>NC_062985.1:14787049-15113835 GCF_023078275.1 Leguminivora glycinivorella | reverse complement strand
GCTTTCCGTCGCGTTTGTACCGGCGAGCGTATCCTACTGCTGCCAGCAGTAGTTTTTTGTTGACCCTTTGTAGCAGTTGGACTATTTTTACGGCACTGATGGCATTTCCAAGCCTGTTTACCTAACTTAGACATTAAGTCGAAGAGCTTAAGACTGACATTTGTAGTGCATGTTACGTCATAGTAACTTCCACACTGATTACATTTTAAATAATCCTTCGATTTGATTTCCTTTGTACATTTGGCACAGTAATGTATGTCGGTTTTTGAAGACATTTTAATTTTATTTTAAATAAAATACTAGAATACAAAAAGTCCACACCGTCGGGGATTTGAACCCGGTTCACTTGAGATTGCTGCGTATTATAGTCAGGTACTAAGTCCGCTTAGCCACGGCCACAGTGACGTAGAATACGAAATTTGCTTACACTTGGTTTGATTCAGATGTCTGTGTGCTTATTATATAGTTCAGTTAGATCCTTAGAGATGGCGTAAACAGCAATAAATATGGCGTAGATAAGAGCTTCGTTCGGTAGTTCAGCAAATAACCCACAGATGGCGCACCAAAGTACTCGTTTAACTAGTTATTGTTTATGTTCACGTTTGAAATTTTAAACAGTCACTGGTCACATACAGTATTTATAATTTTTATGCCAAATATTCTTCACTGGATTAAAATACTGTTTTTTAAATTATTTCTATAAACTGTCAATAAGCAGAACACTTGATAATTTGTCAAAGTTAGTTCATAAACATGCACCGAGCAGAAGCATAAATTATATCACTTAAAAACTATTGTGTGGCTATTTTTCTCCACAAATTGTGTCGAGGGCTCCGCTAAATGCGTTGTAGCTATAGGTGCCCCACTTTAACAGTGTCGTGGCTATTTTTCTTCATGAATTGTGTCGAGGGCTCCGCTAAATGCGTTGTAGCTATATGTGCCCTACTTTAACAGTAACGTTGCTATCTTTGTTCACAAGTTGTATCGAAGGCTCCGCTTAAGGCGTAGTAGCTGTTTGTGGCACATTTTAACAGTGATAGGCTATCCATTCAACTCAATTCAAAACCTTTAATGGCATAAACAAAACATGTCAAAAATACAAAAATAATAATACAATAAATAAGGAATTAAAATAATCTTAAACAACTTAGTCAAAAAATAATGATAAATTTAAATACTAACCATAATTATATATATAAAACACAAGAAATTAAAACAAAATGTTATCATTTTAAATTAAACTTACTATGTAATTCTCCACGAATGAAGTCAAGATCTCCGCTCTCTGACTGTTGAAACTTTGTGGGCTCCACTTTATTAGGAAATAAATAAAATAAACATTAATAGTGTGATCTTTGCTTCAAAACTGTATCGATGGCTCCACTTTTATAGATACATTTTATAGAGAACATTGTATTTATAGCGTTCTAGCTATATGCATATCAAGTCAACCTTAAAATGACTATATTTTCTCCACAAATTGTCTCAGGAGCTCTTCTTTCGTTCAAACTACATTGAGAATTCCGGTCTCACAGTGCATTGTCCACTGTGTTTTTTCAATCGGTTTACGCTTCGGTGGATTCACGCTTCTGTCGCTACGTTCATCGGTCACTTCGCTCTTCGCTCGCAACTCCAACGTTCTTCGATTGCTTCTCTCCTCGCTGTATTCAATCTGTTTATTCTTCGGCCGCTCCGCTCCTTGGTCTCTCACAAATTAAAGATAGTAACATTACTCCGCTTTAAAAGTGTTAATGTTAATGAGATTTACATTATCTCGAGACTTGTTAATCAGATTTAATAGTGTTGTTATATAACTTATGTAGGTACCTACCTACTTAACGCACATTATACAGAAAGAATATAAGAACACTTTCGTCTAAGGATTGAACCAATGAACCAATGATTGAACAGTAAACAAAAATGAAAATCATATTTTCCTTAAAATTGCTAATACTATTGCTCTGACAAGACATACAATATAATGTTGCTACACCATATGAGCATCATGCATACACTAAAATAATAAAATATACGCCGTATTAACCCTTCAGTCATAGCTCTATGACCTATACCACAGCCTATACCTACACAAATCACTTTACAATGCTTAGTACGTGTCATCATTAATTACTCGCTGTTATAATAGTTATAATGATGAAAATAAATAATCAAGGCGCAATAAATCCCTTTCAGGCGAGCAACGACTATATCCTACACTTTAATTAACATACCTCGATTGAAAGAGAAATCTAATACAATATTTAGAGCTCTAAACTATAGGGGAATTGTGGTACGGAAAACAGGGGCTGACTCGTGGGTGGTGCACATTATCTAGGCCTATATACCCGGGGTAAAATCGCCGATGGAAACTAATACACACAATATAGTTGTGCAGTTATGCAGAGTTATTGCAGCCGTGAACAGCTAGATTAATAAATCCAATTAGAAAATAAAGTTTCCAATGAAATTAATATTTAAATTTGAAATCCCTGATTGACATACTGTCTCGCTTAATAACTAGAAAGTTTAAATAGTTATGATAGTTGATTGTATAACACAACTACCTATTTTCTTTCTTGTTAATTGTAGTTTTATATCACAATACATAGTACAGCTTTACTGTAACGTTATTTTATTTTATTAGTATGTATGTTTGTTGTTTGTTACTCCCTCAATTAATTAATAAAGGAAACTGTGGCAAGTGTGGAATAAGCAGAACTGTCTTCTGAAGGATTACCGGACAAACACACCTTTAAAAAAAAAAAAAAAAAAAAACTTCTAATGCTTCAGGTTTTTGGTGTTCATGGGTGACAGCGATCTGTCTGCTCATTTGCCTTCTATACAATTTTACAATCAGATGTTAAAATTGAATGTTGTATAGTTTGTCCTCAAAACATCGGCAATAATTACATAATACTTGTTTAAGTATTAAACTAGTAACTAGCTAAGTTTACTTCTTCCTTTTTAAGTATAGGAGCCTTTTTTGTTGGCATCTATATAAATTAATATAATACTTACCAGGTTACTTATGTTATATGAACAAAGTGATATGACGTTTTAAAACAATATTTAGAAAATAGTATACTAAGGCATTGTATGGACTTACTTTTTAATTGCATAGTAATTGAATTTGACTTTTAATTCACCTTGGAATATAAATAAAACATTGTAACTGCGTATGCTTATTGCTTGCATTGCCAATGCACAAAAGGGAATTTGTTGCTACGCATAATTTTACATGAGATTTCTTGTACATCAGAAAAACCTTAAATGAAAACTGATGAAACTATAATGACCTTGACTTTAAAACGTAATTAATACTAATTTAAAAACATTTCATTAAAAGCCAAAAAGCGCCGTTCTAAGACCTTAGAAGTTGCAAACTAATCAGTGTTACCATAACCAGGGAATATCAAAAACATTCATAAGTTAAAGCTTAATATAATTATAACATTTTCAATAGGTTATATATAAAATAATAGGAATAACTTAACTTTAAATAATAGGAATAACTTTTAATTTGCTTGATGACGTCATCATGACGTCACATCATCAGATACTTAATACCATGAAGTAGGTACTCATACGAAATTTAACACTATATCATATTTTGATGTCCATACTTTATTTTATTTTCGCATCCAGTATTTGTATTGACATGCAAGGCTCTGAACATCTGCATAGTAAATAATATTTGTTGTCTCGGATTTGGATAGGAAGTATAATTAATAATCAAACGAACTTACCTGTGAAGTTTGATTACAATTATACGAGTATCCAAATCCGAGACAACAAAGTCCCGCCCCCCATCCCCGAAAATAACAATAAAATGGTTTCACGACACAAAAAGATCTACTCTAAAATAATGATGGGTTTACGCCGCAGGGCGCTGGGCTATGTTGAAGGTAGGAGGTATGCATAGCGAGAACTTGTTTTTTAAATTTTATATCTCTGAAATGTGTGACTTTGGACGGTACGATTCCGTGTGCTGCATAGTAAATAATATTTGTTGTCTCGGATTTGGATACTCGTATAATTGTAATCAAACTTCACAGGTAAGTTCGTTTGATTATTAATTGTACCTACCATATTCTTAGAAATAAATATTATGATTATGATTATGATTATAATACTCGATCCTCTTTGCTAAAAACCAAATGAACAGGCAAATTACAATGAAATTAGACAATTATTCAAAAAAATAATTTTGAACGCCTCCGATAAATTCAAAAGTGTATGTGTCATGGTGGGCACAATAAATAAAATAAAATATTAGTAAAGTATAAGTGAACAATTTAACGCATGCCATTCAAAGGTCCATATTGAATTACCTATTTAATAAACGAACAGTGTCTTTTCGTGTAAAAAATTAAAGGGTAAGTAATACGAGATATAAGAACGTATCGTATATTACTTATAATATATACGCTCACTTTGTATAAGCTTGTTCAGCATAACGTTCACTGGATATAATGCTCAAAATCGATAATAGCAAATCATCTAATTTCGAAGTGGATAATGTTTATTCTCTATAATATCAGTGTATATAAAGATTAATGTATATAACGTTCGGGATACCTAATATTTATATCCTATATTAATCAATTATTCTAACATGAAAATGTGTAATGTTCACAATATCTAAGATCTATGTTTGTAACGTTTGGTATACCTAATATTAATAACATATATTTTTCAATTAATCTAACATAAAAGGCGTAATGTTCATTCTGTGTCTAAGATTTGAAATGCATAATAATCTAACCTAACCCACTTTCTTAGCAACAGTTTTGTATGGGGGTCGCAGTTCGAACTAGGGCTCCCGGTCGTGACCGTGTATCGTGAACACGTAGCCGTACGCACGTTGCCGTGATACACGGCAACGGATTTCTGGTTCGTTCGTCACGTGAAAATAAATCACGTGAAATTAGGGTACGTACGTTCGTAGATCCGTCCGTACGTACGTACGAATTCACGTGACACGCCCGTTCGGTCCGCCAGCGGCGTTTCATGAGAGAAGATAAGATCGGATGCAGTCTCTATAAGTTATGAATAAAAATGTAGGTATCGTGAGGTTATATCTTAATTACTTTTGAATTAAAATTTATATTCAATACTGCGGTTTTTCAAATATTAATATGTAAGTAATAAATAAATATAACCAAATAAACGATCCGGGGTTTCCGATAGGCTTAATTTAGAAGTGGTTATAAAAATACCAACGATATGGGTAGGTAACCTTTTGCAAGGGTAACTGCTAGATTTGGTAACCGTTTCAGATAAAGTTTCCTTCCAGTCATTTGAGTTTTTTACTCTATCCAAAGGTTTTCAACAGTTATAATTCTAAATTCGACTTATTATTAAATAACCACTGTTAGCATTGTCTCTACGCTACAACCAACGCTTCGAGTACAAATTCAAAAAATGCTTATACTTTCACTAAAATATTACTTTTATGTTTATTAAAATGGCACTATACCATGACTATACCTTATCCTTTGTTAAGCTTATCTGTTGAGTGGTTGTGGTTGAAAAATACCATGCGTTAACGTGGTAATATGGGCTGAACCGTGCACCGTGATACCCTTGAATCTGCTTATTATGTGTCTGCAATGTTCGTTGACAAAAACTCTCTAGTTACCCTCTGATTAATAAGATTTAATAGGAAGATAAGTATTCACGGTACCATTCAATTATTGATGCAAGGAGTAAGACATTTGTCAATTTAGTATAAAAATTAAGAATGTGACGATAGGATGACATCCACGGAAACGTAATTTTAACACATACCTAGTTAATAATTATGTTATACATTTTACGCGAACTTACTTAACTGTTATAGCCACTATTTAATTAGGTAATTAGTGTAATTACGTTACATAGTAATAAGATTGATGGTAGTAAAAAAAAGTCTACTTTAAGAGGGTTCAAGGCGCAGGATTATCATTTTATTAAGATGTAAACATTGTTTTATGACTGATATATTGTTTCAAAAATAATAAATAGGCACTGCTTAATAAAGTGAGCTTCGTTATACTATTTACATGCAATAACTTTAAAATTATTTTTTCATGGTATTTAAACTTAGACCTTTGCTGCTTTCATTTACTTATTATGGATTACACCTATTTAAAAAATTGACTTACTCGTTTGATGTCGTAACAGTAACAGCAGATTTCAAATGAACTGACGTCAAATGCCTCGCGATAGATCCTGTAGTACCATGACGACACGGAAACTCATTGTTTGTCCGATCCTTGCAGAGACTACATAAAGTTGAATCTCCGACTCTGGTGGCATATCTCCACATCAAACTTTTCTTCGTTGTTAAGAGTTTCAAACATTAACAGTAACAATACAAAAAATTAACAAAACAACAAGACAATAACTTTTAAATTCACCGCTAAAGTAAAATGTCAAGGCCTTCAAGTGTTGATCAACTGGGATCTTACAAGTGACTAATTGAAATAAACTAAAATTCTAAACTGCCTCATCCAGATTAAATAAAAAATCCTAAAATGTAAAAATAACACATCGCTCACTTCACTCAGCTTCACGTACAAAAGGCTGCTCGTAAATTTTACTGTCTTTATTACCACGTGGTGGAACTGCGCTTATTATTTGCAAAATACCACCACAGTAAGATAGCTGAGCTCGTTCGTCAAACAATACAGTGCTATAAAGGAATATACTATCTAAAAGTATTATTTAATGTACCGAAACTGATAAGAACTGCAGCTGTCATTTTTTTGTCTTAGCCGTGGCCCCGCGCACATGTGTGCATATTTTTTGCCTGGAGTATAATAGTCATCATAAACTTGCTCTTTTGTTCACCTACACTCCTGTTTGTCTTGTTTACATTTAAGATTACGTTATATGCTTACATAAGAGCAAGCTTAAATATTAATTAATTAAAGCCACTTGGTAGGTTTTCATTTTCATACATAATAAATGAAAGAATAAATGTGAAAACCTTAAGAATAACATAATAATGCTTGACCAGAAATATATGGCTAAGCGTCGTGTTGCTGAATTTCATCAGAACTATTGTCCCGGATCCGTAAGTTCACATTTTTGACACATTTGTTTTGAAGTACATATGTTGCGATGTGGCTAAGGCGTATCGTTTGCCAAATCTAACGATTAATTTCGAATTGGTTGAATCGATTAGGCCCTATGGACAAGGAGGCGCTTAAACAAATATACGATTTCTATCAACTTACTGAAATGTCATTTGAATCGAAATTACACTCTGCCACAGCACTAGTTTAAAAATAAAAATTAATGATAAATGGTTTAATAAGTAAATCTTGCGTTATAAATTAATATCGTAAAATACTTACTAACGAAGATCCGCAAAAATGTAACATGTTTTAGATTATGTTTAAAGTAAGGGAAATATTATTTTTCTACTCGTCGATTGTAATCTGTCAATTAGGACACCACAGACTAAACTATAAGTGCTAACTTTTCAGTGTTGGATACTCTATGGCAGTTCCGACTCAACTATAATAATATATGTACTTAATCTCATTATAGTTGACTTTAAGTTAACTGTAATAATTTCAAAAATAGAACATCATACAACTTATATACTAATTTGCGATACCTGGCAAATTTTTCTGCATCTGAAATACATTTTTTTTATTTGTGGCGTTATCGGCCAATCAGAGACGGTTGTTACAAATAATTGGTTACTAGGTAATTCGATGTTGATACAACGGTGAACGACGCTATTAACATTAATTTAAACTTGCATGAATGATGATATTTCCGTCCATTGATGATGAAGATGATGACTCGTAGAAAAAGTATTGTATACAATAGTGATATAATTAAGTTTTTCACTCTCGTACCGTACTGTTAGGCCACTCAGCAAAGCTTCGTGGCCTAAACATGGTACTCGACTGAAAAGCTTTGTATTATATCGCGATTGTATAAAATACTATTTTAAGTACTTGATTTTTTAACCATTATTACAGGATTTTACGTTTTGTGGACGCTGTCATGTGTGAAAAAGAGGTTCTTACACTTCTTACAGCTCTGGGACAATAGTTACTCCATACTATACTAAACTGTCACCACATACAGTTTTAAGTTAGTGTCAAGTATTTGAGGATTCTGACGGCACATGTCAAAAAATAAACAATATTAAGACGTAACGTAACACAGGTTGACATTTACCATACAGGTATATAGATAGTGTAAGGCATCGGACAGTTTGCTAGTTTTAATTTCAATAAAATCGGAAACAGAATAACGCCGTAAATCACTTAATCTTCTCTTATAAAATAAACTCCCGGGGAGCCGCGTCTGTCTGTGTGTTCGTGATAAACTCAAAAACTGAACGGGTTTTCATATGGTTTTCACTTATGAATAGAGTAATTCTTGAGGAAAGTTCAGGTATATAATTTGTTAAAGTTTTGTTTGAATTGGTTGAAATATGACGATATTTTCTAATCGAGTTGGACAAAATCCCGCTGGCTGAGAGCTTTAATCGAAAACGCTGCCGAAACCGTTTGAGCTATATCAAAATAATGTATTGGAAAATTGTGTCTCTCTAATAGGTCTACAAAAAAGTCCGCGATGGCATATGTCTATCTTTTACGGATAACTTATTATAACAATTTTTATCATAATCCCCGTGCGTAGCCGGGGAGGGCCGCTAGTTATATGTATTGTATAAAAATCGAAGCAAAACATAAATATAAGTTTAATTCATATGTAAAAAAAATTTCGTCCAGTATTAAGTATAGGTATTAAGTGATAATTCAATAATAGTCATGATTTGGTTTTCTCCCGGGCGAGTTAAATCTACAAAACGTACGATAAGTACTCTGCACACGAACTTAGTTCGGGCGGCGGCGTGTCACGGCCCGCGGCGTGTCACGTGAATCCGGGCGCTAAGGCAAGTACGTACGTACGTACGTGCGTACGAGGTACGTACCTTGCCGTGTTCGTGAAATTCGTGATCTTAGTACCGCCGGTGTTAAGATCACGTAGCTACGGTTCGGCGTGAATCACGTGTATCCAGAGCCCTAGTTCGAACCTAACCAAAACCTACTTTCTTAGCAACAGTTTTGTGTGGGGGTCGCAGTTCTAACCTAACCTAAACCTACTTTCTTAGCAACAGTTTTGTGTGGGGGTCGCAGTTCTAACCTAACCTAAACCTACTTTCTTAGCAACAGTTTTGTGTGGGGGTCGCAGTTCTAACCTAACCTAAACCTACTTTCTTAGCTACAGTTTTGTGTGGGGATCGTAGTTCTAACCTAACCTAAATCTACTTTCTTAGCAACAGTTTTGTGTGGGGATCGCAGTTCTAACCTAACCTAAACCTACTTTCTTAGCAACAGTTTTGTATGGGGATCGCAGTTCTAACCTAACCTAAACCTACTTTCTTAGCAACAGTTCGGGGGGCAACTGTTACTCGCGTCCGCAGGAATAACCTACCACAACCCTGCACGTGTCCCCTGGGTGGTGCTAAATGAGTAACGCCTATCAAAGGCAACACAGCAATCAGAGAGATACACTATGGCGATCATAAATGTCAACGATGCTACAGATACGAGCTCACTCAAGAAGTCTCATAGGAGTCTTCGAACAAAGGATGTCGGCCCCTCAGTACGCATCCTGCAACTCAACATAGAAGGAATAAGCATGGCTAAGAGTGACTATCTGACGAAGGTATTAAGGGACTATAGAGTTGATATCGTTAATATTCAGGAAACTCACACTAGGGATGAAGCAGACTTTGAAAAGAGGGCAAGACTACCGGGGTATACTCTAGTTAAAGCCACCCACCATCATAAACATGGCATAGCCACCTTCGCCAGGTCAGACATCGCAAACATCCATGTAATCTCCGCTAGCGCGAAAGACTCTTTATACTATATCGTCATACAAGTGGACAAAATTTCGGTAATCAATGTCTACAAACCCCCAAGCATCTCATGGCCTTCAGAACTCCTGCCTGTCCAATCGCACCCGAGCGTATATGTTGGAGATTTCAATAGCCACCATACCAACTGGAGATACTCGGAAATTGACGCAAATGGTGAACTACTGGCCCAATGGGTGGATATGAATAACTTACACTTAGTATTCGACGCAAAAGACAAAGGAACCTTCCATTCTGCCAGATGGAGAAAGGACTATAATCCTGACCTCGTATTTGTGTCCAAAGACTACCTCGATCACCCACTCCCTTGTAGTCGCTCGGTACTGTCTAACTTTCCGAACAGTCAACACAGACCCGTATGTTTGGAGATTGGTCTCAAAATCCCTCTCCAAAACTCCATGCCGCTACCACGGTGGAACTTTGTCCGAGCGGACTGGCAGAAATACAAGGAGCACTTAGACCTTAGCATATCTTCTGCTAACTTGGACCCTGTAGCCTCCAACTATGGTAACATCTGCAAACTAATCATCAAGTCTGCAAAGGCGTCTATACCACGGGGTTACCGAAAAGAATACATACCTGGATGGAGTGGGGAAAGCGAAACCCTATATAAAGAGTACCGAAAAACGGGGAACCATCGCACTGGCGCTGAACTTCTCGCCTCCCTGGATGAGAGCCGAAAAGCAAAGTGGGAAACTGCGGTTGGCCAAATGGACTTCAAACAGTCTAGCAGAAAAGCTTGGAGGATCATAAACAGCCTAACGGGAAAGCACAGTAACAACAGAGACAGTGCATGTGTTAACCCAGATGCCATAGCCACCAGAATGGTTGAGTTAACTAGAGCCAAAAGTGATAAAACCTTCACGAAGAAAGTTAAGAAAGAACTCACAGCTCTCAAGCAAAACTCCCCAAGAAACCATGAGCTTGCTGGACCTTTCACTGTCGAGGAAGTTACGAATGCTATTAAACAGCTCAAAAATAACAAAGCCGCTGGCCCTGACAACATATTTAATGAGTTCTTGAAGCACATGGGGCCCATCGCTGTCGGCTGGTTCTCAACCTTCTTCTCCAATATCTTAAAAAACAATGACCTACCTAAACAGTTTAAGTTGGCAAAAGTAATAGCCGTGCCCAAACCAGGAAAGCCTGAAAACCTTGCTGAGAGCTATCGGCCTATTGCTCTTCTAAGTTGTTCCCACAAGCTATTAGAACGCCTTCTTCTAGGCCGCATTGAACCTTTTATAGAAGCTGTCACTCCACCCGAGCAAGCCGGCTTTAGGAAGGGCCGGAACTGTGTTGATCAGGTTTTAGCCCTCACTAATCACCTAGAAGTCGGATTTCAAAAACGCCTTAAATCAACTGCGGTTTTTATAGACCTTACGGCAGCCTACGACACAGTTTGGAGGCACGGTCTTATTAAAAAGCTGATGTCTACAATCCCCAGTAGAGAAGTGGTGGACCTCATCTCCAACATGCTGGCTGAAAGGACTTTCGAAGTTTTCTTGGGAAGCAATAGAAGCAGGAAACGTAAGCTGAACAATGGCCTCCCCCAGGGCTCTGTGTTGGCGCCGATGCTGTTCAACTTGTACATCTCGGACCTTCCGCACACAGAAGCTTCCAAGTTTATATACGCCGATGACATCGCGCTCGTTTCACAGAGTAAAGATTTTGAATCTGGAGCCCAAACTCTGACATCGGACTTAAAATCTCTGTCGGCATATTTTAGAGCATGGCGACTTATACCTAGCCAAAGTAAGACTGAAGTTTCCTGTTTTCATCTTTACAACCAGATGGCCAAATATCATCCAACTGTATACCTGGACAACGAAGTACTGAAGTACAACCCTTGCCCGAAATACCTAGGTGTTACGTTGGACAGGTCCCTGACCTATAGGGAACATTTGACCAAGCTTTCACAAAAGGTTTCAACTAGAAACAACCTTCTCCATAAACTCTGTGGGACCAGTTGGGGAGCTTCGGCGGATTGCTTGCGCACATCAGGCATCGCGCTTGTGTACTCTGCGGCGGAGTACTGTGCTCCGGTGTGGCTTGGTAGTGCACATACCAACAAAGTTGATGTCAAGCTGCACGAGACCATGCGCTGCATCTCCGGCACTGTCAAATCCACTCCGGTTCACTGGCTGCCAGTTTTAAGCCACGTAGCCCCGCCTCACCTCCGACGCACGCAGGCTTTGAAGAGAGAAGTGGACAAAATAAATAAAAACCCAAACTTACCCGTCCACAGAGAATTCTGCCACCCCCCTCAACAGCGTTTGGCTTCTCGAAACCCACCCTATGCTAAAGCGCCAAGCCTAAGCAACTTCAATATCTCCGACAGGTGGAAAGCTGAATGGTCTAGTGCTACGGCAGAAAAAGACAACCTCTATCCTTCAGATCCGACGAGAAAACCAAGAGGGTTTCATCTTCCGCGTAACACATGGTGTCGCCTGAATAGATTGAGAACTGGGCATGGCCGCTGCAATTACTGGCAACATAAGTGGGGCTGGAAGGACTCTCCCCTCTGCGAGTGTGGCGAAGAAGAGCAAACCACTGACCACATATTCCGGCGCTGCCCCCTCCACTCTTATCCTGGCCCAGCTGAGGATCTAAATGCCCTGACACCCGATGCAATTTCCTGGCTTAATGATCTCAAAGCTGTACTCTGATTGCCTGAACATGCATGCCATACGATTAAATAAATAAAGCAACAGTTTTGTGTGGGGGTCGCAGTTCTCACCTAACCTAAACCTACTTTCTTAGCAAAAGTTTTGTGTGGGGGTCGCAGTTCTAACCTAACCTAAACCTACTTTCTTAGCAACAGTTAAATGTTATATATGGAGAACGGTATGGTATATAAACTGATATTAAGCTAATATAATCGTTATATTAAATAATGTTATTTATGGTGGACGGTATACTTAGTGTATGGTATATAAACTGAAATTAGCTAATGTAAACGTTATATTAAGAAATGTTATGCATGGTGAACGGTATACGTAGTGTATGGTATATAAACTGAAATTAAGTAATGTAAACGTTATATTAAAAAAAAACCGGCCAAGAGCGTGTCGGGCCACGCTCAGTATAGGGTTCCGTAGTTTTCCGTATTTTTCTCAAAAACTACTGAACCTATCAAGTTCAAAACAATTTTCCTAGAAAGTCCTTATAAAGTTCTACTTTTATGATTTTTTTCATATTTTTTAAACATATGGTTCAAAAGTTAGAGGGGGGGGGACGTCTTTTTTTTTCCTTTAGGAGCGATTATTTCCGAAAATATTAATATTATCAAAAAACGATCTTAGTAAACCCTTATTCATTTTTAAATACCTATCCAACAATATATCACACGTTGAGGTTGGAATAAAAAAAAATATCAGCCCCCACTTTACATATAGGGGGGGTACCCTAATAAAACATTTTTTTCCATTTTTTATTTTTGCACTTTGTTGGCGTGATAGATATACATATTGGTACCAAATTTTAGCCTTCTATTGCTAACGGTTACTGAGATTATCCGCGGACGGACGGACGGACGGACGGACAGACAGACATGGCGAAACTATAAGGGTTCCTAGTTGACTACGGAACCCTAAAAACGTTATGTAAAACTAATATTATGGCAATTCAGCGTTATTTCTTACAAAAGTATTGATGTTGGTGTTATATCTAACGTCCATTATTGCTGCTGAATGTTAGTAACATGAAATTATATATTTTATCGTTATATCTCGTGGGACGCACCCAAAATTAAAGAACCCTTCCTATCACCTATCACACTGATTGTTTGATACATCATTATCAGCTGTCTCTTTTATGTGACGTGCTAACAGAATATTTAATATCAAACTTTGCTAGTGACATTTAAGTGTTGCTGTCGTGTCATTTAAAGTCGACTCATAATCACAGAGACCAAAATAATAAAGCTGTCAACAGCGTTATTGTTCTCCACCCACAGCATAGGGTTACCGACTTTTGGGATAATGATTTTGTCTTATCAAGGAATAAACAAAGATCTAGAAAAAGCAGGGGCTTAAGAAACTGTCAAACTAAGCGAAGTGGCAATCGTTGACGCTACGTGGCAATCGAAAAGTAGTCAGGCTCAGTCGTGCCACTAAAAAAGTGTGATAAGGAGAACTAGCTACGATATCCTTACGAAGCGCTAGCTGTTGTGACGTTGATTAGGTACCCTGGGCATAGAGAGTAACCTTCCAAATTGAATCTATTTGAAAATAATGTTTCATTCCTACTATGTACTATCGAACCAACTGAATCAGACACTGGTCCCACCGTGAGTTAGTAAGCTATGAGCTATCCGTTATAAAAACGAACAAAAGATATGCACTCCCGTGTAAATAAAAGAGACACGACGATATTGATGGCTCACCGCTGGGCGAGTAACTATAAACATCGCCGTGTCTCTTTTATTTACGCGGAAATGATTATCTTTTGTTCGTTTTTATAGCCGATAGCTCATAGTTTACTAGCTCGCGGTGAGACCAGTGCCTACGCTTATTTTGCCAAACCATCTTAATGTAAGTAGATCGAAATTCGCTTGCAGATAGAGATTCCTTGGTGACAAACTTGTTATCGTTTTATTAGATACTGACATGACATGTGTGTAGTGACGTAATTTAGTTAGTATTTGAAACGACCTAAATGCATTATAAGTGATATACCTTACAGGTCTGAAAGATTCAAACGAATTATCTGCCAAGTGGATCATGAATCAGTTGGTTCAATAGTAGGTTAAAATGAATATCAACCCCGTCTATGATTGTCAACCCTACGATACTAACAGCTTAAATACCCGAAAGAAATGTTTTTAGCCACAATCATTACAAAAGCGACACCACCATGAGCATACCAACATTCAACGATGTTTTCCAACAAATCAGGACCAACCTGTCATTCATGGGCATCCAGGCTGACAGACCAAGTATTGGCCTGACGTTTTACATCTTTTACGCAATGCTTTTCACAATGGTCTCATCAGAAATTGTTTTTTTCTCCGTTAACATGGCACCGGAGAATTTTCTCGAACTGACTGGCCTTGCTCCGTGCATATGTGTCGGCATCTTGTCACTTTTGAAAATAGCTGCTTTAGCATGGAAGAAAGAAACCGTTTTCACTCTATCCGATGAACTAGAGAAACTTAGTACAGAAAATTTGAGGGACCCTATTAAGAGGGATATTGTGAGTTCCGATATAATTCTTTTAAAAACTCTCATCAAATACTACTTCGTTTTAAACGCCGTACTGATTTGCGTGTATAATTTTTCAACGCCGTTTTATATTCTGTATCATTACCTTACAACGAAGGAAGAAATTTTCATCCTGCCGTATGCTGTCATTGTGCCTTTCTCAACTGAGATGTGGCTGACGTGGACATTTGTATATATATTTTCAGTTTTATGTGGTAAGAATAAACTACGTACCTATATGTTTTATTAACTGTCCATTAAATTCTAGACGTCCTCCTTCCACCGTAGTGGAATACACAAACGCTCACGAAATGAAACGCTCGTAGATATCTATCTCTATCGCTCTTGCGTATTGGCGCGACAGAGCCAGACTACCTTTCGCGGCGTTTCGTTTTCGTTTCGTGTCGCAGAAATGCCATTCGGCTACGGCCCCTGAAGTGCAGGATTCTGAAATAAATAATATGTAGAATGTAGAGAGTAGCGCGGTGATTTTCTTCTTTTCCACACATCATAATTATCTATTTTAATACGGTTCTGGTTTCCAGGTTTCATTTGTGTGTTATTTTTTACCGCCGTGGATGCATTATATTTCACTTTAACGTCTTACGTGTGCACCATCTTTGCCGTACTAAGCAATGAAATAATAACTCTGGACCAACCTTCAGACGACATCTTAAGCCAGATAATAAAGAAACACCAAAACGTTTTGGCGTAAGTAAAACTATTGTATTAAATTACTTATTTTGACTTAAATCTTAAGGGAATAGAAAAATCGGTCAGTATACAGTTTAGATCCGTACCTATTTGCTGTAGGGTTCCGTAGTAACTCATTCTTTACTTTTCTTAACATGGCGGAACTATAAGATTTGATAACTGACTACGAAATCTTAATTTTTTTTTTAAATCAGACTGATTTGACCATGATGTTCACTAGACCATAGTTCAAGAAAAAGAAATACCTACTCTTTATATCTTTTAGACCACTGTGTGATCTGCCTTGATATTTGATAACTAAGACATTTAAAAACTATTAAGAATCATAAAAGTTTTTATTTCAGATTAGCTGAAGATTTGGAGGAAATATTTACGTTACCTAATTTTTTCAACGTATTGGTGGGGTCGGTAGAAATCTGCGCTCTTGGGTTCAATTTAATGGTAAAAGAATTCAAATTATTCCTATTTTGTTCCCAATTTTTTTTGTATACCTAGGGCGATATGTAGTTAAATTTTAATTTTATTTTCAGTTGTTTGTTGTGCTACGCCCTAAAAGGACATGCACTGGACATTTTTAATATAATTTGATTAAATATTAGGTACCAAATTACAAGCCTTAGGTATATATTCAGTCGAAAAAAGACAAAAAGTTGACCTACCAACAAAAGAAGATTCAATTTCATTTCTATTTGTTTAGGAAGAAAGATGAAATGATAAAATATTCCTAGTCCTCGTATCTTTTTATCCCGAGTACCTAACGCTAAACAAAGTCTAACGTTCCAAAATAGGAAGATCAAAGAACAGCCTTAATATTGTCTGTAGGTACTATCAAACCAACTGATTCATGCCCCACTTGGCAGATGACTCGTTTGTATCTTTCAAACCCGTAAGGTATATCGCTTATAATGCACTTAGGTCGTTTTAAACACTTACTAAATTTTGTCACTACACACATGTTAGTGTCTAATAAAATGATAACATGACGGATGATTTTTGCAACGTCGTATTAGGAGCGATTGAGCCGACCAACGCAATTCTGCCTATGACTTCACGTATGCATGCTTCTCTTAGTCACCAGTACCGATGCCAAAACATTCCATGTCGCGCTTACAGGAGACTCTGAATCTTAACATAGGACGCCCCACAGGTCTCTTTACGTGCGCTATCTAACCCAACAGCACTTGGCGTGGTAACTTCTCTGAATCCATGCGGTGTATGTGACCTAGCCAACGCAGTCCTCTCTTTCAGTACAGGCAAGGTATTATGAGATATAGTTGCAGGACCAAGTTAGTGCCAAAACTATGCATCCACAATCTTAACGCATAAGCGATAAAGTCGTGTATACATATTTTTAGCACTTGCCTGTAATAAAACGTACTGTCAACGAAGATGAGTGGGTCGAAGATGATAGTAAATTAACTTGCTTAGTTCTAAGGAATTACTTCCAGGAAGATGAAATAATGAATACTTAGATACCTGTGGTAAGAGAGACTGAACAAGGGATTTCTACTCACATACGTTATTAAGGTGAAACCAATTAAAGTGATCGTACTTTGCTCCACTTTAAGGCAATTTCGAATATTTTTATTAAATATTTACAAGGATGTATATGTAAAATTTGTAATTGTTAGTTTCGTGTTTATGTAACTACATAAATATATCAGAAGCAATGATAAACAAAATATACCCATTGTTATGGGAATCTCTGGCCCCATCTACAGTTTAGTTATACAGATGAGAGGAAAAAATGACAATTATTATTTACATTGAATATTGCACACAAACAGCAAAGAAGACTAATCTACTTAAAATAGTTAACTAAAACATGCTTTTATCTTAAGTCTAGGCATTGGACTAACAAAAATTCAAAAAGTTTTTTTACTACTCATATGCAGTTTTCCTAGGCAACATTTTGCTAAATAACGTATGAAATTCCTTACGCCGTACCTTAGATCCGTATAAAAAGATGTAATTTAATAAGCATAATTAAATTACATCTTTTTATTAATCGAAATTCTAAGAAAAATGGTCGGGAGTTCATTAGTCAACTCGTAAATCTGAAAAAGTGGATTAAAAACTCGTGATCTAGGTTCCTGGGTTGCATCTTTATACAGGGTGGGGTTTGTAACAAAAGCAAAAAATAATAATAATAATAACTGAAGGCTAAAACTTAAACTGAACAACATTTTGTTCAGCGACTTTTAAAAATGATGAAGTTTTAATTTCTAAATTTTTCATACAAAATGAATATTAGCTTCAATGTAGGCCATTATTGTTGTCATTGACGTTGTCTGTCATGCAAATTGGGCCATTTTTTTCAAAGTTATCCACCCCACTTTTTTTGTAACATGGGTATTTTTTACGCGATTAATACTCAGAATCGCGAGGTCTCTGATAGGAGAAAAAAATGTCCCAAGATTTCCATACATTTTTCGAACCTTCCATTCCGTTACTGCCATACAAAATGTATGAAAAAATGGTAACGGAATGGGAAAAACACCTTGGGACACTTTTTTTCTCCTATTAGAATTGAAAGAGCTCGCGATTCTGAGTGGAAACCACATACAAATTTCCAAATTAAAAAAAATGGGGTGGACAACTTTGAAAAAATGGCCCGCTTAAGACTTTACAAAATTCGTAATCGTAACCTATTAGAAAAAAACTTCCAAGTGTGATAAAAATATATATACAGGTTATTTTTAAAAGTTGCAAAACAAATGTTGATCGAGTATAGCCTACAGTTATTTTTTCTTCTTTTGTTACAGGGCCCACCCGGTACAATAGGTAAGGTAAACTCGCCTCATTAATTGACACGCCTAATTCGGCGAAACAAACAAAAATCGTCTTTCGGAATAGTGCTTTATACCTTGTATCACCGAATTAGGCGTGTCGCCGAATGAGGCGAGTTTACCCTAGGTATTTGCTGGACAGCCCGGTAGTTAGCAACATTATTTCATGAAGTAACCCACCTGTGATACCTACATCGGATATTAAAAAAAATAACGTTCACATTATTACCTTGTTCAGCTAACAAGATCTATCTACCAACTACTTTAAAATCGTACAATTAAAATTGCGTGTAAAGATATGTGCAGTTTTTTTTTACTTACGAGTAGGATACGCTTACAAAACTTGTTTATTTCAGATAGGTGATTGGAACAATGTCCCCGGCTGCATGCTGTTCATTGTATCTGTCCTATTTCAGCTATTTATGATGAGCGTTTTCGGGGAAAAAATTATTGGAGCGGTAAATAATTTATTGTGTCATAAGGGAGCAAAATTAGGTAAGGTGCATTCGAGTAATTCTGAGTCGTCTAATTTCGAAAGTCGCAAAAAAATTCACCATTATTTCCAGGTTCCCCTTTCGGAATTACCAGAGCATTTCTGTCATTCGGAACCCTAATGCACCTTACATTGAACCCTGAACGAAGTAAATAATTATATAATTTAATTTTTAACCCTATGCATTACGAGGGATTCTAAAGTACCTAGGATCACCGTAGTGAGGGATGCAAGTGTTAACGCTCAAAAGCAAATAGTATTTTTCACATTCAACTCACAATTTTCAGTCGGACACTTAGGGTCACTTGCACCAACGAAAATGAAGGGTTAACCCACCATTTTATATGGAATTTGACAGATGACAGCCCACTAACCCTGCGTTAAATGGTTGGTGCACGTGGGCCTTAGAGACACATTTATATAATGAACATTTCGTTCTGCATTTTAGAGTATCAAAGTTGGCGAGTCTGCGTTTCTATGCGACTGGTATAAGATGAATAAAAAGACACAAAAAGTTCTTCTGACGCTAATGATCAGGTAATATTAATGTACATTATAGGCAGACTATCAAGGGACTCTGAATTAAATATTGCAAAGAAGCTCTTGTTTAATTATCTTGTAATACCTTTTTTTTATTATCTTTAGTGAAATAGTGCTAAAGAATATTAAGTTTCAAGCTTATTATGTTTAGAATTATATTAAGCGAGTAAAATCGCTCTTAAATTGTTTTCTTTTCAGAACTCGTAAACCTACACGGCTGACTGCGTTTAAATATTCTGTCATTTGTTACGAAGGATTTACTAAAGTAAGTACTTATCCGATGAAGAGTGAAAATACTCCACACACTTACCCCCTTATTCATAAACGTACACTAAAGTTATCACACCAATACGTCGGAATGGGACAAGCAAACTTTATCGGCTTGATAACTTTAGTGTACGTTTATGAATAAGGGGGTTTAAGGTTTGACAAATAGAGAAACGTAACGACATTGGATAAGTCGGATGTAGGACCGATATCCCATATATTGAAGCCGCCATCTTTGATTTTCGACTTTGAAATTCTTCCGACCTTCGATATTGGATCGGATAATGTGAAAACTCACTTAGGTAGGTATGGTTTTTGTATGTGAAAAAATAATTACCTCAGAACGCACCTCTGAGGCCCACTTCCATATAAAATGGTGGGTTAACCCTCAGTTTAACCCTCCATTTTCGTCGGTGCAAATGGCTCTTAACGACATCAATTTGTAAGACAAGGATGAGATGTCGATAATGTCACATACGATGCCGGACAAACGTTTTCTAATGTAACACGACTAAGGGCCAGTTGCATAAACTACCTACAGTTAACAGACACATCAACGTCACGCATCAGAAGTCAAAGAGAAGCCATACAAAAAAAATTGCGACGCTAAATTCGCACTCTTGGTTCAATCAATGGGATTTTGACACCAATGAATTGATACCATTCGTAAGTTTGTATGGCATGTCCTTACGGTGCAATCAATGTAATATAATATGTATTGGCTGGGTACGAGGTAGGTGGTGGGAGAACCACGAATCGATCGCAGCGCGCACCGTGGCCAAAAAAGGAACCCTCGGCACACCAACTGTCACTTTTTACAGCGAAATTTACGTATCCGTGCATAAAGTAAAAATAAATAAATATGCGTCACGATAATTGCTACGCAGCTAACTGTACGAACACTGGGAAAAGCAATAATCACAAATTTTATAAATATGCACAAGCAAATTGGAAACGAGACCAACAAATGAAATAGATAATCGCTGTAAGAGGAAAAAGTAAGTAAACTAACATACTTTTAAAAGAACATACTTTTAAAATAGACAAAAATTCTGCATTATTATATTAACGACACTGAAAGCTTGAAATAAATGAATTTTAATTAAAAAAAAAAATAATAATAATAATCGTCTCCAATATATATGAAATGCGTTATTGCCTAAAATCGGTTTACTTCTTTATTTACATTTCGCGAACTCAACCGTGAGAAACTCCGTGTGTACTTACCTGAAATATTGATATTGATTGTCATTAAAATTATTTGTTTATTGACTTACTCTTCGTATTGACAGAAAGCTATTTGGCGTTTCTAAGTCCGCCGTAGTTGTACAACTACGGCGGACTTAGAAACGCCTAGCGGCGATGCTGTGTCATCGTGCACCCAGCCAATAGGTACAGTCAACCAATTTGAATCATAGGCCACTGTAGAACCTTTGCACATTAAACGTCAATGTGACTTCTTATGGCAAATAGAACACGACTTAAATGAGAGAGGGTTCTAGAGTGGCCTAGGATTCAAATTGGTTGACTGTACGTATGTTTTTGTCTCAGAAATTTTTCATCAATAATCTACTTAAATAGATGCTGAAATGCGAATTTATATTAAGAAAATATTATTTTATTTTCAGATAATCAGTAACTCCTGGTCATATTTCACAATTCTGAGGACAGTCTACTCACCAGAAGACCAATAGAAACATGCTTAGATTCATGTGAACACCTATATTGTATTCTAGAATAGTAACTGCAATATATTTTACTTATTTTTAAGCTAGGGGAATCCCATATTGTATTACTTTACTTTTAGGTTGGTACTGTCTAGATATAATTATTTACAAATATTAATTGAATGATTAGCACAAAGATACTACAAATATCAATACGAACAGTATTCGCGAATTTAGGCATAAAAACAAAACAATCAATTTGTTTTTGAGCCTAAAAATGTAATCAATCTTATCGGTTTTTGATTGATTCATCGAATGTTGTGGAGCTATTTATAAAAGATAATTATTATAAGGATAATTAACAATAACCCCCCAAGGATTCTAACAGGGACTGTGATTAGCCATCACGCGAATTTTTTGCTCTGCAGTAAATTATGTGCCTCTCTGTCGCTCCAATAGAAGAGTAGGCAATCTAGAGAGATTCTAGATTGTGAGGAAGACCTTAACTTTGAAAAGGGCTAAACATATTTATACAGATATTAGCTGATTAGTTCAAGGCAGGGACAAGTTGCGTACTGGAAGATAGGTTTAGGCTCAGTAGGTGGGCGATAATGATAATGGCCGATATGATGATGATGATGATGACGATGGCGTCACACGCATAGATAAAGTACAAATATTTTCATAAATTGGGCTCAAAATGTATTAAATCTGATTGATAACTTTGTAATGATTGATAATTATTAATTAAAGTAATCTTATCACAGTTTACGTGTGCGTAGGCGTAATTTATTCATTTCCTCAAATGTAAGAAATAGTATATTGAGCAACAAGGGAGCTAAGGGGAAATTGATAACGAGTATTATAATTCGCGACAGCCTGGAGGCTGGAGTAAATTATAGACACGAGTTTTCAATATCCTTACCTCCTGAGTTACACATAATGTTTTTCATCACATTTGAGACCAAAACAGAGAGGGAAAAAAATCATAAGGCAAAACCTTCAACGGCGGCGCCGGCGTTGCGATTGTGTATCTTCACTTATCAGTTTCGTCAGATAAATCCATTGTTTTCATTAACAACTTTTTGAACACAAACAAACACTAAAATGCAGTATTATACTGCATGTAAATTAAATACAATGTTCAAAGAAGCATACAATTGAAACTAAATGTGTCCGTCAAAAACATTTGTCAACTTTTTTCATTATCTGATTAGTCTACTACAGGCTCCGTAGCCGAATGGCATTTCTCCGATGCTAAACGAAAACGAAACGCCACGAAAGGTAGTCTGTCTCTGTCACGACAATACGCAAGAGCGATAGAGATAGATATCTACTAGCGTTTCGTTTCGTGAGCGTTTGTGCCATTCGGCTACGCAGTACGCACCCTGATAATGCTACGAACTGCGTTTAGTTCGTGTAATATGACTAACTGCCAGATTATAAATTATGATGATTTATCGGAGTGAAATTTACTATGAAATCTGTGATGAAACAACGTAAACAAATTCTTTGGGGTTGTCACGAATACATACACACCTACTATGAATTCTAACTAGTAATAGATACTTAAGTATTATTTATTTGTAATATTCTTGAACTCCCGATCGGAACACACAAATATTCTTAGGGTTTTGCCAACGATGGTTCTTGTACAGTCAGCCAAGAAAGTGGTTAACCAGTTTTCGACCTTATTTATTTTATTTTTATTTTATTTATTTAATTTATTTAATTTTAAGAAACAAACGGTCATATACAAAAAATGTCTACAATGATACTGTCTACGCTAAAGACCTACAGTTTCCTTAATTAATTATAGATGTGCTAATTACAATATTACCTATAATGTATATTAATATTAAAAATTTACAAATCAACAACGGAGAAAACTATGACAGTTACACATGGTGTTGTAAAATGTAATACTTAATTGTATGTAACAATGGCAAATCGTAATACTAATCATTGGAACAATCTCTTCAAAGATGTTATACTCCCGTTAAAAATATCAAAGTCTGTTAGTGTATCACATTTATTAAAAAAGTTGCAAGCGCGTCTAATAAACATATTACGGGCATAACATGTTTTGCTAATAGGGATTGAGAATAATTCCTTTCTGCGACATTTACGTATACGGGCACGAGGGACCTTGAGAGAAACCTTTTCAAGTAAGCAAGGGATTTCTAATTTTGAATTTAAAATTTTATAAAGAAATACAGAGTCTGCACAGTCACGCCGATTACTGAGCGGCTGCATTTTATGACGCTGTAGAGAGTTAGTGTAATTAACATAGTGATTACCAGTTCTGTTTGTTTGAAATGGAGTCAAAAAGTGGTAAACCACTTTCTTGGCTGACTGTAGGTACCTAGTAATAAACTGTGAAACTGGCACTAGCCAGGGTCTTTCTGTCTAAAACTGCATAGGACAGAAATACATGGCAAGCAGTTTTGTTGGAGGCTAAGGTAAGATACAATCTGGGTCGCTACTCCAGAGAAGTAAGATCCTGTGTCTACTTTCCGACTCACTCTCCTCCACTGCACTTTTATTAGATAATAACCTAACCACAAAATTAAAATTTTGAAAATACCCCCGACCGCGGGGATACCCCCATTTGCCAGAATTTCATTTGCCATAATTTTATTTGCCACCCTATTCAACAATCATAATATTGTTTCTCATAACATCTTATGCCATAATCATTGTTTACTATATTAATCAAGTGCCAGAAACTTTGTTTCCCATAAAGTCAGTTTCCATAATGTAATTTGTCAGAATCATCGAAATCAGTAATTACCACATTCCATACCATCATTTGTCATCCAAATTAGCGACCAGAAAAGTCAATTTCCATAATGTGATTTGGCAGAATCATCGAAATGCTTAATTATCACAGAGACGACACTACTAGAAGTACTAGAGAATGAAACTGCTATCAAAAAGTAGGTTAGGTTAGGTTAGAACTGTGACCCCCGGAAAATAAAACTGCTATCAGAAAGTAGGTTAGGTTAGGTTAGAACTGTGACCACATGTAAAATAAAACTGCTATCAGAAAGTAGGTTAGATTAGGTTAGAACTGTGACCCCCTAGAAAATAAAACTGCTATCAGAAAGTAGGTTAGGTTATGTTAGAACTGTGACCCCCTGGAAAATAAAACTGCTATCAGAAAGAAGGTTAGGTTAGGTTAGAACTGTGACCCCTGGAAAGTGAAACTGCTATCAGAAAGTAGGTTAGGTTAGAACTGTGACCCCTGGAAAATGAAACTGCTTGAAAAGTAGGTTAGGTTAGGTTAGAACTGTAACCCCCTGGAAAATGAAATAGCTATCAGAAAGTAGGTTAGGTTAGGTTAGAACTGTGACCCCTGGAAAATGAAACTGCTTGAAAAGTATGTTTTTTTTTTTTTTTATATACAAACTATGTTTTTGAGGAAAAATGGCCCTCGCTAACGATACGGGCGACCATTCTACCTGAAACTGCTTATTCTCACAGAGATATTGTCCCCGCTGAAAATACGGGCGACAATAATCTGCTGATTATAAATAATACTTTAAATTAATACTTTATAGATTTATTTTGATGTTATTTACTTTTTAAATGTTTATTTATGTTGTGTTAAATTTTATACTATGGGTTATATTCTTAATGTATTTACGGTATGATTTAAAATTTATACTTTATAGATTTATTTACTTTCATGATATTTATATTCAAATGTTTATTTAGGTTTTGTTAAATTTCTTCAAACTATTGATTATATTCTTAATGTATTTACAGTATGATTCTATGGATGATTCCTTAGTGATTATACTACTGATGTTATATGGATCAATGTTAATGTTATTACATATTATTTCGTGTTCTATGCGATTACGGCCGAATTTTGGACAGTCTTTTAAGAGGTGTTCGATCGTTTGGCAGCTTGTATTATCACAGGGGCATGTGTTTTCATCGACTATTTTGAACCTATGTAAGTATGTTTTGTGGTACCCATGCCCTGTGAGTATTTGGGTTAACTCGAAGGTAATGGGCATTGAGCCGCGCAGATTTCTGATTGATTCTATGCTAGGTAAATGTTGTTTCATGTGTATGCCTGTTAAGCCATTCTCATACCATTTGCTGTGAAGGTCATATATATGTTTTTTGTGATTAAGCTTATGATATGATAGCGGAAACAAGTTATAGTCAGGCCTTTTATGTAGTGTAGCCGCTGCCTTGGCCGCCATGTCAGCCCGCTCGTTTCCAATGAGGCCAACATGTGCCTTTATCCAGCAGAATTTGATCACTGTTCTCCCAGACGCTTTTATATTATGCAGTATTTTGTGAATGTTGTTAATAATTCTATTTGTACTACTGCGGTTAGACATTTCCATCAGAGCAGCTTTTGAGTCTGAGAAAACAGTGACCAGTGGCAGTCCCTGTTCAAGGCACATCCGACAAGCGTACTCCAGTGCAAGGCACTCGGCCTGGAAGACGGTGCAGCTGCTGTGTAGTTTTAGTTTTTTCGTTGAGCTTCTGCCATCAGGGTAATCGATCACATCAGCTGCACCGACTAACCCGTCGTGCTTGCTGCCGTCGGTGAATATACGATGCGCGTCAGGGTTATCATAATACGGTTCCAGTTCGTCCTGGTTGTTTACCTCCTTAAACTGTACATCTATTCGATCCGCAGGATGTAACAGCTCTGTGATGGGGACCCTTTTATCGTATTTCATGTTGGGTGGTAAATATTCAGTATTTAGAGTACGCTTTACTTTTTCTGTCGTTGCAACTTCATTTATTTTGAGATGAAGTGGAGTAAGTCCTGAGAGAGCAATAGACGCTACCGTAGGTAGCGTTCTGAATCCATGAACTATCTTTATGGCGAATCCGCGCTGGAGACTAAGTAATTTATTAGTGACTTTTTTGTATTTTGTAGCACTGTGCCAGATTTCGGCAGCGTATGTAACAATCGGTTCAATAACCTGGCGGTATATAGTTTCTACGTTTCCTGCGTGGATTCCCCAAGTCGGCCGGATGTAGACGCACAGTTTTTTGTATATTGTCTGGGCCTTTTTAATTATGTATTCACTGTGTCTAATGAAGTTAAAATTTTCGTCTATGATCACTCCTAACAATTTGAAGTGGCTCTCAGGCTTGATGTCAATGCCATCCATGTTGATTTGTGCGGCCTTGGCCTTTGGAGTAGGAGTGATCATTTTCGTTTTCTGAGGTCCGAATTTCAATTTGTTTCTTATTCCCCAGCAGTGTACATTTTGAAGTACCCAGTTAGTGTTATGTTGTAGCTGTGCTACGTTGTCGCCAGTGCAGATGACCAAGACATCATCTGCATAGGCTTGAATGTAGTTACCCGGATGCAGACGCTGAACTGTGACACCCTGGAAAATGAAACTGCTATCAGAAAGTAGGTTCAAATATGGGCAACAATTAATATGGCAATAATTGCTTATGGCGTTTGAATATTATATTAAACCATATTATTGCACTTAATGATATGGCTAACAAATAGTATGGCATTGTATGATTATGGAAGGTAATGTTCGGATAAACAACCAGTATGTCATACAATTTTTATGGTAAACAAATCATTCGGGCAAATGAAATTCAGGCAAGTTAGATTCGGGCATTTGAATATTATGTTAAATGACTGTCGGGCAAACAATAGACAACCCCGACCGCGACATAGTGGACCGATTTTCATGAAATATGGCTAAGAACACTCCCGACTAACTCAGCTTTCAAACAAAAAAAACTAAATCTAAATCGGTTCATCCGTTCGGGAGCTACGATGCCACAGACAGACACACACACAGACAGACAGACAAACAGACAGACAGACAGACAGACAGACAGACAGACAGACAGACAGACAGACCGACAGACAGACAGACACGTCAAACTTATAACAACCCTTCGTTTTTGCGTCGGGGGTTAAAAATCATTGGTAAACAACTTATTATCTTACATAATTACCCAAACACGATATCAGCTATTTCAGGTTTATCTTGAAGTATAAATACTTTAGCTTGAAAATGTTTGTTGTATATCGGCCTCTGCGTTAATAATGAGGGCTCCATTGTTGTTTTTGCTCGTCGCTACGGGTAAGTACGGAAATAATTGCGTTGTAACAACACCCACGTTCACTTGTTTTCGTTTTGATTTGAGTTTAAAACATTCAACACTGTTCAGGGTTAGACGAGGTCATGAAAAGGGTTAACATTAATAATAGGTAACCTAAGTATTAAGTATTAACATTGCGATATTCTTTGAAAAAATATATTTTTACTGCTATTGTTAGGATATTTTGAAATGAGTGTTTTCTCTGATCGCGTCGAAATTTACCAAAGTTTAAAGTTTTCATTTTTCATTTTTTAGTCGTCGCTTTGACAAACACTTAATTTTGAGTATTTTTCGTAGACATTAATTTTACGAAAATCACTGCCATTTGACCTTCGATCCTACAGGGCAAACTAACTAGGCCTATATATCTTTAAAATGTTTTCCTTTACTTACTGAAAACTAAGTAATTGACTATCAAATGACAATTAGTGTTCCGAAATAAATCATTGGATAAACCCGAAATCTTCGGATTGAAAGTCTCACGCTCTTACCGATAGGCCACTTCAACGCTTCTAAGTTCAAGTTCAAAGTGTTTATTTGTAAAACATAGGTGCAGTATACAGTGGTGGATAAAATTATAAATATGGTATCACTATGCTTTGCCTTTTGGCGTACAAAAACATGTCCTTAAAATAATTCTTACAATAACTTAACTAAGTATAAAATAAATCATAAAATATGTACAGTCTTAAATATTCATAAAATCATTCATTACATAAAATTAAAAAACAGAAAATTTTATTATAATTATTAACATTCACGGGTCAAGATCATTCTTAATTACCTATAGTGCTTCACATGAAAAGAAGTCTGTGATTGAGTAAAAACATTTATCAACAAGTACGAGTACTTGTGCTAGCTTATGCTTAAATTGTGGTGTTGGCGATGATTTTATCCTATCTGGCAGTTTATTATAGATTTTGCTCGCTAACCAAAATACGCTTTCACGTTTCAACGCGGTGTTTGCGCGTTCTGTGAATAGGTTTTTACCATACCTTGTACTTCTGGGAAATACTTCAGATACCGTTTTAAAGAGGTTTAAGTTTGCTTTGACGAAGAGAGCAGCTTCAAGTATATAGAGGCATGGAAACGTTAATATTTTTAGTTCCTTGAAATGTGGCTCACAACTGTCTTCACGTTTGAGTCCACAAATTGCTTTTACACATTTTTTTTAGCCTTGAAGACAGACTTTCTGTTTGTAGAGTTTCCCCAATATATGATGCCGTAGCGTAAGGTCGATGCCACGAACCCATGCTAAGCCGTCATGACAGTCTCAACACTTGCCCGCTTGGCAAGCTTATATAAGGCGAAATCAAATTGGTTCAATCTTTTACAAATGGCGTCGGTTTGAGATCTCCATGACAGCCCACCGTCGATTTGAAGCCCTAAAATTTTCGTTTGACTTACTGCTTCTATTATAGATCCTTGATAAGCGCAATTAATGGTGCTGATTGGTGATCCTTGGTTAAAATGGATAATTTTCGTTTTGTTTAAGTTAATTAATAAATTATTATTTTCAAGCCATTCAATTATATGTCGCAATGTATTATTAATTTCAAGTTCATAAATATCGGCATTTCTACTCTCGATAACTACTGTGCTGTCGTCTGCAAAGAGGACCATTGGGTATTTGATATGCCGCGGGAGATCATTAATATACAGGAGGAACAGAAGCGGCCCTAGAACGCTGCCCTGGGGAACTCCATATACAGTATTGCGTTTTGTAGATGTATTAAGTTACCTGCACTTTTTATTTACGTCTAGTTGTGTTAGCTCCGTATACTGTTCCCTATTGCTTAAAAACGACTCTATGAGATCTAAAATGTTTCTCCGTCTAAAATGTCTAAGATTTGAATATTAAGTATTTTATTTTGTTAGCATACGTAGCCGGCACACCGGTTCCAGAAGAACCGACGGAGTACCATTACCCGCGATTCTACAAGATGGCCGGAGGGGACGGTGAGATGCATGACATTGACTTAGAGGCTGAACCTGATCATGAACTATTGGACGAAGTTACGAGGAACCCAGCTAACAACCAGTACTTCTTGTATACCAGGTGCGTATATCAAAGCTTTTTAGGTACGCTGCATATAGAGGTAGAATAAATACACAGGAAAGACTTGAATTTTTGTAGAGCGATAGACCAAACTGCTCATCACTTTCGTCGTTTTTGTTGTTAGTTTTTATCCTAGACTGCATCAAAACTTACCTTTAGGTGGGATTTTGGTCAAATTCTTTAGATATCTCCAATAAAAAAATATCCATAGAACGAGGTTTAACTTACTTACAAAAGTTATAATTGGTATTATTCACATGACAGATCAACTGCTATGTCAAATCATGGCTCGACAAAAATAACCTGCAAAACGTGTTGTTAAAATAGCTTTCTGAAGTTAGCCTTGCCTTGCAAAGTAATCCAATTATTAAACACTATCTAGTAGCTTTCTTTAAATAGGATTTGAAAATATCTCTTTTCAGGCGCAACTCCATCATCTCGCAGACTCTAGTAATCAACAATGCCAACTCCATCTTGAACTCCAACTTCAACGCTAACAACCCTACGATCATCATTGCCCACGGCTGGCTGAGTAACAGGAACACTGAACCCAACCCTACTGTCAGGAGAGGTAAGAATTTGTATTTTGTCTTCTGTGAGTTTATTCTACATATTTTTATAGTCGTGAATTTAATGAAATTTAAAAAACAATTATTTTATTGTCTAACTGAAAGAATAAGTAGTATTTGAAACTGTAATTATAAAAAATTAGAAGGAAAATATTGATAATATGTAAATGAGTCATGAATAACTATATTGACCGGAATATAGATAGACCGTAATTACCTGATAATGATGTATGCAACTGCTTCGAAATATCGTGAGCTCGGCAAAAATCAAAAAGGTAATCACTGTTTTTTTTTTTTAATACTACGTCGGTGGCAAACAAGTATACGGTCCGCCTGATGTAAAGCGGTCACCGTAACCTATGGACGCCTGCCACTCAAACAGTGTCACATGCGTGTTGCCACCCCATTAGAAACTTGTACACTCCCTTTTGCTGTGTTAAGTACACAGCAAAAAGGAGTGTACAAGTTCCAAGGAGGGTTCGGGTTGCCGACGACTCAAAGGACAATAGACGGAACAAGTTAGTTCCGTAAGTCCTCCCGTCATCAGCACACCGCACCCTCGTTGAGCTCTGGCAGCCTTACTCACCGGAACACTCACAGGAACACAACACTATGAGTAGGGTCTAGTGCTATTTGGCTGCGGTCTTCTGTAAGGCGGAGGTACTTCCCCAGTTGGGCTCTGCTCTAGATTCGAGCGAGACGATATCCGCTGTGCTGTGCCCTACCACACAAAGCGGAATATCACTCGCTATGCCCTACCTCCTACTAACTTAGAAGTCCCAGCAGTGGGCCGTGGTGTGGGCCAATTCCTTCGCTTCCTCAACCAGGTCACCGGCGCACGGTTCGACAACATGCACCTGGTTGGTTTCAGCTTGGGCGCTCATCTTGTGGGAAATGCTGGCAGGGAGCTTGGTGGGCAAGTGGCCCGTGTCACTGGTGAGTTTTTCATATTATAAAGTAACTAAGTTTCATAATATTAAACTTACAACTGCGTCTATTAAAACATAATAGATAAAAAAAACCAAAACAAATTGTAGAGACGATTATACGATCTTATTTAAGAATTTGAACATCCTGCCAGTGCATGATAAAGTTAAGTACTTGATAGCAACTGAATAATTTAGCAATCCCGAATTTAAAACCTCGCGAATATACAGAGTGGGGCCTGTAACAAAAGCAAAAAATTAAACTGTAGGCTATTCTCCTTATACTGATCAACATTTGTTCAGCGACTTTTAAAAATAACTTGTATTTTGAATTTTATCACCCTTGAAAGTTTTTTCTAAGAGGTAATGTATTGCGAATTCTGTTAAGTCTAAAGTGTGACAGACAACGTCAAAGACAACAATAATGGCGTACATTGAAGCTAATATTTATTTTGTATGAAAAATTAAAAATTTAAAGACTTCATAATTTTTAAAAGTCACTGAACAAATGTTGGTCAGTTTAAGGAGTGTAGCCTACAGTTTGATTTTTTGCTTTTGTTACAGGCCCCACCTTGTATTATACGCGAGCGCCTAGAGGAACAAAGCGTCGTAGATATGTGGAACCTACCGCCGGCAACTATTATGGCAAACGGACGCGCCGCTACATCACACCGCGATTATTTAACACATTAGGTACATTTGAAGACGAATGTCGAAGTAAAAACATCTTTAAATCAAATATTAAGAAGTTGCTATTAGGCACAAATCCTGAATGAAAAATTACCCCCGCATTCATAAAATAGTTACTGAACTGATTAGTCAAAGGGTATTTGGTCCCTTTCTCACATATACATAAGTCAACATGACAGATAAGGACAAGCGATTTTTGGATAATTCAGGTTTTTAAAGCGTTAATGAAAGGCGCCATTAGTAGTTAATAAGATATTATTATGTATTAACACTATCTAGAATAAATTTTTTAATATAATTTAAGGTACTAACTTTGAAAATGAGTGCTTCATTTCGCCGTCAAACGTAAGTTTGGCGAAAAGATAAGATACTGTAAAACTGTAATCTTTGTTTTCAATAAATTAAAAATAAATTAATACGTTTTGTACTAAATTCGAAAGCGGGGTAGCTCGCTTCTGAGAAGCTTACCTCTAGGGATGTTGATAACAGTGGATACTGAAATATCTAATTTAATATCCTTTGTATCATGTCAGATATAATTCATATCCTAGAAATAGATAAATAATTAGATAATAAAGGTATAAAGCGTAATTTGTAAAAAGAATCTGAAATCCACTCCCTATATTCAGCAGAACGATATATTTATTTTATAACCTGGATTACTTTATTGCAAGGTTACAAATTCCATTTTTTTATTGCAAGGTCTGGACCCCGCGGGTCCGATGTGGTCTATAAACGTCAACCGTCTGCGTCCCACCGACGGCCGCTACGTGGAAGCCATTCACACCGACGGCGGTTACACCGTCGGCGGTCTCGGCATTGGCTCCGCCATCGCCAACGTTGACTTCTTCCCTAACGGCGGAATCTCACAGCCCGGCTGTCTCACTAACATGTGCAACCACAATAGGGCGTGGGAACTCTTTGCTGCCACCGTCACTTACAACCACCTCGTTGGGCAGCAGCAGTGCTCAACCAATCTTCAGATCACTTGGAACACGTGCCGGGGATCTAGGCTCAATATGGGCAATGATGACTTGAGGAAAACTGGGTAAGACTTTTAATATCGAGAGTTTGAAGTTCTTTTTTGTTTCCGTGCACGGCAGAAATCTGAGACATTCATTATAAGAGATGTCCAAGTAGAGCCGAATCTATGGATCTAGTTTTGATAGTTTAATGCTAGATGCATTTTAAGATACAGCGTGACTGATTGGCATCATACTTAAAATATATATTTTTTTAATTTTGTTTCAGATCTGGTATGTACCGTCTTGACACCGGGCGGCTGTACCCCTACTAATCAACGCGCTGATAATAATAACATAAAAAATAAATTGGCATTCCTGTATGATTATTACTAAAAAGTTTCTTTTATTTCACCCTCGTTTTCTGTGATGAAAAAATTAACCATTTGCATAATTAAGTAATATTCTGTATCTATAAAGAAACTCTCAATTAATATAGTGACGACCCAATTGTATTGTAACGCTCCGTAGTGAAAGAAATGCAACTCACTGTAGCAATGGAACAATGAAAGAGTGACACTAAGCGATTCTTTATCGTATCGCAGGCGATCGTCAACTTAGCTGGGCGACCTGTTCAATATTTTCTAGCTATAAAACTATTAATACGAAGTACGGATAGAATAGGTATACTTATAGGTATTCGATTCAAATATTAATCTGAATCATTGGGACAATTGATACCGATTTTCTAGAATGTACCTAGATTAGAAAAACAATACAAATACAATCAAACAATAACATTATAAATTAAATGCAACAACTTACAACCGCAATATTTGGCGCGAAAATACTACGAGTATATATTGACCTCAACTTAAATAAGACAAAAGCCAAGAAAAAGAAAGGATATAAATTCAAACAAATTAACTCCAGTAATCTACAGCAAAAGGGAAGTATCCCTTGGAAACGTCACAGTCCGCTAAGCAAACCCAACACTGCAGTAAACTTTACAATCTGATCGGAAAAACTTATTCCCGGGTGTTCTAACACAGCGAACACGCGAATGCAGAAATACTTTCCACCATATTGGAACTCCGACTCGAATCCCGAAAGCAAATACTGGAGTACAAAAACTTTGAGTAACTTTGAGGACATAGGAGTAGAGTCGAATGTTCTGTTATAATAAATAAAATTAAACAAAACTGGTCACTGGTTGAACAACAAAGTTTGCCTATTTTTTGGTATTTAGTAGCATACTCGTACTTACAAGTATAGCCATGGTGTTATGTTAGCAGCTAGTTAGGTATTTGACATAAATATAAAATCTTATCGCAGAAGAAATGACTGCACCTATGATATTACATTAATCTTCTTTAGGCCCACTTGCACCAACCACTTAACTCAGGGTTAGTGGGCTGTCAACTGTCAAATTCCATTATAATATACCCTCGGATGAACCCACCATTCCGCTTGAAAAAAATTGTTTTTTTTTTCTTTCATATAAAACAGCGACTCCATACCATCGCTGATCCCAACGAAAGATTATTTCACCGCCTAAAGGGAAAAAGAGTGCAAAAACTTTAATTAAACAAGTTTCGGTGAGAAGAATCGCGTTGGAGACTTTTGTAAACGGATAATCGAACCCCCACCTGAGGACTGGAGGGACTGACAATCTCAAATCAAAGTCGAAGTCAAAGTGAAGTCTGTATAATAAGCCGTATAATATGTGCGGTGATACCGACGGCAGGATCGCTTTCATAACTCGGAAAGTTCGACGGTGAGCGGTTTGATAGAATTTTTACGGAGTTTTGATGAACGGGTTCAAATCAATTATTGAGTTTTCAAGAACTTGGATGTGTGATAGGGAAATTCGCAGTTATGAAGGTTCTTGACAGTTTTTGACATGCGTGAAAACTTTGTTTATGTAAGTATGTAGTGTCTCGCTTTAAAACTTATCAGCTCCTAGTTTGATAGGTATTTGTTATTTGGCATGTGAATGAGTATCAATGTAATTTACATAGGAGTAGGTGCAATTCGTTTTTTGAGCTTAATACTTAATGAAAGGGAATTGTGCTTTATTAGCTTTCGGAAGTCACCATTATTTTTAGGGATCTATAGTCATCTAAATGCTTGCATAGAATGATATGGAAGAAAAAGACATATTGCGTCGGCTCCAAGTCATTAATAAGGGCAAACTAGGAATACTTAGGGTCGTATGCACCAAACCGTCTGTCACAGAATTTCGCGTTCGCAACGATTTTTGTATGATAATTTTTATAGCCGTCTGCTGCATGACGTTGATGTGTCTGTTAATTGTGGTTGATGCATGTGTTTGTTTATCTACTTGTCTGCTGTCTATTTGTTCGTCCGTCTTTCTGCGGTTTTATTCCGTGATCGTCAGTGATAGAAATCTGCATTTAAAACGAGTATCATAAAATAGCCAGAAGCTTCTACGTTGGCCAGTGTCAATATTATTAAACCAAAGACACCTCGCTTTGACGCGACCCGTGTGTGCTGTTTTAACCACTTTGGACAGATGGCGATATTGCAGTGTACCTTGTGCGCTCACCGTAAAGTTTATGGCGTGACTGAAATTTTAATAAGAACACATATAAAGATAGTTACTATTTGTGTTGTGTTGATCTGATGAAAGTTCATAAACAGTAATTGGAATCTGATATGTAATTTGTATGACAGGCAGCCAATCGCACTATGTAATGCGAGCGGGTTGACGAAATATTTCCGAGTATATATTTCACGCTTGCGATAATAATAGGCAAGAGCACAGTCTATATAAGTATGTATTAATTATGTAAACAATATAATTCGACTATGCGATATCGGTATCCAAGCAAATGTCAAAAGCATCGCCTGTTGTAACTTTATACATTGTGGTAATAACTTTGTTACACTAAATGTATGGAATTATTCACACTGAGATTATTTAACTTGTGTCCCACTTTGTGGGCTTTATGCACCTGTGGTTGACACAGTGAGGAATAACTATAGATAATAATAAATAAAAAAATATTATAGGACATTCTTGCACAGATTGACTGAGTCCCACGGTAAGCTCAAGAAGGTTTGTGTTGTGGGTACTCAGACAACGATATATATAATAAATACAAATACTTATATACATAGAAAACATCCATGACTCAGGAACAAATACCAGATAATGGTTATGTTATCAATGTGTCAATCACAGCTGCTTGACTTTTTAGTATATGTTTTTGTATTGTCTTTGTGTATTTATATTTTATTGTAAATTATGAGTTGTGCTAGTCGAAATAAATGAATTTTATTTAATTTTAAATAATGAAATTGCTTCTTTAACTTAAACCTACTACTTATCTCTTGTGTGCAAACTTCTGAGTGGGTTCTTAACTTTGCTAATAAAACAAATACACGGATCAGGTTTAAATAGTTCAAATTTGTAGAGAAAACTATGGGAAGATGAACTTAGAAAAGTTTGTAGTTCCCGCAACCGCCGCGCAGCCGCGCACTGTTCATAGAAAGTCGGCATCCTAGTTTAGAATTTATGAGATAGAATTGCAAATTTCTTGAGAACAAATTTAATCCAGTCCCGCACAGGAGTTATTCTACTAAATTATTCTTATTATTTTCAACGTACTCGTATTTTTACGCATGTAGCTTACCGTGATCTTTTTAAAATTATGAATGGGCTTACTCTTGACCTCAGACTAGCCAAAGGTAAAGACGTGGCCTACGATGGAGTGAGCTCACCCAGAAGTTGCCTGTGATGTGATGTGGTGATTTCTACAAAGTTATCAGTCTTCTTAGGCACTGGTCTAACTGCGAGCCAGTAAACTATAAGCTATCGGCTATTAAAACGAATAAAAGATAATCACTCCCGTGTAAATAAAAGAGACGGCGATGTTTATAGTTACTCGCCCAGCGGTGAACTATAAATGTCGCCGTGTCTCTTTTATTCGCACAGGGGTGCTTATCTTTTGTTCGTTTTTATAGCCGATAGCTTATAGCCTACTAGCTCGCGGTGGGACCAGTGGCTTAGTAGTTAGTAGTACGGTGAAAAACCTTCCTTACGGATCCACAATCAGTGTTTCGGATCTTGCTAATCCCGATAGTTCGAAACCTACATATCCCGCAAATTATAATAAGTGTAATATATTTCCCAGAGTGCTGATTGATTAGGCATAGCGGTATTAGCTTTCCGACAAGATAGGTGTTAAAATATGAGTATGATAGATCCGCATCCACTAATATAGAAAGTCAATACAATTTGTTCCGGGCATTCCGGCGGTGTTGTGTCCGGTAGTCTTTTTGGATATTTTATTGACATACTAATTAAAAAAAATAAAGGACGATTATCTAGTGCCTAATTAAAAATAACTAAAGTGTTTGTCCCATTTTTTAATACGTATTGATTTAAAAAGGATGACACTACTATGCGTCCACTTTTTGTCGTGCGTTCAAGCCTCTTCGCTACTACATATGAGGGAGATACAAAAAAAAATATTAGAAAAAAAAACATTCATACACTGCTTAATCAAGGGTTCGTTTCTATTTCTACTCTTTATTTCCAGACTGTAGGATATATTTTCTAGTGGATGGAGCGTTATCCCTTTGGGCTTTCCACCAATTGTTATTCATATCTGCAAATTGTATGCGTGTTTCACTGTTTGTCGAACTATTCAGTGCAATCACGATACCTCAGTACCTGTACTGCAAACATAGAATCCAAAATTAACAAAGCTCTTATCTGATTTAAGTTTGATTTGGCAAAACAAACTACATCTTTCGCAGTCGTAAGGTTTTCATTTGTACGAGAGACGATTTGTCATAGGATATTTTGTAAGTGTGCTTATTCGACAATCAGTCACATTAGATATCAGTGTTTAAAATGGGTGTGTGTCGTATTAGTCCCTGCTGTATTTTGATTAGAGCATGCGATCAAATTGATCGCATCAATGATTTGTGACTATTTAGGTCTATTAATTTCGGTGTAATAAAGGTCTACTAATATTGAATTCAGGAATACTGCCAGAATCTACGGAACATTGCCGAAGGAGAAATTTTTATTTTAGTTTTATTTTCGGGGGTTTTTAGTTTATATTTTGACTGTAATTAAAGGTTTTAGGTTTGGTTACAAATTAAGACAAAAATTATTTTTAGTTAAGGTTTTTTAATATTTATAGTCAATGATTAATTGTCAGAAATTTGTTACCTTTTATTTTTAATAACAAAACTTCTGCCATGAGTTTTGACGTTCCAGGAGTCGGTTTTCGATAGTCTTAACGTCACTGAAAATGGCATTCAATTATAATTGAGAAATCAGTATTCTCAAACAGTTACTGATACTAACAAATGGTTCTGATGTGTCAGTAAGATGCCACTGCGATGATTGTGTAGCTTAACTTCAAACTTGGATAAAACCATTCTGCTTTAAGAATGATTTTTAAAAAATATATTATGATCTAAAAGATAATCAACCTTATAGCAGAATTGATTTACGATGCAATTATGATAGTGACCTGTCAGTCGTAACTGTGATTGTTCCGTCCAACCGACAAAACCATAATTTCTGACCCATTACCCATCCAAACCCATATCGTATTTAGATTTAATATTTGACGTATATTAAAGTTCGAATCGGACCGACAACGAGACAACTGTGACAACGAGAAACAATGTGGGGTTGCTTTGGGCGTTTTTTTATTTAATGTTTTCATTTCAGGTGAATATAAATTAAAGGTTTTGTTGTATGAATTATTGCAAGGATCATGTTTGTTCTCAATGAGTAAAATAAATTGGTACGTTAATAGTTCAATTTACATCACCTATATTGAATTGAATGATCGATACTGATCAGGTATCAAATTACCTTTGAGTATTCATTAGGTATTTGGCCAATGTTTATCACACGTCCCGTGCCCGATTATACACAACAAGAGCGTCCTGCTCAAACAATGTAGCGCTGTCGGCACACCTACATAAACTTAGCGAATAGCCTCTTCACCCATCTACCGTCCAATCCACTCCAAACACACACCCGAAAAACTACTATGGTACACGATCAAACGGTTCGAAATAGACAAGCAAAGACTCACGAGAAGGGCAAAGTTGATAGCCGCCACTGCGTATGTGAGTGAAGAACCCGAAATCGCATGCGCACAGCATCTGTGCTTCCCTATCTCTCTCTACACTAACAATATAAGGGCGTAAGTGTAAATACTGCTTTAGATTCTATGCTAGTGAAGCAAGGTGGGATTTAGTATGGTAGGAGATATCAAGTGAAGTTTTGACGTGGAACGCTATTGCAATAAGCTTAAAGGAGTTGTTTTTTAGATGTCTCTGGACCGTGCGGAGGCTGAGTCGTGCGCGACGGGCTGCCTCGCGAGTTTACGCGACCGAACTGAAACTCGAATTCTAAAGTGTTATTAAATTTGTATTAAGTGATTGTTCTGTGTACTTATGGGATGTTAGTGAAGGTGTTTTGGGACTTTCTGATCTTGAGGAGTGGTTGATGTAAGTTTTAAAACTTAGTCTAATAGTTTTATGTTTAATGAAACTTTTTAGATTTCATGTCATCAAAATTGGCTTATATTTTTTAGTAACTATATATTTACCTAAATAATATTTTTGTAAGAAGTTTAGAATGTAGTATCAATACATTATAATAATAAAAATATTTTATTACATATAAAATTTTACGTACCTACCCAAGTATAATTATAATAAATAGGTTCTTCGTTAGCAGTAAATATAATCACTCTTAATTTATTTTATTTTATTTTGTAGACGCTTGGATTTCTCTAGCCATATATACCTACCTATTAATTTTTTGCTATAATTAATTAAACAACGATAATTTCACGTTATATTTATGTATATCGTCGCAATAATTGTCGCGGGCGGGCGAGGGTGGTCTAGTGGTCAGGACGTTAGCCGCGCAAGCTGAATACCCGGGTTTGATTCCCATATATATATATATATAAATTTCTATATATAAATCATACAAAAGGTAGGTTGTAAAACTGATGGAGTTGGAAATTAAAAAAAAAACTTTAAACTGTTTATTTCAAATTAATAATATTACAGTTTCTTAAACCTAGTAGTAATCTTTAAAATCTAAGATTGTAGTAACTAGGTAATACATACTAATATATTATAGTAATTATTATAATTAATCTATATCAGTGCTTCTTCATCGTTATTTTTTAGCATATTTTTTTTTTATGATATGTTTTATTTGAATAGGCTTCTTATCTATATCTTTTACTATTCGATTTACAAATAAAAACTTGAGGGTGCGCGGTAGTTTTTGGCGAATGCACTCTCGGTTTGAGGCACTTAGTGCGTTTTCACATTATCCGATCCGATATCGGATGTCGGACCGATATTTCATACATTACAGGCGCCATCTTGGATTTTTTCTATGGAAATCCTTCCGACATCCGATATCGGATCGGATAATGTGAAAACGGACTTATAGTTTATTTAAATCGGCGTAGAAAACTACCTTGCTCTGATTCTAGGTATAGACCAACACATTTACACGGATTGCGTAAACTCGAATATCAAACGCGTATTGATTCCATTGAAGGTATTAGAAAACTGTTTCTACTTTACAGGGTATTACTTATTCGAAAGATGATTTATTGAGCAATGATTTATTAAGTAAATTATGCATAATTATAATTAAGTTATCTAATATACATCCTATAATAAAATTAATGAAAAAACTTTTAACCTTAGACTGGTCCAGAAAATCGACTTTTTTGTAATAGTCCTCTAGATTTCACGGCATTCGCACTTACACATAATTTCTTCCTTAAAGAAAATTACGAAAGGTGCCCATCTTTATCTTGAAAGCCTAAGTAAACTAAACCTAAGAGTAGTCAGTCTGGACCAGTCTAAGGTGGGATTTTTACTAAGCCTGATAATCCTTTTTCTATACCAGTCTACGGTGTGATATTGGCGATTAGAAGGTGATCATTAATTATAAAACACCCTGTATGAATTAAAATAACTGTAAAACGATACAGGTATCTATCAATAACCCAGCAACGGTGTAAGTTTCACTTCAAAAGTAAACAAAAACAGTTCACCGCCGTTTCGTTTGATAGTTATTTCGGGAACGTCTATATTTTTAGCTTTGAATGTAACTAAATTGTCCCGTATAACAGCATTCAACTTATCCCTGGGGAACCCTTCATTATCCCGAAAAACCCCTGGATCTTTGATATTTCGCCAAGGGATTACAAAGGATTTGGTAATTTATTATTTATACAAAATGGCTTTTGTATATATAATTAATGAAGCTAGTATTGATTTAGCCAATTCATCTTCTGTTTACTTAGGTTTATTAAAATAGAACTAATTTTATTTCGTACAGTTGATCTTGTTTATTATGTGTTATTGTAATGACGACAGGTCTGGCTCAGTCGGTAGTGACCCTGCCTGCTAAGCCGCGGTTCTGGGTTCGAATCCCGGTAAGGGCATTTATTTGTGTGATGAGCACAGATATTTGTTCCTGAGTCATGGATGTTTTCTATGTACATGTAAAAGTATGTATTTATATATTTAAGTACGTATGTCGTCGCTTAGCACTCATAGTACAAGCTTTGCTTAGTTTGGGGCTAAGTTGATCTGTGTAAGTTGTCCCCAATATTTATTTATTTTTATTTATAATACAAACTTTCAATATACTTGTAACATTACAATTAATTAAATGTAATTGTAAACTTGTAAACTAGGTATGTAATTATATTTTGTACTAGTATTGAGATATCGAACCCGAAGGGAAAATACATTTCACGGTATTCTGACAGAAAATATAGGCGCGACAACGGGTGAACCGAAAATGAGGGTATTTGAGCAATTCCCGTTAAGTTTGTACATTTGGATCACGTCTCCGATTTTGATAAAAATTGGTAGGCTGATAGAGTCCATGATGCTGATCCACAAGGTTTCCCAAAATGTCCTATTTAGTTTGTATGAATTGACTATGAAACCTTCCTTTTTTGTTACCAGATTTCTATACATTTTCGGTAACAAAAAAGGAAAGTTTCATAAACAATCAACCTAGGAGATTTTGGGAAACCTAGTGGATGTTGTCCCACCAATTTTTATCCAAATCGGAGACGTGATCCAAATGTACAAACTTAACGGGAATCGCTGACTTATGACCAAGCTCTGATAAATGCCAGTAGAGTTTTTTCTTATTTTATCTAGCGAGTAATTTAGATACGATATTTTAAGATTAAATTAACAATTTTATTGAAACGATTTTAGTACAGTTTGGAAAGATAATTTCGAAAATGTCACTACATTAACGCTCTACCTAATACACAACGTTTGTAACGTATCCCGTGTGGTGACGGGTTAAGAATTTCACCACCCCCTTTCTTCCCGTGGGTGTCGTAGAAGTCGACTGTGGGATATGGGTTAAATTGTGGCGTAGGCGAGAGGCTGGCAACCTGTCACTGCAAAGTCACAATTTGGATTTCTTTTAACCCCTTTTTGCCAAGAGTGGCATTGAAACAGTAGTTCATGTGCTCTGCCTACCCCTTTATGGGATACAGGCGTGATTATATGTATGGCTTGCATTATACTTACGAGACAGGACTCAAGCTGTTACAGTTAAAGGATTTACTTCTACTTTTGTCCCAATAACGTCAGGTGTCCCATCAAGGCTCTCATTTGGGACCTTTGCTCTTCAATATTTATATTAACGACATCACCAATCATTTTTCAAACTCTAAAGTATTATTGTATGCAGATGATACAAATATTTTTTCCTGTATTAAATCAGAAAATGATTGTCACAAACTTCAAAGTGATCTTGATAGATTAAACACGTATTGCTTAAGTAATAACCTTTACCTAAATATCGATAAGTGCTCAGTGATTACCTTTACACGAAAACTTAGACCTATCCAGTACAAATACACAATAGGACAACAAACCCTTAAGCGAATGAGCGAGGTAAAGGATCTGGGAGTGCATCTTGACAGCGAGCTCCAGCTAGTAGCCAACAAACTGTCATACAGTTTGGCGAAAATACTATAATTAGAATAATACTATAATTAGAATATAATTAGAATAGTACTACAAAATACTATAATTTTGAGTAAAAAAAAAAACTCACGTTAATAAAATAACAGCTAAAGCGTACAGGATGCTCGGATTCATTATCCGCTAAAGTAAGGATTTTAAAAACCCAAACACTTTGCTACTCTTGTACAATGCATTTGTAAGGTCTAATCTCGAGTACGCATCCACCGTATGGAACCCGTTCTACTCTGTACATATAAACACTTTAGAACGCGTACAAAAAAAATCCTTCGTTATCTTAATTACAAATTTAAAGATTATGTTAGATTAAAAAGAGATGTTACATTCTTGTATAAATTTTTAAATAATATTATAGATTCTCAGCAACTTGTAGGAAAAATGTCGTTTCGTTATCCTAGCTCTCGAACTAGATCTACTAAGCTGTTTTGTATTCCTTTTAGTCGTAAAAGATATGTTAAAAATAAATTCCTAATAAGAGCGCGTAATATTTACAATAAATATTCATCTCTGGATATCTTTCTTTCAAGTTCCGGCAATTTGTGTCTGCAATGAAAGCATCAGCTAAATGATTACATTACATCTCCTTTAAATGTATACAATAAATAGGTACTCCTTCATTTGGTTAATGTTAAACTAATGTAAGTCATTCTAGAATTAGCAGTTAGAGCGCAGAAGCTACTTATTACTGGTTTGTAATTCATTGTTTAGTCCTATTTCTTTCCTTTTTTTTTTACATCCTCGTGTTACATTTATTTAAACTTAAACATACCTAATCGCATGTTTGTCTCTCAGAGCAAAATTGTATGTACTAACTTTCAGTGGAAACTGTTTTGGCTAATGTGTTAACATATCGTTGTAGACTATAAGAAATTATGTTTGCTGTTTGTTTCCCTAATCAATAATAAAAAAAAATGTATGTATTGTAACGTATTTCCGCTGACAACATTAGACGGGCGTAGCACACTAGTTGGATAAACTTTATCACATCAGAGCGTCCCTATTGCACTTAAATATACGAAAAGGACGGGTTGATGTTATATCGTTTATCGGTTCGGAATCGATCGGTTGGAAATAAGTGCATTTGTGTAAACCATTCCAAATTGACTCAACAAATGGAAAAAAAGCATATTATTATACTTCGATACTCAGATACCCTCATACACACGTGTGAACACCTTAATCTTCATACACTCACCATTCATCACAATCATTCACTCAACCAATTACTCAATCACTCGCGTGCGCCATGTTAGGCAGTCCGAATCCAGAGTATAGCAGTAGTAGTAGTAGTAGTAATACACTTTATTGTACAAAGATAAGAACACACACAGTACTTAAAGAAAAAAGAACACACACATCATTTGTACAAAGGCGAACTTATCCCATTAAGGGATTTCTTCCAGTTAACCTTAGAGCAGTTAAAGGAGAATTGGAGATGGTAGATGTTCCTAAGCTAAACCTATACCTAACCTACAAACTATAGCAATATAGACGTTATATCATATAAATAAATACGTTATACATAATTATACATAATACAGTTTTATGACTGCCCTACATACATACACAACCTACCTAACCGCAAACATCTTTTAGATTAAGATGCGTCCGAAAGCCATAACTTTTTAAATCCGATTTTAGCGATGCGACCGATTGACACTGTCGAAGGGGAGGTGGCAATGAATTCCATAATTTGACAGAGTAAACAGTAAAGGACTTGTCATAGGATCTATGTTTGTGAGGTGGGATAGACAGGGCGAGATCTGCACCCAGAAGATGCTGTTAGCATTCAGATATTACACGATTCCTCTGTACAGATGTAGCTAGTGCGGAAAGGGTTTCCTTCGTATTTTTCCGGAAACGTTCGTATTTGTCATGCTAGTTCAGTCAATGTCAGTACATCTTGTACTGAGACTGACTGAAATAGCATGACACGTTCGTACGTTTCCGTATACGAAGGAAAAATTTTTCGCAATCTGTAAGTAATACATTATTTGGCTATTGAACTTTAGTAACGTTTTATTCTATGTTCAAGGAAAACGGACAAATTTTTGATCTTTCATCCCAGCCACGGATATCATAAAAATATCGTAAACATGACATAGCTAGGTGATTCGTAACGGGAAACTTTACGCATATTTTTATTACCACGTAACAAAAATAAACTTAGACAATATGTTAAAAACCTGCTGAAAACTGAAACTTTTCTAACGCTTTTGTGTGTGGAGTATTTTTCGGTATGAATTTCGTGTATGCTTCTAACTTCACTGCTGGTATTGTCTTACACGTTTTTTTTTGTATAAAAATATGCGTTGTTAGTATTATTCGTTCAATGAGTTAAATTGGAAAACTCCAGAGTCTATAGTTTATTTTTATATTACTTATATATAAAATAAATTGTATAAATATTATATTGTTTATATTATATAAAAAATAAGAGCAAAAATTTACGAATGACAACGACTGAAATAAAAACCAGAAATTGGTTTTTTATCGTTCAGATATAGATGCATGCAGCTTTAGCATCAAACATTGTATTTTATCATTAACTATAAGACCAAGGTAAACACAGGGTCGTGAATTAAAAAATAAACTATAATACGTAACTTTCTTACCATGGAAACAGATTCTTTACACAGAATGGTTCAACTTTTTCTAATAACATCACCTTTAAATTTATCCTCGTACCAAAACGGCACCGTTATAACAGCAATAACGTTAATCGAGCGATGGAGTCATAGTGATGTGCTTGCCATCGTCGCAACTTTAGCTGCTCGGGAGATACATATATCGAACCTTAGATATAAAATAGTATATTTCGATACAAGTGCGTAAAAGAGGAAGTTCGAAACGAATGCCGATAAATTAAAACACGACCGAAGGGAGTGTTTTAAATAGACACGAGTTACGAATTTCCTTTTCGCACGTGTATCGTACGACGTTTTTAAGTACAGATGAGCCTCCGAAGTTTCGACCTGGCATATAATGAACCACTTCTCGAACTAGTGCGTAAAAAAACGACCATCTGTACTGAAAAAATATTATACAATTTTAAAGCTTCGCCTGCGGCCGTAGCATACTAGTGTCACAATACTGATCAACTTTGTCGCATCGGTGCGTGTCCCTATGGCACTTGCAATGGAATGTATTAAGAATAATAAGAATGTCAAGAGGGCTCTATTAATCTCATGTATGTGGTTACTATAAAAAAATGTTCTCTTAAAATTCCACTTAGCATGGCGCGTAGTCTTATATTTTCTGGTCAGGCTTTAGGTAAAGTAGTATCTAAATATCCTTTCATTGTATGTACTTAGTTACTTACTCTCATTCATATAGACAGATATAACTTAGTAACTGTACTCAATATTCTCCAAAAACTATTTTTTTTTTGAAAATTATACGAATGTTTTCGGTAATTTGTCAAACACTATCGTAATGGAAATGTGGTGCCATGATGACGACACAATATACCCATCATCTTGCGGTTACTATATGGCAATATGAATATGTAGGTTGGTAAATATTACGGGGATGATTTTTTTTCGCGGTTCTCTTTACTTATTGCTGAAGATGGGAATATCGGTAACGGCACATCACTAGCCCCGACATCAGCTAAGCCCGTCCAAACTTTTTCAATTAGGTACTTGTATGGTGGTTCTTGTATTTATGATGGACGGTATGACCTGAACACTCTGGAACTTTCTAGTGATGAACGCTAAATGAAAATAGTTATGTGACGTTAAGAAGTTTACGATATTTTGGGTTGACTAGTTAAAAATTAGTTAGTAATGTGAAACTACACTGACGTCACAATTTTATACGGTGTCGTAAGTTCACTCTGTGATATACAGGGTGTTTCAAGGAAAGTAACATAAAATATGTTTTTCAAACTCGTCTTCCTATTGCTAAAACACTATGTTAGGTCGCGTGTTGTTAAACTAGTAATACTCATTAGTATCGTTGTTTTCCTATATCCTGTTATTTTGGTCACATCATGGTTACCCTATTAGCCTAGCCTAGTTTGTTAAGAGATAAATAGTTCGAACCCAGTTTTGTAGTATAAACTCGCCTCTTTGTTTATCTACACTGACATTTTATGAATAAAATGCATTCTGTCATGTTACCTGTCACAATAATAAACATCTTGATAACTGATAAGACACCTACAACTGAAGAGCAACACATGCCCTGACGTCACAATGAGCGACCACCATTTCGAGAATTGGATTTATTTATTTTGTTAAAAAATATCAAAATTATTAAATTTAATAACGCAGAACCTTAAGACCTTAATACGTGCATTATATTCTTCGTCGTTAATAGAGCCGGAATCACTTATTTTATATTACGTTCATTGAAACACCCTGTAGGTATATAATGTTCCATTCCGGTGTGGGCCAATGGGATGTGGTGCTTTATTTCGTGCACTGCATATAAAATATTTTATTTTAAGTATAGGAAACTAGCCTATTATGTAAAATATATTCATGTAAATAAAGATTATACTTTAAAAAAAATCATAACTAAATAGCTTTCTTAAACAATATTACCAACTTCGCCTTTTGGGCTTAGACGGTGTTTCTTTACAACATAATTAGAATATACCGAATTACTTATGAATGAGAGAGACTCGACAATTAATAGAACTGTTTTGTATAATTACAATTTTAAGTGATCGAAATTTTTTACAAGTTTTAAACTATTAACTAGAGTGTCATATAATTATGTCCATTGGTCACGCATGGTACGCAAGTTCAGTATATGGCATATGTGGCACTTCAGTTAATAGTGTAAAACATAAAAAAATATTTCGATCAGTTGAAATTGCCCTCAGCCGAAAATGGACCAACACCTTATTCGAGTAGGTATCGCCTTTTAAGCTAGACAATGTTTGATGTCATAATGTCATTTAAATGTTTGGACTTCGAATTTACTTCTATTCGTGGAGTTTGCATGCTAGCTTAGTTAATCTGTAACTTACCAGTTGGTACCGATTAAAGTTATGGACTTCGGCAAAGGATCTGGTTCGTGAATATTTCATATCGCAGTGTCTCTCTTGCTCTTGATAATTCAGTAGGTAACTTGTATTAAACCGATAGATGTAATATAATATGAATTATAATTAATAATTGTTTGTTTTTTTGCTAAAAGGAAGCTATTATGTAGGTAACTAGATATGTAGGTAGTCATGAAAGGAGAGACGTTAAATTGGAAAAAAAAACTACTTTTGAACCCTTTAGCGGCTGCTAATCATACATACATACATAAGTGAAGAGTGCTAGAATGCTGTATAGAATATGAGAATGAAGTAAACGGTAGGATCGAAATCTATACTTTGGTTAAAAACTTTGAGCGTGACGTTACCCTGGTTCATGTTTGTCAAGCTTTTCCGATGGCTCGTATGGTTCCTCTGATAACTTTTAAAAAAACTAAATTTATAAAAATACTGAAGATGCTTAACTGTTAATGTTTTTCATAAAATAATGAATTAACGACAACGCCAAAATGGTTGAAATTGACTATTACTCCCTACAATAACCTAGCTACAAAATTAAAATTTTGTTAAAAACCCTGACATAGTGGACCGATTTTGATGAAACATGGCTAAGAACACTGCCGACTAATTCAGCTTTCAAACAAAGAAAAATCTAAATCGGTTCATCTATTCGGGAGCTACGATGCCACATACAAACAAACACACAGACACGTTAAACTTTACAACACACCGTCGTTTTTGCGTCGAGGGTTAAAAATGAACTGTCATATAGATTATCACAGCTCGCATTAAATAAAACGTGCCCGATATCAAAGGAACAAAATCATCATCAAACAATACGAACAAATATTTCTTACTTGGCTGAATGTAAAATTCTCTACAGTTCCTGCAACCTAATAGATGCATCAGTGTGAACAAGGTAATTACAAGGTCCAGTGCACACTTCGGGCAAACGAATGAGGGTGTCCTCCAGACATGTGGGATGATGTGAACAGCCTTTAGAATTTATGTTAACTTATTTATCCAATTTTCTTTAATATATTCTTTGCTTATTTTTAATACCTTTGTTGCGAAGAAAACAAAAATAGTTTATTTACATTAGAACCTTTGAAAGTGGATAAATATTTAAAAAATAAAATTGATGAATTATTAAAAGAAATTTCTGAAATGATAGCATTATTTATAGATGACACGACATGCAGATACCTATATCAGAGGGATCAAAACATTAAATAAATGTCATATACAAAGAAAAAGTGACCAAAGCCTCCAGTGCTCCGAGCTGCTCGGCGGGGGGAGCTCGGAGCACTGGAGGCTTTGGTCACTTTTTCTTTGTATATGACATTTATTTAATGTTTAGAACATAATAGTAGTGTTACTACCACAGAACTATATTTAGATAGAAGAAACAAGTTCATCTATTTGTATAGGGGCCGAGCGTGTCAAATTTTGTACTGAAGTTGTTTCTTGCCTGTAACTTTAAATATGTCTCAGGCTCTTGATTGTTCATAATTTTTGTGTTGTTGCAATTGAATATCACGTAACGAGGCATTTTTTATGTTTTGATTGACTTCAACTTACAAAAATTGACGCCCGAAAGCTGCAAGCTGCGATTAAAGACGGACAACTCAGTGGATTTCACTGAGTTCATTTGACACGCTAAGTAGATACGTTTGCTTGATCTATGGTATATATGACATCTGTGGTTTCTACTTAAAATAACAAGTTAAAATATTTTCTATGAAAGTAATTTAATTTGTTCTTAGTATCAGAGGGATCGTTAACAGGAACAAAGAAAACATTAATGTAATTCAAATTGTCCAACAATTTGTTTAGAGCGCATTTAAAAAAACCTGTTTTGTTTTTGCAAAGTTCGCTGTAAAGTTATTTAAGTTTAATATTATCATCAAGCGTGCGGACGTTACTGTATTATGTGTAATAAGTTAATATCGAATTAGTTTGAAAGCTAAGCTAATTTGAACAAAGACATAGCACAGGATCGTGCTAGATGGAAATTGAGGACAAGGAAGAACGACCTCAAGTAAAATGGGAACTGGTCTAGCGGGCAGGAAGAACAAAAAGATTGCAGCTCTATGAAGATTTTAACTACCTACAGTCTAATACACATTACATGTAAGTACGTGTTGTGAATGTCACGAACAAATGTCTTTTATCTTATCCTATCTCTTCTGAGGGCAAAATAAAGATGAAATTTTGTATGACGTCAAGATTTTTTTTTTTAGATGTGCAATTTCCGTTAAGTTTGTACATTTGGATCACGTATTGGAAGCTTTCCTTTTTTGTTACCGAAAATGAAAAGAAATCTGCAATGAGTTTCTTGTTATTTTTTGACATCTATCGAAGGGGATAGTTAGATTATTAGTTCTGAGAAATGATAAGTATTTGTTAAATGCTTATTACATAATATGAAGAATACGCTGTTTTAACTATTCGGTTTCCGCATAGTACACCGTATATACCAGAGAAAGATAATTTCGCGCCAATTATGTCCGATCATGAGCCGCTAATTAACTTATCAAATAAGACATTTTACAAAACATTGCAAAAAAATTACTTGTTTATTTTCATTTTGATAGTACGCTACGGTAACAGGAAAAAAATATGTATAATTATGTATAATGATTATAATGTTGAATAAAACATACAACAAGCACCCGAATTTAATCATTTAGTTCGGCATTTAAAATTCATATTTAAAGCCTTCCTCATTAATAAACATCCCGGAAAACTCATTATAATTTTGTTAATTATTCTTACCTAAAATGTTTTGAAATAAACTTGTTAAATACAACACATTATTTATCGAGACTCTTTATATAAGTACATAATTGGCTCCAAACTTGGTAATTGATCTTAGTATACTCAAAAAGGATTTTAAAATGTAATTTGAATGATCTGCTCTAATGCTTTCTTTTATTTTAATTTCATTGGTGTAAAGTTGTAAGGTTTCACATGTTGTAAAGTGTTCGAAACGTCAGGATGAATTGTAAATTCATTTTTTATTGTTTTCATAGTTTAATTTCATGCATAAACTTTGTTAAAATATATATATAGAAGCTTATTGGTATGCAATAGTGCCCAAAGTGGTCCTCCTATAAAATTCCTTCAAGTTTTGGCCACCGATGCAAAAGTATTCCTACCACTGACTTAACCCTTAAATGCATAGTGATGTATATATGCATCATCCATTTTTGACTCTAATGACAGTTTGTCAAAATTCAAATTTGAATAAATCTTTTTCAAGGTCATGCATTTAAGGGTTTAAAGCCTATGTACTATGTGCATTTGTGTACGACAACTAGCGACAACGCTTCGGCCGGCACTGTCAACAGTTTCAGCTCTAATCGAGACACACTGTTTCATTTCTAAAATAGGCTATTAGACTCTTATCGAATTTGGTACAAGAAATGATTGTTTCCTGTAGTATTTGACATAAGAAACCAATTTTTATAGATTTTGGGTATTAAAAGTGTATGGTGGCTACGTATTTTCGATTAAAAATGTGTGTAATATTTTTTTAACTTTGGCCACCGAAAACGCTGTCAGACGTGTAGTGACGTCATAGAACCTAACTTAATGACGAGTCAATCACTGACATGATGAACTTTATGCCTCATAACTTAAATGTCAGAAAATTTTGTGATCAATTCGATTTACGGCATGCGCAGACAATCTATAGATTAACATGGCTTATGATGTTTTTGCCTAATTAAGTTAAACTTTATAAATGTTTTTTGTGGTTTTAAAAATATGGTAGTATTTTTTTTCGGTTCATCATCCTCCTTGCGTTATCCCGGCATTTGCCACGGCTCATGGGAGCCTGGGGTCCGCTTTGACAACTAATCCCAAGATTTGGCGTATTGATTGTTTGGAGTATTTTTTTTCGGTTAATTGGACAGTAATAAGTCAGTCTGGCATTAAGTCCGCCATTTGTACTTTTGTGTATTGTGCAATAAAGTTTAAATAAATAAATAATATAAAATAGACTTTTAAAAAAGGTCAAGTAGCCTATTAAATAAAGCTTCCAAGTTTCATCCCAGTTTATATGTATAGGTATAAATAATAAATAAATAAATAAATAAATATTATAGGACATTTTTACACAGATTGACTGAGGCCCACAGTAAGCTCAAGAAGGCTTGACAACGATATACAGAGTGGTGCCTGTAACAAAGGCGAAGAATTGAACTGTAGGCTATTCTCCTTATACTGATCAACATTTAATTTTGTTCAGTGACTTTTAAAAATTATGAAGTATTTAAATTTTTAATTTTTCATACAAAATAAATATTAGCTTCAATGTACGCCATTATTGTTGACATTGTTGTCATTGACGTTGTCTGTCACACTTTAGACTTAACAGAATTCGCAATACATTACCTCTTAGAAAAAACTTTCAAGGGTGATAAAAATCAAAATACAAGTTATTTTTAAAAGTCGCCGAACAAATGTTGATCAGTATAAGGAGAATAGCCTAGAGTTCAATTCTTCGCCTTTGTTACAGGCCCCACTCTGTATATAATATATAAATACTTATATACGTAGAAAACATCCATGACTCAGGAACAAATATCTGTGCTCATCACACAAATAAATGCCCTTACCGGGATTCGAACCCGGGACCGCGGCGTAGCAGGCAGGGTCACTACCGACTGCGCCAGACCGGTCGTCATCGGAGGTATATCACCTCAAAAGACTAAAGTAGACCACATGCGTAGCTTCTGTCTAAAGTGGTTTTTGTGCGTACCCAAATTGTAACCTGAGATGCGGGAGGGCCATGACATGACTTGCAATATTTATAAAGCTAGCTCGCATGGGCCACTAATTACTTTCGTAATGGCCTTCAATGTTACAGGTTAAATTGAATTCCTGCTTCGGTCTAGTAATAATTAATTTGGTTCTTTGCTTGCTCACCTAATAGTGGAAATAGTGCCGTGCGTTTTGCGAGTGGGCACATCTGTGAAACTAAAAGAAAATAAAACTTACCAAAAAAAACACGGATGAAGCCTGATTTCCATGTATGTATTAACCTGATAATTACCGTCAGCTATGTTTATAAGAAGCTGTCAAAAATTTCTTACACTAAAGTTTTATCCATGTGTAATGAAATATAATACACTGTGTAACATGTGGAAACCGAAATATTTTAACTACCTACGCATTTCTGAGGGCAAAATAAAAAATAAGTTCAAAAACTGAGTTTTCAAATGATCCTAATTTCATTTTATTTTTTTGCTTCGTTACTTTATGATCTCTAGAGGGCGCCATGTTTCGTTTGCGGTGACGTCATATAACCTATAACTAGCGGACGATTAAGACGATTCGAATGACATACCGTTTGTCAAATTCTAATGAAAACATTAGAAGTTATGAGGGAACAGATGAACATACATACATACATACCCACATACATACCGGTCAAAATCATAACCCTCCTTTTGCGTTGCCGTAGTCGGGTAATAAAGATAAAATGTTATATATGACGTCAAACAAATTTCGCCAAAAAAGTTTTTTCCCGTATTTTTTTGAGGATTTTTTGTTGGATGTATATTCACGTAAAAAGTTTTTTTAACATACTTTTTTGCAATGAGTTACTTGTTATTTTTTGGCATCTATCAACGAGTACCTATATTTAGATTATGTCCAATAGCGTTTTGTTCAGAGAAATAATAAGTAATTGTTATTTTTTTAAATGCTTATAACTGTGAAAGTAGGCAAAATCCAGAAAAGTTTATATGACATTTTACTCGTCTAATATGATGAGGAATACGCTGATAAAATTATTCGGTTTCCTCATGTTACACCGTATATGTAATACAAATATCAGAATTTTCAAGATATGTATTAAGATTATGCGAATTTTCTTCATTTCATAAGCCACAAATTTCAACGCATTTTGTTTATGAAAGTTTCGCTTAAAGTATTTTTTTTCTTTTTTTTTTTAAATGGAACTAATAAAGTAAAAACTTCAAAACGCGTTTTATTCGTAACGAATACGAGAGGTTACATCGATATCAATAGGGAGGTACTATGTCGGAGGTATTCATCGTAACTCGTATCATTCAATAGTTGACAATGCAGTAAAAAAAAATCTAAAAGTAATTTATCTTTGGGTACCTTTAAACGAGCAATTAATCTCGTCGACGACCGGTCTGGCGCAGTCGGTAGTGACCCTGCCTGCTACGCCGCGGTCCCGGGTTCGAATCCCGGTAAGGGCATTTATTTGTGTGATGAGGTCAGATATTTGTTCCTGAGTCATGGATGTTTTCTATATATATAAGTATTTATATATTATACTAGCTTCTACCCGCGGCTTCGCCCGCGTAATAAAAATATTCTTATTGAAACGTTTACAAAAAATAAGATTTTCATTTTGATCCGTAGGTTTCTTTGTAGGTACATCTGTCCGCAATTATTTCGATTCAGGTAAAGCGGGGCAATTTTCGACTGGTGGGCCATTGTAACTGATCTATTTGCTGTACTGTCCGGTTTTGGCTGACTGTACCTTACACATATTACTATCGTTTTTAAAGAAATTCTTGCAATGATTGTAGAATTGTTACACAGCGACCACAGCGTAGGTAGTAGGTACGAATATGTATGAATTTTACCTATATAAATATTTATACTGGGGAAACTTCATACAACCCACATAGCCAGTATCTCGACGCTATGGTCGGTAGGGTAAAAAGTACTTCCTTGCATTATCGCTTACAATTTTTTCCATTTTGCTTATATTGCAAACGTAAACATATAAAAGGCAAGCAAACAACGATCTTCTTACAGCACATTGAATGTAATAGTTATTACGGATGCAGGATACTCGCCGATGCCTACTTACTAATACCTTCCCACTGAGCCACCTGCATTTTACACTGCCTATATATCGATTGCCGACCGATTATTCCGACCCCAATCCCTATTCTTATCCTCGTCCCTATCTCTATCTTTGTCCCCGTCCCCGTCCCCGTCCCTGTCCCCGTCCCTCCCCTATCCCTATCCCCGTCCCCGTCCCCTATTTTTATCCCTATTTCTACCCCCATCCCTATCCCTATCCCTATCCCTATCCCTATCCCTATCCCTATCCCTATCCCTATCCCTATCCCTATCCCTATCCCTATCCCTATCCCTATCCCTATCCCTATCCCTATCCCTATCCCTATCCCTATCCCTATCCCTATCCCTATCCCTATCCCTATCCCTATCCCTATCCCTATCCCTATCCCTATCCCTATCCCTATCCCTATCCCTATCCCTATCCCTATCCCTATCCCTATCCCTATCCCTATCCCTATCCCTATCCCTATCCCTATCCCTATCCCTAACCCTGTCGCTGTCCCTGTCCCTGTCCCTGTCCCTGTCCCTGTCCCTGTCCTTGTCCCTGTCCCTGGCCCTGTCCCTGTCCTTGCCCCTGTAAAATTATCATGCTAGGAGGTGAACTTTGAAAAATCCTTTCTTAGTGCTCCTCTAAGGAACTTCCGTGTCAATTTGAAATCTCTTGAACCAGAAGTAAAGATAAAAACTAAAGCTATACTTACGGCTATTTTGGATATTTTAACCCCATTGCACAACAACAGGGGAGAAAATTTCTTTTCCACCTCATTAGATTTTAAAATCGTTGTATTTATCGTGATCAGCGACCCGATAAACCATAAAAACGATACCCTTATTGTGTTTTTGACTTTACCCCCTTTGCACACCTTTAGGGGTCAAATTTTCAAAAAACCTGAAACATGTATTTAGTCATATGTCTTTAGGAATCCTCCTGTGAAGTTTCGAATAAAATAGTCAAACTAATCTTGTTTCCCCATACAAACTTTGAACCCCCATTTCACCCTTTTAAGAGGAAAATTTTGAAAAATCCTTTCTTAGTTCTCCTCTACGCCATATAAGGAACCTATATGCCCCTATAGGACCAGCGGTTTCGGCTGTGTTGATATGTCAATCAGTCAGTCAATATCTTCTTTTATATATTTAAACCCCATTGCACCACAACAGGGGAGAAGGTATTTCACTTCCGCCTCGTTAGATTTTAAAAACGTTGTATTTATCGTGATCAGCGACCCGATAAACCATAAAAACGATACCCATATTGATTTTTTTACTTTATCACCCCCTTTTCACCCTTTTAGGGGTTAAATTTTCAAAAAACCTGAAACACGTATTCAGTCATATGTCTTAAGGAATCTTCCTGTGAAGTTTCGAATAAAATAGTCAAACTAATCTTGTTTCCCCATACAAACTTTGAACCCCCATTTGACCCCCTTAGGAGGTGAATTTTGGAAAATCCTTTCTTAGTGCTCCTCTACACTATATAAGGAACCTATGTGCCAAATTTAAAATCTCTAGAACTAGCGGTTTCGGCTGTGCGTTGATATGTCAGTCAGTCAGTCAGTCAGTCAGTCAGTCAGTCAGTCAGTCAGCTTCTTCTTTTATATATTTAGATAGATATATCGTTGTCTGAGTACCCGCAACACAAGCCTCCTTGAGCTTACCGTGGGCCTCAGTCAATCTGTGTAAGAATGTCCTATAAAATTTATTTTATTTATGAGTTAGAGTGTTACGAGAGAGTTACGAGCAATTAATCAGTATTACTATTAATGAGTTACGAGCAATATTAATATCGTATTTTCTCGGAAACATTCGTATTTTTGCTTGCTCGTTGAACGCTAGTACCTACTTCTTGTACTGAGTCTGACTGAAAATCATGACACGTTCGTGAAATTCATCTGCATAGTATTTCGGGAAATTCGGAAACAGCTGTAGCGTATCCGATGAAAATTGCTATATGAGAAATCGATCTAGCTAATTCTTATTTCTGAAAAAAGGACATTTTTATTTAGTTTTGATGTTTGTCGAGAAAAGTCAGGTTTTCCATAAACTTCTAATGTGAGGAAAATATCGTTACAGAGATAGAGGCAGCCGTTCCGACGGCAGTAAGGTTGGACCAAGTACGGATTCATTAAATTAAGTGCTTATGTCTAGTGCAGCTTTTCACTTTCCATTATAACTCTCCTTTGATTTCCGTTACATTTTGCTTAAGTTAATACTTTACATTTTACTGGTAAGAATTTAAGAAAAATATTAATATTTCAGAAAGAACTTACTTTACTTCGAATAGATTTCAATAAAGTCATGGGAGTGAAACTAGTGATGTATATTTTATTTTTCTCGACACACTACACTAGACTTGTATATCAAAAACGAAAATTGGTTCCTGGAAACACCTTCGGCAATTTTAATGTATTTTTGATATCAAGGATATCGAGAGCGGAAACTCGATCCGACCTTGTATTTTAATTCCTGTGAATATTAATTTGTAAAATTTCGATGCACGTGGAAATAAAGGGCTCCGTTTCTATGCGAGCAATTTGCGAGGTCGGGTATTGTATTGAAATTTAATGTCAGCTGTCAAACTGAATCTTCCATGGAATTTTGCACCAACCACGATGTATTAACGGATTCGAAGTTCATTAAAATGGGCTCGTACATTTAGTTCTTTTTGATACCTATCTAATAAATAAATACTAATGTAGGTAGGTATATTTCTTAACATTTCTTAACATACACTGATTCAGGGCTGTATTATTTAAAGGGGTAGGCAGAGCATGTGCCCTAGTTGCATGTAAAACTGCTGAAGTTTCAATAGCACTCTTAGCAATATGAATATGTTGTTTTAGGTTTTTTAAGTTAAAGCTTTTATTTCATTGCCAAAGTGTACCAAAAACAAGAAAATCATTATTAATTAATTAGAGTCCCATGTTTCTTTCTGAATAAGGAAGACGGGTTTGTAGAATTTCGTAAATTGATCGTCAAATTGGATGGGCTTGAGAACCGATATTTTTCCTGTTTCAAATATATCAAAAAATATTTTAAATCAACATAATTGTACAAGTTCAAGTTCGAACCGAAAAAACATATCACGTTTCAGTCACACGTGAATCAAAAAAAAAGTTGTATCGACAGATGTTTGTCGCAATAAAAATGAGAGCGGCTCAAATAAAACGTTCACTGATTGCTTCCTTAATGGCTTCGGAGTGTAACACAAGTCATACTTGAATTGGGGTGGGCTGAGTAATCGACGCAATTTTTATTCGTTTGTGTTTTCTTTTGGAAACTGAAATCTTTATTATTAATACATACATACATGAGCCTTTGTTTTCAAAGAGAGGCAGTGCGTAGGTAATTATGAAAGTGCTCAAGTTTCTGTGCACTTTTAGCATTAAGGGGATGAAAGTTAACGAAACAGTGACATTGCTAGCCACAACACCATCATCCTCTTTGTGGTATATCGGCATTCGCCGCGGTTCATGGAAGCCTGGGGTCCGCTTTGACTAACCTAAGCCTAATCCCAAGATTTGGCGTAGATACCAGTTTTTCGAAAGCGACTGTCATCTGACCGAAGGGTAATAAACCTTATTGGAATTAGTCCGGTTTCCTCACGAGTCACGATGTTTTTCATCGCCCACACCATTGAACCCATATACCATATACTTCTACGGGAGTTACTTCTACTTTTATTCACCCGCGGGAAACGGGTGGCAAAATTTTTAATCAGTAACCACTGTGTGGTTACGCATGGGCTTCATTTCAACATACATTCTAAATTTATGGTTCACAGTGAACCAATAAGTAGGCAATAGCAGAACTGCCAATAAATCTAAAAGCACTCCGCAAAACAACGTAACTTAAACAAATAAGCGGAATAATTCCAGAAAATGGAGCTTAGGATTGTTAATAAATGTTAATGTTTCCCTCGCGCGCAGTAAAGATAACCAGGGACTCATTCGGAAACCACACATCGGATAACAAGTCAGAAAGTGACGATAAACCTATACAATAAGTAACACTTGGAAAGACGCTCGGTATTTTGGAATCATAGGAATAAACTAGGAATAAATAAACTAGATATAATTTAGTAAATAATTAATGTACCTATAATAAATAGCCAATATTGCCATGCCCTACCGGGGTGCCATGCGACCTCCTTCATACTGTAACATCTGTAATGTAATACCATGGTTTGCAATAAATGATATTGATATTGATCATATTTTTTAGAACCCATTTTACGAGTATGAGTCGGAATTTTACGTGATTAGTTTAAAGTTGTAAGGCATATTTTGAACGTATACCGTGATTTGAACAGGCAGGCGTTCTTAATTCGTAAGAAATGATAGAAAAACTTATGTTCAAAACATTTTTCTACTTTTGAAGTATGACCTTATTTATTATATATTACTTAATGCTAATCTTAGTAGGTAATCATTTAGTATCATATTAAACAACCAAGGAGGAAATCAAGTTTATTTGTAGAATATCTTATTTATCGACTTTTGTTTATGAAGTCATCATGCAACTATAATCAATATCATCATTATCACACACAGAATAAAATAAATACATTGACTTACGATGACAAAACCTTTATATATTATGTAATATTTTCTTTTTAACATAATAATATAAATTAGTAAAAATAATACAAGAAAAACGAATACCTACTCACTGGTGTATTTCATTATAAAAGTATTCGTTGACTTGCCTATAGTAATAGACTGCTAGTAAAGTAAGCAGATGTCCCTAAAGAGTTAATTATATTCTAAGAATATCGCCGATGGCTCCCTCGGGAACGGGCTGCTTTTGTCCTTTTTATTTCTGTACTACGTTACACGGAAATTTGATAAACATTCTAGCCGCTCTAGCCAAGACAACAACCGTTGATGCTCCTTCCATTCCATGAAATACTTAGTCTACCTTTGTCCCGTAAAAAGGCCAATTTTCTGCATATTGGCTTGTGTAAGAGGATCATTTTATAAGGCAATGTGCAGAAATTAAGTACAGATTTTTTTTTTCAATTTTAAACGCCGAAAAAAAATGCAACACACGAAATAAATATTATGCGTTTGTATGGGGCAATGCCACAGTTTCGTTTTCTTTTAAACCCTTATTTGCCAAGAGTGGCCCTGAAGCTTTAGTAGTTTCATGTGCTCTGCCTACCCCTTTATGGGATACAGGCGTGATTGTATGTATCTATGTATGTATGGGGCAGCCCATGAAATGCTCCCATATCGTATAGTATTTATCTCCCTTTTCTGCGTGCGTAGCCGAATGCACAAACGCTCACGAAACGAAACGCTCGCAGATATCTATCTCAATCGATCTGGCGTATTGGCGCGACAGAGCCAGACTACCTTTCGCGGCGTTTCGTTTTCGTTTCGCGTCGCAGAAATCCATTCGGCTTCGAGGCCGCAGCGCAGGCAGGCAGGAGGCAAGACGCAGCGTTTCAATCGCCATGTAGCGTCAACTTCTGTCATTTTGTCTAAGCCGGCTGGGGGTTACCGCGGGCTACGGTCGATGTATTGCCCCTTAGTCGCACTAGTGAGATAGTAGGTAAGTGTGACAGGGAAGTAAAACATCGGACGTGGTTCACGGTAGGCGCTTGAGATAGATAAACATGCTGGATATAAATACTCTAGGGTTTTAATAGCTATTTGTTCGATCGTGGCGCCGCTGCGGGACCTATTATTCCTTTTATAGCTGATATGGCTAGTTATAAAAAATAATTATACATGTTTTTGTCAATGTATCAAGCAACAAATAAATAATAAAAATGAAGTAATCATTTGAAGTTACTTTGCGATTCAATTTTAAAACTACAAAAATACAAAACAAACAATAGACTAAATTAGAGTTATACTCATTAAGCGAAGTAGCTCATTTAAACATCGTTTCTAGAGCGAATATTTGATGCTTAAATATCGAATCGGGCCACGTCCACATAAAACTTAAATATACAAACATAATGGCAAATACCGAAGCTTATGTTCCTCTGAACAATAGACATATTTACGTGCCTATAGGTCCGCAAACGGAAATCCTATTAAGGATCTGTCCTTCATCCTTCGCCGTCCTCTCGCGCTAGTGAATGGGAAATTGTACTTACTGGGAAATAAGCACATGTCTCGGAAGTCTTTTGTTTTATTTAATTGTTTAACATTACTGGAATACCATTATTTATTACTTAGCTTGGTTCAGTATTAAATATTAATATCTAAAAGGTATTTAAATTTAGCCTCTGTCTGATGACAGGTTAAGAATTTTCACCTCTCTTTTTTGCCGTAAGTGACGTAGGCCAATTTAATTGAGGTTTGGACGTTATACTGGCAATCTGTCATTGAATTATCACAATTTCGATTTCTCACAACCCCTTAATAGCCAAGAGTGGCATATATAATATAAGGGCTATAAGGGCTACTTGCACCAGCCGCTTGACTCAAGGTTAGTGGGCTGTCAACTGTCAAATTCCATATAAAATCTATATGGAATTTGACAGTTATCCACCATCTAAAATCTCGGGTTAACCCTCCATTTTCGGTAGTGCAAGTGACCCTAACTTGAGCAGTTTTATGTATTCTGTTTAACCCTTCTGGAAATAGGTACAGGCGTGAATTTATCACATTGCAGTTTCATTATAGTTGTGTCGTCCGCTTTATTTTCCTACTAGTTTCATTTGTTTAAAAGGTAAGTACAGTGAGCTGCGAAATTGCATGGATAAATTATGAATTTGCCAAGCGCTGGTGGCCTAGTGGTGAGAGCGTGCGACTTTCAATCCGGAGGTCGCAGGTTCGAACTCCGGCTTGTACCAATGAGTTTTCCGGAACTTAAAATGTGCGAAATGTCATTTAGTTTGATATTTGCCAGTCACTGTCATTGTGAGGAAACTGGACTAATTCCAATATGCCCTGGTTACCCTTTGGGTTGGAAGGTCAGATGGCAGTCGCTTTCATATAACTAGTGCTTACGCCAAATCTTGGGATTAGTTTCACAGCGGACTACAGGCTCCCATGAGCCGCGGAAAATGCCGGGATAACGCAAAGAGGATGAATGAGGATGATGATGAATTTGCCATGTACTTTTGCAGCTCACTGTACTTGTTGCTCTATCACCTTGAGTACCTACATACATACAACAATCACGCCTGTACCCCATAAAGGGGTATTAGAAACTACTAAAGTTTCAGTGCCATTCTTGGCAAATAAGAGGTTGACAAAAAACAAAATTGTGACATTGCAGTGACAGGTTGCCAGCCTAAGCCAAAATTTAACCCATATCCCGCAGTCGCCTTCTACAACACCCACGGGAAGAAAGGGAGTGAGTATGCTTATCAAATTTACCAATCGTATTACAAAGCCAAAAGAAGACTCAAAGCCGCTTAAAGGCAAAGAATGAGTTATCTCCGGAGCTTATTTGCAGGATCAAATTACAAATGAGATTTTCCCCGAGAGAACACACATCGTCGACATAGCTCAGAGAGGGCCAGGGTTAATTGGCAACAACATTGCTTGCTCGCTAATGGCAAAAATGAATAATAGTACTCACTACTGGCCCCGTAGCCCAATGGCATTTTTACGACGCGAAACGAAAACGAAACGCCGCGAAAGACTACCTTTCGCGCCAATACGCAAGTGCGATAGAGATAGAAATCTACGAACGTTTCGTTTCGTGAGCGTTTCATGAGCGTTTGCGCCATTCGGCTACGCACCCTGTACAGAAAACAAACCTTGTACAGAGAGCTGCAAAAGTGCAAAGCGAATTTATCAATTCATTCATTCATAATTTCTCCGTGTATATTGAGCTGCGAAACAGCATGGAAAAGAACGAATGAATTCGTTGATAATTGCATTTTTTGCAGTACATAGCCGAAGTTTGAAGAACAGGTACCAATCGTCCTTCGAATACCATTGATAAAATAAAACTCAACTATAGCTATTTTGTTTTTCTACCGACAAAAGCTTCTGAATTTTTCATCGTTGTTTTAATTGGAATATAGTCTGAGCCCTCTCATGCAGATGAGGCCTGTGTCAAGCAGTGGGACCTATATAAGCTCATTTTTTTATGATTTTATTTCTACGATTAAATGGTTTTTCAATGATTAAGAATTTCACCTCCCCTTTCCTGAAATCCACTTTACGTCCCGTGTTCCATACGTCCCCAAAGAAAAAAAAACAAAAGAAACTTAATGAACAAGAATCACACAAGTGGGGAAAAGTGGTGGAGGGAAAATATTCCCACATAATTTTGCGGCTTAGTACAGTCAGCTGCAGAAAAAAGTAGCCCCCCTTGCATACAAATTGGTCTCCTTTTCTCTGCAGCTGACTGTACAAGTGTTACGCTTCGTTGGAACATTTGGTTGTAATTATTTGTGTTACCTAGTTTTGTGTGCAATATTTCAACACATATTTTAATTTTAATATTGGTTCAAGATTAATAAAATTAAAACTCAGTTGTTTTCTTCTAACGTCTCCAAAGAAATACTTTACAGAAACAAAAGCAACTGAATCAACAATCAGAGCACGCTACCCATGGGATCGCTAAGTAAAGCAATACTTTGATTGCTCGGATGGCGGGTATACTGACGCTTGACTTGGTTCGTATTATCTTGCTTATAAAGTCTCAATTTGACAAATTCACACGTCAACTTGAATGGCACGATATATAAACTCTCAAGCAAGCTCGTTCACGTAATGCTTCCATAAACTTCTGACCCGGACCTTTGATACAGTCAAGTGGGGAAAATGGGGAGGGAAAATATTCCTACACCATTCCAGTTTAGTAATATAAGTGAGGCACGCTGTGTCTGGTTTTGTCATAAGTTTGACGTGTCTGTCTGTCTGTCTGTCTGTTAGTCTGTCTGTGTGTGTGTCTGTCTGTGGCATCGTAGCTCCCGAACGGATGAACCGATTTAGATTTGGTTTTTTTTTGTCTGAAAGCTGAGTTAGTCGGGAGTGTTCTTAGCCATGTTTCATGAAAATCGGTCCACTATGTCGCGGTCGGGGGTTTTTTCAAAATTTTTATTTTGTTGTTGGGTTATTATCTCATGTTGTGACGTTTCACATAAATATCTGTTCATTACAATGGTTCAAGGTTTCTACAAATGATAACAGTCGGACTAAGCTTTCTATAGATAGCACTGTCACCATAAAAGTAACAATTTGTATGAAAATCCGCACTATTTGGGACTTGTGCTTGTAACTATATTATGTTCTATTCAAATCAGTGAACGAAAGTGACATCGAACCAATAACGCGTGTGTCATAATTTCAGAAAGACATCGAATCACAGGCAACAACCTGTCGAACTAGACGGACTTGTTTCGAAGTTATTTCAAATCGTATCGAATGATTGTCATTATGACATCAAAACATACATACTTATAATCACGCCTGTATCCCATAAAGGGGAGCACATGAAATACTCAAGTTTCAGTGCCACTTTTGGCAAAAAGGGGTTGAAAGAAATCCAAATATTGACATTGCACTGACAGGTTGCCAGCCTCTCGCCTACGCCACAATTTAACCCATATCCCACAATCGACTTCTGCGACACCCACGGGAAGAAAGGGGGTGGTGAAATTCTTAACCCGCCACCACACGGGACAACTCAAAACAATCCACATCAGAACAATATACAGTTATAGGTGAAAAACTTAGGTAGTCACCTGTTGTATGTGTGAGTGACGTGTTCGAATAGAGAACACATATTTAAAATTAGTAACACAAACAAATCAAACGCCTATTCGAACACGTCACTCACACATACAACAGGTGACTTTCTTAAATTTTTCACCTATAACTATATTATAGGCACTTTTTCTGTTGTTCTAATGTACTCTCAAACTGGGTACCTATAAAGCTAAGCCATTTGACGCCTAGCTGTAAGAAATCCAATTGTCCTAAATAACCTTCCCCTTAACCAAAACGTTATCTTAATTGTTTCAGGTACCCGGCGGATAATTTCATTAAAAGTGTAGCAATCTATTGGGCAAATAAATTACTTTTATTGCGCCACATAAATTACAGACAGTCGATGTCATAAAAAAGTGTGCGCCATAACTGTCTTCGTTTATCTGGCTACGTTTGAGAACTGTGCTGTGTTTGTGATGTTGGCCATAAAAGGCGGCGTCGCCGATACTATACGTAGTGGGGATGGGGTGGGCCCATAAAATGGAGTTATTTCTCTGCCGCGACAAGATGCTTTTGACTCTGTACTTCGCGCTGCTTCTCTGGAGGATCGACTACGTAGTCGAAAGCACGAAAGGTAACGTGGTTTTTGCTTTTGCGATGTTATTTTTAGCCTTTTTCGTTGGTTTATGTTACGATACTGTTATATTTATGTAACATCTACGGCTTGTATGGTTTGATTCATGTACTAATGCAATTTATTTTAAGGTGTGGCATGTAACACTAGCAAAAAAAAATAAAGGAAAGGCTTTACACCTCAAACCAATGTCTGTTCAGAGACTTGACATGATGACAATTTTTTTTAAGAAATCAAAAAATTCATAATAAGGGGTTGTTAAATAAATGTTGGCCTAAAATGAAATTTTGTAGCTTGTGTTACAGGTCACACGGAATAATTTAGTATAAGTATAGACTAATATTTCAGGTTTCTAGCTACATTTTCATGATATTGTAAAGAACTTTAACTAAAATTTGAGCTGAAACATTGTACGATGTCCAATATCAACGGCACCGTTAAATTCCTGGAATGGACAATTCAGCAGTAATTCCGTAATACCGGAGGCTTTCTGAATTAACTATTACAGCACCAAGCCGGTGCTACTCTATTCTATTTACTTAGAATTTCTGATGCATTCAATTTTGATGTAACAGATTTTTAAATGTATAAGGCGCTTTCGTTACATTTTAGCGTTAAGTAGGTTAAATTACGATCATAGTTTAATTTAATACCTTTATACGAAGTTTCAAGCTCATATCTCAGAATAAATAAAGGTAGATCCCCATACAAAATTTGAACACCCATTTCACCCCCTTAGGGAATGAATTAAAAAAAAAACCTTTCTTAGTGCGCCCCTAGACCTTAAAAGTAACCTACGTGCCAAATTTGGAATCTTTAGCACCAGCGGTTTGGGCTGTACGTTGATTTAAGCCAGTCAGTCAGTCAGTCAGTCAGTCAGTCAGTCAGTCAGTCACTCAGTCACTCAGTCAGTCACTCAGGACTTTGCCGTTTATATATATAGATGAGTAGTAACTTCATTACTGTATAAAGTTACTTCCAATTTCCTCCAACTTTGCCTACTTAGATGTGGTAACTAGGATAGCGAAAATGTTAAAATAGGAACGTTAAGCACGATACTTTATAATAGGTACCTGCATTATTAATATAGTTATTTACATAATAGGTGTGACAGGTCTGCACTTTTTTCTGTTGGACGCACATGTGGATTTTTGTTTACTTTTACACTTTCAGCCGATTAGGCGCAAGCTTTTTACCAGCAATAATTCAGTTAACACAAGTACCGATGCATTGAAATTACCTTCGAATCAAGAGATAACCTTTACAGCTTAACCTTGGAGAGTACGAAACAATAAACACGCGTTTACGGCGGCAGTAAAGCTGAGTCGAGGATACAAATCAGATTCCGTGACGCAAGCATAAAACATTTCGGCTGTACACGTTGTACAGAATGCGCGACTAGTCCGCGCCCCAGGGAGTGACAAAATGTAACGAAGCGCGCGCACCATCCTTTTACCCAAATACATTTTTCGCCTCGCAGGGCAACTTGTCTTCAGCTAGATTATTTATGTTGTCTCACCGTTTCCTTGCAAGGAATAGTAACGCGAATAAAATTAATAGATGTGACACCTTTGAAGTTGGGATAATATGTTTTGCGCGGCGGGGTTGCTATTTGTTGTTAAAAAAGAGAGTATCCTATTTTCTAGTTCAATTGTACAGTCAGCAGGAAAAAAAAATATTTTTGTTCGAAGGCCACATACATTTTTAAGAGATCTTATTCGTAAGACCGTGTCACATATTTGCAACCTTCGAAGAGTGACATATTATAATACAGCCGGTGACTGTACATATAGTCTGTGTCTTTAAATATTTAAATAAATGTAAACAAAACCTACCCTCAAAATAATTCTCAAGCCGCTTGACTTGAGGCTAAAAACAGTAAGTACACGATCATATAAGAAGGTTAAAAACAGGTCGCTCAGTGAAAATTGCACTTGGTAAGTATATGATCGGTTAACCGACAAAATTTGTAACTACTAATTTTAAGTACCTAAAAGTTATACAGAGTGGGGCCTGTAACAAAGGCGAAGAATTGAACTATAGGCTATTCTCCTTATACTGATCAACATTTGTTCAGTGACTTTTAAAAATTATGAAGTCTTTAAATTTTTTATTTTTCATACAAAATAAATATTAGCTTCAATGTACGCCATTATTGTTGTCATTGACGTTGTCTGTCACACTTTAGACTTAACAGAATTCGCAATACATTACCTCTTAGAAAAAACTTTCAAGGTTGATAAAAATCAAAATACAAGTTATTTTTAAAAGTCGCCGAACAAATGTTGATCAGTATAAGGAGAATAGCCTAGAGTTTAATTCTTCGCATTTGTTACAGGCCCCACTCTGTATTGGCAATATCACAATGAGTAGTAAATGTAGTAATAGTTCAGTTTACAACTGTTGTTTACCACAACTACCTACTAGTATATTCATGCGTTTGTAGTTGATATCCAGTAGGTATATAATTTATCAAAAGCAACTCTCATTATTTTAATTATTGGCCAAATATGTTAGTAACCATGAAATGTTATTCAGAGAAGACAAATTATTACATATTCCATAATTATGAGAGATAATAAAGCTAAATGAGCTGTCATAATTTAACTATTGAAAATAAATTATGATTTATCAGGTGTATTATATGAATGTCGTTTTTTAAATTTCTGCAGTATAATCAACTTATAATGAAATTACCTCGATATTCTGTTTTGACTTGTTTCACAAAGTACTTATCTTAACTTTTTACTTACAAGTAATGGGCGAAGTAATTTAATATTCTTCACTCTTTATACTTAGCCGCAACACAGGATCTTTATATACATACATTTTGATGTAACATTATATAAAAACGCTTTAAGCCTTCGCCACACATAAAGCGTTTTGATAGCGTAGCGTTAGCGGAGCGCAATGATAGCGGTGCGCCGGACGAACGCTGGCGTTCCGCTCGCAATCCGCGCGCATTCCGCTCGCAATCCGCGCTCGTTAGTTCCCGCCGGCGTCCGCTGGGCGCAACGCCAGCGTTCGTCCGGTACACCGCTATCATTGCGCTCCGCTAACGCTCCGCCTACGCTGTCAAAACGCGCATATGTGGCCGAGCTATCAGAGCCTTGTAACCATTCGACAACAATGTACTATATCACGCAATCCTTCGAGTTCCAAAGGCAACTTTTGTCATTGTTTCGCTAGCAAAGGATTTCCCGAACAAACGTTTTAGATCAAGTGAACTGCTACATCTTATTCGATCTCATGTAAATGAGCAACACGTTCCTCTTACGAGCATAATACCGTCTTTATTTTCTAAGTATGTTTATCAAACAACCTTAAATCAATCACGTATTCAATGAAACCGGTACCGGGAAGAGGCTGGGTTACCGAAAAACTCGGTCTGCGGGCAAAGCTTTTCACTAATTCTAAATTTAAATGCATGAGATCGAATGGATTTACGCAGAGGCTCCGGTGCGGAGTTTTCCGATTGCCAGTGCTTATGTATTTAGGAGAAAAATGGGAGCGTTGTACGAAGAATAGCGAGTGCAGTTTCAAATTGATTTTCTTGCAAGGATTTGTTCTATACGCAAGGTTTTCTTAGACCATAGATTAAATATAAGAAGAACGCGCGCATACACTACACCACACATAGATGGCGCCACAAAAAAAAAATCTTGTAGCTTTCGATTATACTTATAGATGGCGTTAAGTGATACTTTGGACATGGATTTATGGCTCGAAAGTGACACTTAACGCCAATCTACCAGTAATCGATGGCAACAATGCATTTTTTGTGGCGCCACCTATGTGTGGTGTAGTGTATGCGCGTTCTTAGGTGGTCGCATTTTAATGAATGGGATGGTATAATCTTCTTATGCTTAGACTAATGTATGCTTAAACTGAACTGAACCCCGTTGACGTTATTTGGATAGCCTTTGAAAAGACTATATAATATTAACTGCCAGCAGCGGCTGGTCCATACAAGCCGATTTCCACCGGCTTGATGCCTAAAATTGATTACTAGTGAAGTACCTAATGTTAAGGTAGGTTTCTTTTTGCTCAGTGTTGCCTAGCAGAAATTTTCACCAGCCACCACTGTTAACTGCTTACAGCCTTACATAATTATATGTAACGCAATAAATATTTCTAAACAAACTGTTCTGTCCGGTCATCTTTAATACTTGGTTATTAAAATATTGTGGACGGAGCTTTTAGTAACAAACAGAATAAAACACACGAATTTAAATAGGTAAAGTTTTAATTTAATTTACTTATATCCCGATATAATGCGTTTTCTGTAGCAGAATATTTTTCATTACTCACTACCCTTTTTTGTCGTAATTTTAATAAATACGAACCTAAGATTATCATGAGAGTTTAATTAACTGCAAGCAATTTCAGCCAGTCATCGCACAAAAAGAGCATTACCAAGCAATACCTATTTTTCCATATTTAATAACCAAAGGTCCCAACTGACGATAAGAAAGGAGTAGAACCCGCCATTTTGATAAATCAACTAGTGATGTGAACAGCGCAGATGTGTAGTGCCGCACCGCGTTTTAATAGCGAGCTGTCGTTGACACAAAGTGGCATTGTGTATTGCACAAACGAGCCACGGGGGTGAACAAAAAGTTCTTCTAATTGTTTGCACATTTCGACCCCTCGAGATTTGGCACGCGAGGGACGAGGGCTCGAAACCTCGCCTGGGGTGTTGGCATTGAGCGCGTGATAGATGAATTTTCAAATTCGATTTTGCTTTGGGTGTTTTGATACATGCATTCGGAGGTGATAGATAGGGTAATTTTGGTTGTGATATGGATCAAATTGATAACAATTTTATTTGGGAATATTGTGACGTAATCGAGGCTTAGAAATAAATAAGTAGCTATTGATTTTTGATGTCATGATCCTGTAATATTGGTGAGTAATCCATACTAATATAATAAATGGGAAAGTGTGTGTGTCTGTTTGTTTGTCCGTCCTTCACGGCAAAACGGAGCGACAAATTGTCGTGATTTTGTAAGTGGAGATAGTTGAAGGGATGGAGAGTGACATAGGCTACTTTTTGTCTCTTTCTAACGCGAGCGAAGCCGCGGGCAAAAGCTAGTAAAGAATATTCGTATTGTGTTGTATTGAACTGTAGTTAAAAGTATTCCTACTCTACTAAAAATGGTATTTTAGACACACAAATAGACAGATAGACAGACAAACACGTCAAACTTATAACACTCCGTCGTTTTTGCGTCGGGGGTTAAAAAAAACTTTCTTGACTTCACTTGATGTTTTAAGAAAGAAAAACAAAATTGTAGAGTGCACTATTTCGTATAGGTAGGTACACTAGTTGCGCTTCACAGCCAATACGATCGATTCTACTTATTCCCGATCTTATCTAAGCATGTTGCCGTCGCACATGTAGGGAGTTTGCGAGCAAAGACTTGGAAGGATTCGAAGCTATTGGAGATTTGATGAAATGGATGCTATTTTGTAACACATCATTTTCAGATAAGGTACAGTGGGACAATTTCGACTGGGGGACACTTTTAACTGATTCATTTTTTTCATGTTTTACAATGTTTGCAATATTAAATAGAGTGTCCACTGGTTATATATGGCACGCGGTTTCAGTGGATACATATGGAACTCAACTTAATAGTGTAATAATGGAAAAAATTTATTAGTTACAATTTCCCTCCAGTCGGGATTTGCCCCGCTATACCTTATTACTTCTTATTTTATTAATTACCTAGTGATTTTGTATGTAACCATTGATGTATATGTCAAAGTCTAAAACCCTATAGAATTAGCGCGTGTAATAAATAATTAAATAAAATTATAAGTAGGTGTGTACACATTATGTATACATAAAACCTGTCCCTCTTCTGAGCGTTACATATTGTCTAGGTGATAAAAAAAACGATTACTGTATTGAATACATTGAAATCGCGAAAAAAATCATTTCTTCCATTCTAAACATTGACATAAACGATTCTTCGATATATTTTCGACGAAAGATTTTATGGTAAGTCCCATTGCGAAAGTTGTTATGTCAACGACATTATCCAATCACTTCCAAGGCACACTTAAACATAAGAACATAACATCCGTATATTGAAAGTAAGAAACTATCGTATATCCGGTATACCTAAAACAATTCTGCGGTTGAAACTAAATTGTGTCCCTCGCAAAACCACACGAAACAAAAAGAATAAGCCCCTCCATTATCGATCACTTTCTCATCAAGAAAACAAAAAGTGCTCCAGAAAATAATTATACCGTGGCCGGTCTAATCGAAAATTGCACGCGTGTGTTTGTGAAGCCGTCTCTATTGTGACCATCATGGGCCATCGCCGGCCATTGTGCTCCAAGTGGCTGTTTCGGCCTCATTTTTTCCCGCCCGACAAAGGATTGTGTGGAAATGGCTCAGATTGTGATATCACTGATATCTCTTCTGGGATTGGTCAATTATCGTCTTGTGTTTATAGTACATAAACGGGCAATTAAATAACTTATAAGTGGCCAGTATTTTGGTTTTAAGGATCAGAAAAGAATCTCTAGTTTTGATTTTATTCGATATAAAGTTTCCTTTAAGAATATTTTTTAGATAAGCTGTGTTTCCAAAACTTCCCGCTTAGCGAGCTCTGCTATTAAAATTTTTATTCAAATTGAAGATAATATTACCTACTGCACTAGATGTACTATTTCATTTACATAATATTGATGTGTCAGAATACATTTGTACTTTAAGATATAGTGTAATAATGTTCCAATTATTCTAATTACTTTTTTACGTCTTCTGCGTTTCCTATTCCTCGAAAAAAACTCATTTCGTCCGTACCAACCACTTGGAAACCTGACTCTTTTAATATACGAAACGATTGCCAGATGGTCGTCAGATGACTTTTCAGCCTATCGGGGAAACGTGCCCTTTTAATTGTTGTTAATGGCCTAGAGGCTGCCCATCAAACTGGGGCGATGATGGGTTTGAACCCCAATAGGTAAGGGCTCTGGTAGGTTTCACCATAGTATTATTCAGTAATATCACAGAATATATACAAATACCTACCTAGTACAGATACAAAAGTAAGAAAAGAGTCACGGCATAAGCCGCCTTTTGGTAATATTTAAATGTAGAAATGAAAGAATTAATGAATGTTGAAGTGTAGAAGTTTCAAATGATATGTTACTCAATAAGAATAGCAAAAAAACTTACTGTCACTTTTATGTCGATAAGTAATCATGAAATATTTTCAGATACCTATCAACGTTTTGCATTACTTTCTTACTTTGCAATATTGTGTAATAAACAGTAAAACTACTTCTCTTTTTAAGTTGAATGATTAAATATTGTTAATAAACTTATTTTTTACTAAGAACTATAATTTAGGACATCATATTGTATTTGTATTTCGTCAAACAGTTCCTGATTGCGAAGTATTTGAGGTAAATTGGTTTGTTTACAATTATTTCATCAGGCTAGGACATAAATAGTTAGTAAATTGAATGGGACACGTAACTCATAATTTATATATTATCATATTATGTACCTGTAACGTGTCGATGTACAGTCGCCGTGAACAAGATTTTTTTTTATTATTATAAAGGGGCCTACTTTTGGCCACAGACTAGCCAAAGGCAAAGACGTTGCCTACGATGGAGTGAGAAGATCACTCTTGATCGCACGAAAAGAAGACTCCATAAATATCTGACGCGGCTCTTATGACTCCAGAAGTAAGATTGTTTCAGATATTTTGCCGCCTTTTTTGTGCGATCTTATTGCTCGTGACTGTATTATAGTTATTATTAATATTTTTAACCGACTTCAAAAAAGGAGGAGGTTCTCAATTCGACTGAATGTTTTTTTTTTTTTTTTTTTTTTTTTTTTTTGTATGTATGTTACTCGATATCTCCGAGAATCGTGGACCGATTTTCAAAAATTTTTTTTTTGATCGAACGGGTATAACCCCGAGATGGTCCCATTGGCACCAAGTCGGGGTCTGATGATGGAATCTTGGAGAAATCGAGGTAACCCTTCAAATGTTATAGGCACATGTAATGTTTTTTGTGTATTTTTCAAAGGTACACCAGTATTTGCGCCTGATGGTAATAATTTTATGTGGCTGAGCTGATGATGGAAGGTGAACTCCTCAACGGTTAGGAGTTAAAGGACAATTCTTTCACTACTGTACATATATTCGGACTGATACATATAATATCACTAGGAACCACTAAAAATCAACAAATAAATTAACTTTTTAACAAAAAAATTTAAACCGCCTTCAAAAAAGCGTGTTACAAAACACGGAGAAACTAAAAAGCCAAAAATAATAAACCTTCGAATTCAGATTTCTTATCGGATTGCAATAATCTAAACATCCAAATTATAAACAAATCAATTATTTTTGGAGTCGGGGCCAGCCTGCGTATGGTTGGGTGGGGCAAACAGGAAATAGCAAGGCGACGAACAGGTCTGGTACCGACTACAAAAATAATTGATTTGTTTATAATTTGGATGTTTAGATTATTGCAATCCGATAAGAAATCTGAATTCGAAGGTTTATTATTTTTGGCTTTTTAGTTTCTCCGTGTTTTGTAACACGCTTTTTTTGAAGGCGGTTTTATTTTTTTGTTAAAAAGTTAATTTTATCTGAATCAGTCTAAGACATTTCCATGAAAAAATATACGCCCTATTTTATACCGAAATTATTATGTCAAAAGGGAATGTGATACAATGTCCACAAAACACAACAGCAATAGGTCAGACGAAGGTAAATTAAGGTTAATACAAATCTGTCGCTATACTAACAAAAGATGGGATATATTGATTTAAACTAACACGATCTTCACTCATATTACTAAATTAAAACGGGACTTAATCGCGTGTTGCAAGACGACCGGCATTTATGCCCTATGTCAAGGGAGTGACAGACAAGGTTGGTACCATACTAAAGAAGTATTCGATACAGACTGTGTACATGCCGTTGTCGAGGGTGGCGGGGCAACTAAGGTCAGCAAAGGATGTTATTCCATATCAGACGCCAGGCGTTTATAAGATTGACTGTAGCTGTGGTAGTTCTTATATTGGAGAAACCAAACGCACCATAGCGGAAAGGGTCAAAGAACATATCGCGGCGGTCAAAAAACGACAAATAAATAAGTCTGCGGTTGCCGAGCATTTGCTAGAGTCAGGACCGAACCACTGGATTGAACTGCATAATCCCAAAGTCCTTTCAACTGAACGTCTTTACTATAGCAGGAAAGTACGTGAAGCGATTGAAATCAGAAAACATCGTAATTTCAATCAAAATGAAGGGCAAGGGATTTCATCTTCGTGGAATCCAGTGATTGGCAAGTGTAAACGTGAGAAAACTTCCCGTCCCATACCATCGGATGTCGTGAGTGTTGTATGTAGGCAGAGTGGCAACCCTAGCGTAAAAGTGACTGATGACAATCAAGTGCGGGTAGTTCGAAAAACTCGTACAGCTAGAAGATGTTGATACAACTCCCAGCCAGTCTACCCGTGACCACGGACGTAATGTCATGTCCGAAACGTCGGGTTAAATATAAAACGTAAGTTTTACGCGATTAAGTCCCGTTTTAATTTAGTAATAAAAGATGGGATGTATAATGAATATCAAGATAGCCGAATAGGTATCTGTAGCGACCCTTCTAACTTCTGATTGATCTTCGAATTATTTATTTCACCCCTGACAGGGGTCGGTAATATACTAACACATAAATATACTCTGATAAAGGTATTTATTCGTGTCACGTATTAAATGGAATACTTAATATCTAAATGGCTGTTCTGAGAAACGATTTTGAGTTCCATTTGAGTTGTATTAAGTATAAGTTACTTATAGGTATATTATAATGCCTGGGAAAACGTTTTATGAATTTACGTAATATTTGCAAGTCATCTATATTGACATTATTGACGGAGAAAAGTTATGATGAAAATTTTACTGTATTTTATATTCAGAATATCGAGGTAACGTTATTAATCTGTATACTTAATATCTTAATGGCTGTTGTGATCCAATTTAGATCAAATTAGGTAAATTTCTAACACCTAACAGTTGAAATTATTATAGTTATAGTTATAACTATATTTATTGCTTGCGTGATGGGCACCCTGCCGAGGGGCCAGGGCCTGGAGGGTAGTTTTTAGGTTTATTTATTTTTATATAAGTTATAGTTTAAGTTTTTTTTGTCCACTATCTGTACTAATGTATAATCATAATCAATTTATTTAATAAAATTTCCATATTTATAACTATATTTATTTAGTTATAGTTATAACTATATTTATTTTGGAAAAAACGTAAACAGCATGTCAATGAATGAAAAAAACTGTTTTGATTTATTAGTTAGTTATCAAATCCAATCTCCAGTATCTTCTATTAGGCTAAGTACACCGAAAAAAAGGTTGATTATGTTCATAATTAAACTCCCGCTCCCCGCTGAAAGCGCCGACCACCCCCTCTCGGTTACCTCACAGTTACCGCCTGTCAAAAACGCGAACAGTCAACCTGTCATATCTCACTCATACAAGCATGGTACGCGTTCACCTACACGAGCTTAGAATTTGTGCTAGGAACGCGCCTCTTTCATATAATTGATCGCTAGTGTCCGAGATGTGGTATTATACAGGGTGAAATAAGGACCGTTCAAACTTTGCATAGTGATTTTTGAGATCATAATGAACAACTTTTACTATGGGACCAATGCTGAAATCGTGAAAAAAAACTGGCTGTCCCATAGAAATGAGCGGCATCATGACAGTCGAAATGTATGAAACAGCCAATTATTTTTTGCGATTTCAGCTTTGGTTCCATAATAAAATATGTGAAAATGACCTCAAAAGTCACTATGAAAAGTTTCAAACGGTTCTTTTTATTTCACTGTGTATAATCGAGTACTATTTATTATACTGTGGTATAATCGTGTACAGAGACAAACAAAAAAATTAGCCGAGATATAGGTACTACAATATGTTCACTTTCCGTTTTTTTATGAAGTGAACTGTGCGTATTCGAATTATGTTATTGACATTCATTTATTTTCGTTAGTTTCCACTAATGGTGGTTATTTACATTTCATATGAACCAAAAATAATTATTCATACATGCGTATTTTACAGTCGTTAGTCCGGAAATTCAATTTATAACAATAATTAGATAATAGTATTAACATAAATTTACGTCATCATTATATTACATCTTAGTGAAATTGTATGTATTTTTTAAAATGACATGCAATTTCGTGTCTATCGGACGCGCATACAATCTGTCTGCACACTATGTACAGTCAACCAATTGGAACCCTAGGCCACTCTACAACCATGTCAAAATGACAAGCAGTAAGAGATTTCTTACAAGCTGATTTATAACGTCACTATGACATAGTTCTACAGTGGCCTTGGGTTCCAATTGGTTGACTATGTACCTATGTAAGTACATAATCTACTTTACACTGATTGTTGGAATTTGACTACGTATGAAAGTAAAGAAGCAGTCACAAACATATACAATTCCAATAAAAATCGTATTAGCGCGATGCAGAATTCACCGTTCTCGGTACAGCGACATCTCATGTGACATTTGATAAACCGTTTTGTATGAAAGTACTCTACTGAAATAAAGCGGCAAACATTTATGTCAAAAGTGTGTAGGTAAATACTTTAGCTACCAATTATTATACAATATATAGACTAGTCAAAGTTATCCGCCAAACCGAACTGCCCTTAATTGTTTCCTCATTCCTAAACAAGGAAATAAACAGGGTGATATTAGTGGAACATATTCTTAACGCTTGCACCCCGGAATCTTATGAATTAGGGGCGGCAGCGCGGACAGAGATCACAGGACGCCCTCGCTATTACGTTTGGTATGGCGAATGCCGTCCATGTCCATTCAACCATGTAATATGTAATACCGTAGGCCGTAGGTACTAAAATAAAGTACTTGTTCTTATAGCTATAAGGTACGGTCAAGGTATAATAGTACATTGTACAACAAGGGGAAGAAGTTGAATATTACTAACGAGGGTAAGTTAATTAAATCGCGACAGCTTGCCGGAGCGATTTAAAGACTCTAGTTAGTAATATTCATACTCCCCGAGTTACACACAATGTTTTTCATCACACTCGCAATGTAAAAAATATGTAAATAGATGTAAAAAAGTTAAGTAAGTTACAAGAAATTTCATTATTCCCTTAGAAGAACGATTTTTCTATCACTCACGCTCCGCCTGCGTGCAATAGCACATTTAAAGTAAGGGTGTAATTAAAAATTTATAAAGTTTATTGCTTACACTTCGGTTATGGATACATATTTTGGAACTTTGTCCGCATCTATAATTAATACTACGCAAACCATTAAACGACCTCACTTACATCAGTGAGGTACGACGAAATTACTAAAAAAAACTAAGTTTTATATCACACTTAGACTTATATTGACCGGGATATAGACCGTGATTACCTTTTTGATTTTTGTCGACCTCCCGATATTTCGACGAAGGTGCATGCATCAAGATCACGGAAAACTGACGAAGGTGGGTGGATGTCAAAGTTGCGTAGACAACGCGCGATCTACCCTCCTTCGCGCTTTCAGCGTTACCACTGGTCGCATGTGAACTGCGTCGAAATATCGGGAGCTCGACAAAAATCAAAAAGGTAATCACGGTCTATTGGCTTCGTGCGAAGTGCATGGAGGGGGTAAGCAAAGCGATCGCAGTGCTTGCGGTGGTCAAAATCGACACTGATTGTGGTTGTCATCTATCAAAACTCATAAAATATAATACAATGTGGTGTAATGTTTGATATGGGGTATCAATGTTGTTTCGTTGTTAATTGTAAAAATAATGGCATAAATAGTCGTTGCACGTTCTATGCGTTTCTTAGAGCACATTGGAAATTGGATCAAAAAACTAAATGGATAGCTACGGTGAAAAGAAAACGTAAGTGACATGTCAAAACAAAACATTATAATAAATTATATTTAAGCTTTCTTTACCTAATATTGTTCAATACGCTGTTAGTATTTTTCCTACCGTAAAAGATTATGCTTAAAGATTCAGGCCTAGCCTGGGAATAGGCCCGTGTCGGATATTTCTGCGGCCGCGGACATGACTACGTACTTACGTTTAGATTTATTTTATATGGCATTAACGGGACGGAGGTTTAGCGAATACCATATCACTAGCTCGAAAAACTTGTACCATTACTCCTATGTTCTTCAAGATTCCCTATATGCCCTGCCAGCACCAATTTATTGACTCTTTCTGTAGTCTGGGGTTAGAAGTTTATACCGTGAGTAATGCTTTGGAAACTGATTTTTGGTATTATATCCTTGTCTTTATAATCTATCTACCTAAATTACACTTGAAATAGTATCTCTTGTTATTCGATTTATTTAAAATTAACGAAAAATCGTTAAAATATAGTGTTTGTTTACATGTCATTTTTTGACATTTTCCACTTCAAATTCACATGGTAGTGGGCGTAATTGTCGTGCACGTAGCCAATATCCCGGTCATTATAAGTCCACTGAAAATAACCGTGAATCATTCAAAACTCTTATGTCACATATAGTTTTTTAATGTTTAATGTTATATTCTGTAAAATGAAACAGTGTTTTTTATTTACTTAAATTGTGACAAATTCATCAGTTCATTCATACTGTCTCTACTGATAACAACTATCCATAATATGTACTTTCAATATATAAAATACCACAGGCTTAAAATATATCAGTCGTCAAAGTGTAAACATCGTAGATCTTCACACATAAGACAGTCTATACAAAACTAACCTAACTTGACCCTCCCTATTAGAACATCGATACAGCGAATCCGGGCCAACAGGGAATCCATTTAAAGGTGTAATAAATCACTTGCACTCTGTATTAAACTCTGTTAGGGGCAGTTGGGGGCAGTCGGGCGTATTGTCTGCGCCTGCTATAGATTACTGCCTGTAGAGAGCGCTTACAATCCGATCGCACAGTATGTATGTACGTAGGTAGAAGATACGTTTTACCATACCCAAATATCGTATACAATTTGACAATGCAATCAAACAGCCTTGATATGCAATTACAATAAAAAATATCATTAGCGCGATGTAGAAAGCACCGTTGTAGAAAGCACAGCGCCATCTCATGGGATTTATGGTAGACCGTTTCATATAATATTATGTCTAATAAATCACTTGCAATCTATAAATTTCTACTCTTTTTTTCCAAGCTTGCCTCTGTCACAATAAAGTAATACAAACCTGTCACATAAAGTATGAATTTATAAGTGCGAGAGAGATGAAACACGAAACATGTCGAATGTACTAAACCCTTAGAGGGATCTATGTTAACTAACTACCTATAAACGCGTTGCCCTGAGAACTAAATTTTAATAAAATCAAGACTATAAATACATTTAAATGGTCATCTTTTTTATGCTTATTCTGCTTCTTTTATAATTTACGTTAAATGCAATATATGGCAGTTATAAAAACACTCACTAGGTACTTTAATTGACAGTCATTTTACTTCAAATATATTTACATGACATACGATGTTGCAGGATTAAAACCATCCCATTCACTACCTTTTATGCATCATCTAATGAATTCATGTGATCTGAATGGATTGCAGATGTGCGATTCGATTTAGGGAACGTCTAAATATATCTATATTTCGATAGTCGTTAATGATGCGTGGCAATAATCCAGATTACGGGGCGGAATTAGGGATTGCAATTGCTGGATCCAGCATCCAGCAATCCAGCTGGATCCAGCGCATTTTTCGGTCTGCTGGATCCAGCTGCCAGCGCTGGATCCAGCGCTGCGGATCCGCAAATAAAAAAATCTGCAATAAAATGCGTAATTAACTTTAATAAACTTACCTATTTTACGTCATGTTTAAAACGGTTCCGCGTTCCCGCGCGTAGCCCGTGGCCGCTTAGCACAAAATAATTCTATTTCGCTACAATTGTGTATTTTATTCAAAAACGTAAGTAGTTTAAAACTGTATTATAACTACTGAAGATCTCAAAATGTATTTATAGTATTTAATTATTTACTGTCACCGTAAAATTTCTTTATAGATCAGAATATTGATTGATGTTTGTCTACGTATAATACACCTACTTAGAGGTTTATTTTTTCATAAATATTAAGTAAGTTAAACTAAGTACTAGTAAGTACATTAGTAATTTTCAATGTGAACTAGTGAATGCCCAAATGTTGTGCCAAAAAAGCAGGCCATGTCTGGTTGATAGCATTATTTGTGTACCTACTTATTGTAGTACCTTCCCATCATCGTTGTTACACTTTCAATGACTTTTTTATTTATGTATCTTGCTATAAGAATTAAAAATGGTTACAAAAACTAATGCCAACTTTTAACAAATGAATTTTAATTTTTCTTCCCTGTTAGAAGGGAGCAAAGTAGCAGTTTTCTGTTCACGGACTATGTTGGCAGTATATTCATATAATATGACAGAGTCCAGTTAGAGGCGACGACGAGCGAAACGAGGAGGAGCGTGTTAGGTTGACCGTGAGGAAATGAAATGTAATAACAATAAAATAAAAAATATTCTTGTAAAAAGAGTAAGTAGGTAACTATTTAAAAATATATATACGTAAGTAAAATACGTAATTGCATCCCTGTCAATAAATTTAGAAGTTCATAGGAGACTCAGTACTGCATATTTTTCGAAATACGCCATAGATATTGTCGGTGTTCAATAAAACATTTGGTATATACAATTAACAACTAGTTGTATATTACGTCAAGTAAAACATTAGATAACATGAAAGTTTGTTTTTTAAAAAAAGGCCTTTTGAAAAACACTAAAAACGGCCAAGTTGGTAGGTAAATGCAAGGTTGGCAAATTAAAAAAAAGAAAACAATATGATAATTTGGGAAATGAACATTCGGCGGAATTTCCGCGAAACGTGCGTTGGGAAGTGATATTCGGTCATACAATTTTCGGAGATAAATAAGAGAACCGTTTTAAGTTTTTTTTTTATAAATTATGCTGACAAAATTGCGCGTTTTCATCCTTCCTTTCACTATTTCAAATAATTTTAGTAATAACAGCCCTATAGTAAGGCAAAATGTATTTTTTTTTGTCATTTTTTCTACCTGCTGGATCCGCGCTGGATCCAGCTGGATTGGCGCCGATCCAGCAAAAATCCAGCTGGATTGAAAATACTGCTGGATTGCAATCCCTAGGCGGAATCTATTTTGTTCCGATCCTCTTGTCTGTTTTTGTCATACGCTTTGAATAATGATCCCTATGGTGGCTAGTTTTTATACACAGTGTAAAAAGACGAAACGTCATATAAATTAAACTTTTACTACGAAATGGTTTTTTGATAATAATTTGATATTATCAATGAATTATGGGGCGAGAATCGATGAATCTCTCTTGATACGGAATTTTATCGGAATAACTCGTTTTCCTATAAGCGTCGAATTTCAATAGAATGATGCCCTGAGAGACAAGTTAATAAATAATTCCTATGTTTATCGAGATACCGATTGAATCTCGAAGAAATCATCTGAAGACATTTTTAATAATAAAATTAACAGCATTTGCACAACGGAAAAGCTAAACGTACTTTCTTATTTGACAATTTACAATTTATTTACCAGAGGCTATTATTTAAAAGCTGCATGATATTATCTTTATTTACATGAACATATTTATCCATACTATACTATACTATACTATACTATATACTATACTATACTATACTATACTATACTAATATTATAAATGCGAAAGTAACTCTGTCTGTCTGTCTGTCTGTCTGTCTGTCTGTCTGTCTGTCTGTCTGTTACGCTTTCCCGCTTAAACCACGCAACCGATTTTGATGAAATTTGGAACAGACAATCTTTAGACCCTGAGACAGAACATAGGCTACTTTTTATTTCGAAAAAAAGGGATGAAAGGGTTGAAAAAGAGGTTGAAAGTTTGTATGGGATTTCTTAATTTTAAATGATAAAACCATGAAACTTTATATTTTAGCACTTGATAAGAAATCATTAAACATATATTTAAAGTCACATACAGGTCGAACGCGATTAATTAACATTATTTTTACCTTTAAAATAAACATGGTGGGAAATAAACATTAACTAAAAGCGGGTAGATTATATTTATTTGTCTACCCCGAACATTTATATAAATTAATATCGGGTAGTTTTGTGTTGTTTACATCTCCGGTGACATTTTGCTGGGACGTCAGTCTTCCGCGGCCACGGCCAGTGCAACCTGGCCGAAACGTTGGGAAAAAAGGTAAAAATAATGTTAATTAATCGCGTTCGACCTGTATGTGACTTTAAATATGTGTACAAAGCGCGAGAACTTAAAGTGTTATATCATTAAACATCTTGATAAGGGATAGGGATAGGGATAGCGATAGGGATAGCGATAGGGAAAGCGATAGGGATAGCTATAGGGATAGCGATAGGCATAGCGATAGCGATAGCGATAGCGATAGCGATAGCGATAGCGATAGCGATAGCGATAGCGTTAGCGATAGCGATACGGATACGGATACGGATAATATGGGTATCGTTAGCGGGATACGGATAATCGGTCGGCGGTCTCTTACAATCAATGTGCTCTAAGACGATCGTTGTTTGCTTGCTTGAAGATTACGTTTGCGATAAGTATAAGCAAAATGTAAAAAATTGTAAGGGATAATAGAAAAAAGTACTTTTTACCCACCGATCATAGTGTCGAAATACGGGCTATGTGGGATGTTTATAAAGGTTTCCCCAGCGTATATAGAACTACCTACGCTGTGGTCGATGTGTAATATTTCTGCAATCATTGCAAGCAAAAGTATTATGTGCAATCGAAATAATCGCAGATAAATATACCTACAGAGAAACCTACGGATCCAAATGAAAATCTTAATGAATACTTTTATTACGCGGGCGAAGCCGCGGGTAAAAGCTAGTATAATTATATAAGAAACTAAGACTAAACTTAAAAGCTAGCTAATGTCTAAAGTAGGCCCTTGAGGCATTGTACCAAGGATACTGGCGACAGCTCTTCGGTCACCAGTTACCTCAACCAGACGCTTCGCGATTTCTGTGAACTGCATTAATTTTGTATGTAAGAAAAGCCTGGTGATCACACATTACATCGAAATAATTCGCTTAGGTACATATTTACAGTCGAATTTTTTAGAAAATGATGCCCTATTCGGAGCATCAAAGCCATACGCTGAGATGAACAAGGTAAATAATTCATGAGTTAAGAGAGATGACCGATTATTTTCGATGAACAGAGCCCATCAAAAAGCCGAGAGAAATTTAAAAAAAATCTTGAAATCCTCTTTAGACAAATGATTAACAGCATTTTTCACAACGGTAAAGCTCAACACAGTCGCTTATTTGAGAAGCAATGTGGTTCGCCAAAGGGTATTGTATTTAAAGTTGTATTCGTTCCGTGTATATTGCAAAATAGTAATAATATTGTGGTGAGCATACATTTTACATGTATTTCATTCACTTATAAGGGTCGAATTTTCGAGAAAATGATCCTATTCGGAGCATCAAAGCCATACGCTGAGATGAACAAGGTAAATAATTCCTGAGTTTAGCGGGATGGCCCATTATTCTCGATGAACAGCCCATCTATCAAGTGGTGGGGCTTTCAGCGGCCATAATGAACGTGCACCTAAATATCCACGGCTAACTCGCCGTGAAATATCGACCAAATTGACAAGTTTATTAAAAAAAAAAAAAACACTTATTATAAGAAAAAAAATACAAAAATAATAACAAGGCATTTTTTTGTGGCGTCATCTATGTGTGGTGTAGTGTATGCACGTTCTTAGGCGGACGCATTTTAATATATGGGATCGTATGATCTTCTTATATTTAATCTATGTATTTCTGTGAAAAACCTGTGCGCGCTGGGACCCCGTGGATCTAGAGTTTCACCGCAAAATGTACAAGTTATGTTTTAATTTTACTGTGACGGTGTAGAGTGTTATTGATTTTAAAATACTTCCATTTAGTTATTGTGTTTTCAATAAAAGAGAAAAAAAGGAATTCAATTATAAAATATTTTATTTGGGCAAATGGATTCAAAAGGAAAACTGAATCGAAATACACTTACCTACCCGAAATACCTGGTGATCAAGGTACCTTCAGTATTAAAATCATTCGAGTTCAATTTAAATATTTTATAAAGGGTCACTGTAGGTTGAGTTGAAAATGCTCGATATAATTAGGTGTCACTCCGTTTTATGGAACATTATCATCATCAGGAGTTTTCGTTGTCAGATTAGCGCAATTCAAATAACAGTTCTTTCATTTAAGCCGTTTTTTTTAATTTATTTATTTATTCACAAAAAAACTTATAATTAACAGTTTACAGGAATCCTCGCCAAACTGTAACGTTTGATGGCGAGAGGCGCTCATTGTTCTAGATTTTAGTTAATTATTAAATTTATTTTCGTTATGCATGCTCCACTCTTCACAAAAATCTCTTCTTAATCATAGTAACTTTGTACTTTATTTTATATTTCAGGAATTATTGCAGCTGATGACATGTAAAAGTGCCCCTATGGCCTACTTGCTGAATAAATGTTTTTGATTTTTGATTTTTTTTAGAAATACTTTAAATTCTCGCGGCTCTAACTCAATAAAAATGTTACATCGCGTTCGACCAGTAAGTGATGTTAAATAGTTCTTAAAAAAAACCGACGCGGTTAAGGCCACTTGCACATTCCAAATTCAGTTACAAACCCGGTGTTTTTAATTGTACTTTCATTGCACTTTTATCCATTACAATCTCAGTTAGTTTGCTACGTGCATTTGTAAACCAGTAGTTATATTTCTCAAAATATTATCTCTATTATGTTAAATAGCTTGACCACGTGAGCACGGACATTAGCACTCCAACTAATGCGAGTGCGTTAATGACGGGCTAATCAACCGTGCGCGAATAGTATTCCCAAGCGACTCTTATATGTATTGAACTAGGTTTTTTCCCGCGGCTTCGCCCACGTACTAATATAATCTTGTTTTCCCATACAAACTTTGGACCCCCATTCCACTCCCTTAGAAGGTGAATTTAGAAAAATCCTTTCTTAGTGCTCCTCTACACCTTATAAGGAACCTTCGTGTCAAATTTAAATAAACGCGATATGTATGAACTCGCAAAAACACACTTTAGCCTCGAATGGTACCTTGGCTACAGGTTCAGGTAATAAAGCGTAGGTATTTTGTCGTTTTGAAGGCAAGTAAAGGATCTGTTACGTTAGTAACTTAAAAATCAACTCGTTGAAAAATTGACATTGAATGTTTTAGAAGTCATGACTAGGGTTGCCTATAGAAAAAAAAAACAAATGTTTTTTTTTTCAGAATTATAAAAAAAAACATAAAAAAAAAACAAGCATCATGTTTTTTTTTCTAAGTATGTTTTTTTTCAGATGAACAAATAATACGACAATAACGGTTTTTCGTGATTTGTAACGTTTCAATAACAATAATGTACATTTTAATTAGATAAACAAGTATGCAAACGTTTATTGGGGAAAAACCAGAAATTAAAGTTCTTAAATTTAATTCGTTTAATAGTTAACATAAAGTCTAAAAAACCGTATAAAAGTATTAACTGTTTTGCAAATTTTGAGATTTCGTCCTTTAGAAAAAAAAACATACCTCCTACTCCAGAAAAAGAACTGTTTTTTTCACGGTTTTTTTTCATATTTTTTTCAAGCCAGATAAAAAATCCGTTTTTTTGTAAACCTAGTCATGACATAACAACATTTTACTGGACAGTCACGATCTAAGGAAAATATCAATCTCTTGTATACAGCTAAACGGTTATACCAAGGTTATACACATTTTGGATTTCTAAAAACATATCGCGAGTTGGTAATACACGATCTGCCGGCCGAAGTGACAGTCCGGCTCAGTGGCGCCACTAGAGAAAAGCGATAGGACCTAGCCACGAAGCGTAAGAGATTGTGACATTGGCTAGTTACCCAGTTCGGTTGCGGTGTCGGCAAAATTATGCAAATTTGTTTAGTTGACTGCAGCCCCGTATATCATCGCCATTGCCATTAGCTGATAATACGCTCGTTATGACTTTAGTATTTACGGTAAGTATAGTATCGGGATATTTGATTAGTAACCATTTCAATGATGATGGCGAATTGTTATGGAGCAAAATTTACACCCCACAAGTACTATTTAAACGAATACCGTGACGTTCACACGGGTGCACCGACCGAGCGAATGCTGCCCTTGCTCAACTCAACCTCAGCACCCACAGGTAGGTTTAAGGTCTATTTGAGAGTTGACTCCGAGCTTTTATTTGTACCAAAAAAACATAGACCAAACAAAGCCTTTTGAGCTTTCCGAATCACTAATCCCGCGAAAACCTACAGTTTTTACCAACTATTACGCTGATGACTCGATCACAGTCGAGCAGCGGTCGGCCGTTCATTACGCCATCGTCCCTCTAATATACGGCCCTCATTGTCGCTAACTAACAACAGTCCATTCTGGCTAACGGCCGCGTTACGGCCTCAACGTCCGGCCATACACTTCGGGACAATAAAACCGTGGTTCGAACGGTTTGATAAGGGAATTATTGAGTGCCGCGGAAGTAGAGAGGGGTCTGACTTACATTTCCAATGGGTACTTTTACCAGAGTGTGTTAAAAATACAAAAAATCTGTTAAAAACGTTGCATGTGAAGCACGTGGACTATTTATTATAGAAAGAAAAGACGTTTTTTACTACAAAATACACATACTTAAGTATAACTAGCTTAAACTAATTTCACATAACAATGGGTTCTGCTAAATGGTCATTACTAAGCTGGGTGTCTCGGTATAAATCACATGGCCCACTCCATGATGCTAGTTTAGATAATATATGTTAGTTAAAGTAAAATTAACAATGCACAAGCATATGTAAGACAGCTACTTATACTTACCACCCCGCAATAGCGCGGGAAATAGTGTCATACATAGGGTGCAAATTTTGGTAGGTATCGAAAGAATTCACTTGGCATAGATAATATACGTAAAGCTAAGCTAATCAAGCCTGGTAGCCACTTTACGTCTACTACATTTTGTGCTAAGTGAATTCTTTTTACATCTCAATCAATCAATCAATCAAAATATTCTTTATTCAAATAGGCTTACAATAAGCACTTTTAAATTGTCAACAGTGTACAATATTCATCTTATTCTAAATATCAGAGCAATTTATTGGTGCAATAAACAATATTGTTTTAAAACTACATTGATTTAATAAAATGATATCAATCTAAATTGTATAAAAAAATACTAGTATAAAAACTTCTAGAATAAATTCTAAATGTCAAAAAAATTGTATAAAAATACATTGAATTATCAATAATTATCATCATTAATAAGCTATATAATTAATGGTTTTCAACAATACTTGTATCCCACGGTGTTTCATCATTCATGTAGTCTTGTGTGCTGTAGTAGGCTTTAGAGATCAGTATACGCTTTACATAATGTTTAAATCGATTAAAAGACAGTTCAGTGATGGCATTAGGAAGTTTGTTATAAAATCTTACACAATTACCCATGAATGATTTTTTAATTTTATGGAGCCGAGTGAAGGGCACTGCAAGCTTATGCTTATTTCTAGTGTTTATATTATGTACATCACAGTTTTTCTTAAATTTACAAATGTTTTTATGTACATACATAATATTCTCATAAATATATTGACAATGCACTGTCATTATATTAATGTCCTTAAACTTATCTCTAAGTGAGTCTCTATGGTTCATTTTGTATATTGCTCGAATAGCCCTCTTCTGCAGAACAAATATGGTATTTATCTCTGAAGCACTGCCCCATAGTAAAATACCATATGACATAATGCTGTGAAAGTAACTAAAATAAACTAATCGAGCTGTTTCCACGTCTGTTAACTGACGGATCTTGCTCACTGCAAATGCTGCAGAGCTCAGTCTATTCGAGAGGGTAGCAATATGGGGACCCCACTGAAGTTTAGAATCTAAAGTTATGCCAAGAAAAACTGTACTATCTACCAGTTCCAATTCCTCATCCTTCACAACGACACTTGCTTGTTCATTTTTAGCATTACTCGTTACAAACTTAATACATTTAGTTTTTTTCTCATTTAACAATAAGTTATTAACACTAAACCAATTAACTACTTCGGAAATAGCATTGTTTACATTTTCACAAGTTTGTTGCTGACGTTTGACTTTGAAAATAAGGGAAGTATCATCTGCAAACAATACTATATCATGGTGGGTCTTTACAAGATATGGCAGATCATTAATGTAGATATAGATCTCCCATGCATTGGGTGACATGACTTCTCGCACTACAAGTAGCGAAATGTGGTAATCGGTTACAAGCTTCCCTTGTCAGCTGGTGGCAAATATTTCGCTCTCGCATAGGTCAGGTGCCGTAGCGAAAACGTTACGCCGCGAAAGGTAGTCTTGCTCTGTCGTGGCAATACGTATGGTCGATAAAGATAGATATCTACGAGCGTTTCGTTTCGTGAGCGTTTGTGCCAGTTGGCTAAGTACCCTGTTTAGCCACCAAACGCGATGTTTCTCGGACATTACACCATAAATTATTTGAAATAGACGCTAAGTCCAGTAGGTTATGACTTTTTATTTTGCGTTATATTTACCACGGCTCATGAAAGCCTGATGTATTATTCCAAATAAATGTGGATTAGTTATTTTTAAAATCGGGACTTAATCGCGTATAACTACATATTAAACTAACCTCCAACGTTTCAAGGACGGCGTTGTCCCCGTGGTCTCGGAGAAGACTGGCTTGAATGTAGTTATACGCGATTAAGTCCCGATTTTAAAAATAATTATGTGTAATAATCGTGAAAGTTTAATTCAGTGAAATGTGGATTATTTTCTAAATATACTTAATACATATTAATTAGAATTGAATTTGATACATTGTAATTATAGTTTATACATTCAATTAATTTATCTCCAACCGGTTGAAACCACATAAATTGATTAGGCATTAGGTAATAATATTACTTATATATTATTTGGTCTAGAAGGTATATATTAATGTACATATAATTATATTTGACACGAGGAAGACCTTGATGCGTGGACTAAATAGTTGGCTATACGTTAAATAATTTTGGATTTAATCATTTTTTTTAATTATTAATTCAAATATGTTTCAAAATAATTGGGTATAACCAAAAGAAATGTATACTTTTCATAGGGTTTAGTACTCTTTTTCTAAAAGTATGCAATTAAATTCAAATATCTATTTAACCTTAATATTTAGGTACGACGTCTTGACATCTTGACGTCTTTCGTGAAGATTGGCCAAACATTGTCTTAAACCGAGACGCGTGGAAGAAAGAGAGGGGAGACCTTTGCCCAGCAGTGGGACATAACAGGCTAACAAATAAATAATAATAATAAATAATGTTTTTTTATTTTACTTTTATACTCATATTGTAAAAAACCTAGCATAAGAAAAAAGATAAATAAAGGAAATAATAAATAATTTAGGTACTCCTATCCTATGTTGTTTTAGTTCATGTCGTCGCATATAGTCTGTAAACCTTAAACCGTCAGTATAGTCTGTTAAACCTTAATTGCATTTTGAAGTATCACTTTGTTTACAATCATGATTAATGTAACCGCTCATTACGATGGGTGGCGCTGAAAGCATTCGGAATAGATTGATGGCATGTAAGAGCGGCCATTAAAATCGCGGAGAACTTTACGTGCGCGCATTAGTAAAGTTATTGTAAGCTTTATAATGGGTCCGTTTTTATTTTATGGATTTTTTTAAAAATGTGGTACAGATTTTGATACTTATAATGTTGAAATAAAATTGGAAGTTATTTTTAAGCTTTATGACAGCGTTGGAAAAAAAATCTGATTGGTTATTAAAATAAATTAATAGTTTAAAAAACACTATAAAACACGCTTTTATAAATGCACGTAAAAGCCAAAAATAAATTATGGATCGTTCAAGTTGTCTCTATTTGTGAGCTGAAGTTTAAAAACTATGTGCTTTTAATTATAATATTTGATTGTAAAAGCGTGGGGCGCTGGAACAGGAAAGACTTTTTGTATAACTTGCTGATAAATCAAATTATGCTATGTTACGGGAAGGAGGTTACACAGATTGACGCGCTAACTGCAGGATGCAGAGTTCTTGTTCGTGGACGAGATATCTTTGGTTCTCTTTGGTAACCCTTAGGCGGCATATGTAAACGTTATGTTCTTATGCAACTTCATTCGCCAGGAAGTTCGGATTAGTATTTGTTTACAAGAAAGTCTTTCCTGTTCCAGCGCCCCACGCTTTTACAATCAAATATTATAATTAAAACACATAGTTTTTAAACTTCAGCTCACAAATAGAGACAACTTGAACGATCCATAATTTATTTTTGGCTTTTACGTGCATTTATAAAAGCGTGTTTTATAGTGTTTTTTAAACTATTAATTTATTTTATACTTTTTAGTCATTAATAATGAAATACTTTTAACATTTATACATAAATTTATTTCAAGTAGGCGGATTTTACATGCCATTTGTGGCTTAACGTGTACTTATTGCTAATTGCTACTTAATAATAACTAGCGGCTACCTTCTTATTACGGTATTATCATAAAAATGTTTATACCTAGTAAGTTATCCGTAAAAGATAGACAATATAGACATGTGCCATCGCGGACTTTTTGAAGACATTAGAGAGACATACTTTCGCCATACATTGTTTTGAAGCTCTCAGCTAGTGGGATTTTGTTTGACTCGATTAGAAAATATTGTCACATTTCAACTAATTCAAACAAAATTTAAGTATTTCTTTTTTGTAGAGCCCCCCTTTATTTGCTCTTAAGGGTCACAGGAAAACCATTACCCAACTTATTTTAAATACAACGTTGATCTTTCTTTTATGCGGGGGGCTTCGCCACCCGAGCCCCTCTTTGTTTGCTCTTAAAGGTCAAAAGACAACGCTAACCCAACTTATCTTAAATACTACGTTGATCTTTCTTTCATGCGGGGGGCTTCGCCCCCCGAGCCCCCCTTTGTTTGCTTTTAAAGGTCACAAGAAAACGCTAACCCACCTTATTTTAAATACTACGTTGATCTTTCATTTATGCGGGGGGGCTTCGTCCCCCGAGCCCTCCTTTTCGTTACTCTTAAGGGTCACAAGAAAACCCTAACCCAACTTATTTTAAATACTACGTTGATCTTTATTTTATGCGGGGGCTTCGCCCCCCGAGCCCCCCTTTGTTTGCTCTTAAAGGTCACAAGAAAACGCTAACCCAACTTATCTTAAATACTACGTTGATCTTTCTTTCATGCGGGGGGCTTCGCCCCCCGAGCCCCCCTTTGTTTGCTCTTAAAGGTCACAAGACAACGCTAACCCAACTTATCTTAAATACTACGTTGATCTTTCTTTCATGCGGGGGCTTCGCCCCCCGAGCCCCCCTTTGTTTGCTCTTAAAGGTCACAAGAAAACGCTAACCCAACTTATCTTAAATACTACGTTGATCTTTCTTTCATGCGGGGGCTTCGCCCCCCGAGCCCCCATTTGTTTGCTCTGAAAGGTCACAAGAAAACGCTAACCCCTTATTTTAAATACTACGTTAATCTTTCTTTTATGCGGGGGGCTTCGCCCCCCGAGCCCCCCTTTTCTTTACTCTTAAGGATCACAAGAAAACCTTAACCCAACTTATTTTAAATACAACGTTGATCTTTCTTTTATGCGGGGGGCTTCGCCCCCCGAGCCCCCTTTGTTTGCTCTGAAAGGTCACAAGAAAACGCTAACCCAACTTATTTTAAATACTACGTTGATCTTTCTTTCATGCTTCCTTTTATCTTCCGGCACCATCATCAGGCCTTGAAACCTAATCGTAGTCATAGTTCATTACAAGACTTTTCTAAGAAGCCCAAAAACAGCTATGATACGATGTTCCATCATGTAGTTCCAGTTCATATCTTCCGGCTCCATCATCAGACCTTGAAACCTAATCGTAGTCAAAGTTCATTACAAGACTTTTCTAAGAAGCCCAAAAACAGCTATGATACGATGTTCCATCATGTAGTTCCAGTTCATATCTTCCGGCTCCATCATCAGACCTTGAAACCTAATCGAAGTCAAAGTTCATTACAAGACTTTTCTAAGAAGCCCAAAAACAGCTATGACACGATGTTCCATCATGTAGTTCCAGCTCATATCTTCCGGCTCCATCATCAGACCTTGAAACCTAATTGTAGTCAAAGTTCATTACAAGACTTTCCTAAGAAGCCCAAAAACAGCTATGATACGATGTTCCATCATGTAGTTCCAGTTCATATCTTCCGGCTCCATCATCAGACCTTGAAACCTAATCGTAGTCAAAGTTCATTACAAGACTTTTCTAAGAAACCCAAAAACAGCTATGATACGACGTTCCATCATGTAGTTCCAGTTCATATCTTTCGGCTTCATCATCAGACCTTGAAACCTAATTGTAGTCAAAGTTCATTACAAGACTTTTCTAAGAAACCCAAAAACGGCTATGATACGATGTTCCATCATGTAGTTCCAGTTCATATCTTCCGACTCCATCATCAGATCAGCTCAACAGTACCATATTATTGTATTGTCATCGGAACTACATATAGCTGCCAATTTTCATTACGCTACGACTCCTGGAAGATGGTTAAATTAGCTTCCTTAGATTCCATTACATACATAGTTACATACACGACGACCTAATAAAAGCGTGTTAATAAAAAATGCTGTTCAAAAATATTCGGAAAATGCTTTTTTCTCCAAACCGAATGGAGAGAAAGAAAAAATGACAACATGATAAAAAACGGTTTTTGTACCTACTCTTACAGGATTAACGTTCTAGTAAAAAATCCACATAAAACTAGAAAAAGGATTTTCACGCTATGGCTTTTGAGAAAATAAAGAATTTAGATACTGCAAAATGAAAATAGAATACAAAATTATTGGTATGTATATCAAATTATGTAAATTGTAGTTGATTACTGACTGCTAGCGCCATATATGCTCCCAATGTATGAAACTTATTGAGTACCGTTGCTTGTCAAATAAATCAGTCTGTTGCGAATATTCACGGTTTTTTTATTAAAAATAATATGTTCAGTATCTATCGCACTAGTGCGAGAAGTGGTACTCTAGGTGCCTATATCTAAACTTAAAGAGAGAAAGTGTTGAGAAAACCCTCGTTCAATGCACGTGCGAAGAGAACATTCGCAACTCGTTTCAATCAAAACATTCCTTTCTGTCGTGCACACACGAATTATGTTAAGTAAAGATATTTTCGTTTAATATTATTTTATTTCAAAGCATTGCATTTATTGTATGTAAACAAAGTAGAATTAAATGTGTATAAAATCTTAAAAACGTAATGACTAATTGATTTTGTCACGTAACAATAGATATGACCTACATGGAAACCTGAATGAAACACGGGTCTCACACCTTACTTGGTAAATATTCCGCGAATTAGCACGAAACGCTTTTGCTTCTTCTTTTCTTGTGCGCAATGCCTAGGAGTAGAATTCCTTACGGACAGCTATATTTCCTCATATAACCCGGCAGACTTCACATCAAGGGTACCTAAACAGGCATCTTCTGGGCGAGCTCACACTATCATAGGGCACGTCTTTGCCTTTGGCTAGTCTGTGGCCAAGAGTCAGCCAATTTATAAAAAAAAATACAGAGATTTTATCAAGAATAGAATCCTAGAAAATTAAACTGCCACTGTTATCCCTGGATGGAAAGCTGTTAGAACAGGTGTTATTAATTCTTTGTAGACCTTCCACCGAGGAAGACAATGCTCTGTACGGTATAAACCATATGAAAATCTTTATTATTTTACAATAAACCGAAAAAAACTATATAATTAAATATTGTTTAAATTTAGCACGAAGCTCCACTATTCCTTAATGAGCGCGCGGCGTTTGTAACACAAGATACCCTGATTAAGATAACGTCTTCAAGAAATTCACTAAACGGGATAGTTACGTAACTACCTATAAGCTGAACACCGAAATACAGTGTTATTCTAAGACGCTGGCACTGAAAATAAACCAGTTAAAGAAGATCTTTACAATATAGGAGGCAAACCAGAAAAGGATATCCTAATGTCTAAGCGTTTACCGCCGCCCATGAAACCCGCAACAGGAGTTTGGAAGTGAGATGATGGGAGTGCGCTCTTCTTTCGAAAGTTTGAAGAAGATTATCCGGCCTGAAACACTGCAGAAAGGTGTGAGAATAACAGCTGAGCAACAGTCTGTTAAGACGGCGCACATAATGACCCTAAATTAAATAATTGAATACCTTACCTACCTAGATCTATTAAAAAAAGCACCACAATTCGACCCTGAACTGTTATCTATCAAACTTGGATTTTCTAAAATTTGTCAGCGGCACTTGCAGACAAAAGGAAAAAAAAACCACCGTAACGTAACGTCACAATCGGTTGCAAGCTTCCCTTGTCAGCAATATGTGGCAAAGTATGTTGCTCTCGCATTGGTCTGTTCATTAGCCATCAAAAACAACGTTTAGGACATTGCACCATAAATCGTCTGAAATAGACGCTAAAGCATATGTCATCATCATCCTCCTTGCGCTGTCCCGGCATTTGTCACGGCTCATGGGAGCCTGGGGACCGCATTGACAACCTAATCCCAAGATTTGGCGTAGGCACTAGTTTTTACGAAAGCGACTGCCATCTGACCTTCCAACCCGAAGGGTAAACTAGACCTTATTGGAATTAGCCCGGTTTCCCCACGATGTTTTCCTTCACCGAAAAGCGACTGGCAAATATCAAATGACATTTCGCACACAAATTCCTAAAAACTCATTGGTGCCAGCCGGGGTTCGAACCCGCGACCTTCGGAACGAAAGTCGCACGTACTTACCGCTAGGCTGCCAGCGCTAAAGCATATGTATGTATTTTAAAATTTGAATTGGGCCGTATCTCTTGACCGCTGTAAGAATAACAGGCTGGTTTCCCATCGGCTTCCCAATTTAACACACTCGGTCGTAGAGAGCCATAATGGCGTCGTAAAAATTGTGAGGAACGTCTCACAATCAGAGGAAAGATTAGCTGAAGTGCTATCGGTCGCGGCAGACGGGTGATTCTATTTTTAACCGGGTTTTTTTTTTTTGAGAATGTTGTAAACGTTTTATTTTGGTGGCTTTTGAAGTGTTACATACGCGTTGCTGATCTTTTATAAATCTATACCTTTTGAAGAGCTTTTCAGACGCTCGGGAAAACCTCGGTATGGAGGTGTAATAAGAACACAACCCTTTTGAAGGCAAAAAATAATAAAGTATACAGTAGGTAGCAAGGCACTGATATAATTCAATATCTTGTTTTTGTTTTCCAAAGTAAATCTATTATTATGAATAAGGCAGAGTGGGAGAAGATTGAAGGGTTTTTCTTGAGGGTTAAGACGAAATATGTTCAGTATAACGAAGCATTGCAAAGGCGGCTTTCTACCTTATCCCGCATGAAAAACCCTCCAATCTTCCCCCACCTCACCTACCTATTTCCAACACTGTACCACATTTCACGAATGAAGAATATCTAAAGGGCCGGTAGAAGTTAAACTATTCATGGATTTTTATTAGTGGGACAAACTCCACTCACATTATCTCGAAGGTATAGGTTTCCTGAAATAACAAATCTGCGAGGTTTTCAAAGGGTCAGTAACGTGCGTAAATATTACAGATCCCCTCTAGCACAACTCGCTTTGTCGCGCGCAAGTTCATACTTAATTTATGCGCTTGAAGTATAGACTCGCGCGCGACAAGTTGTGCTAAAGGGTCAGTTGAGTCTTCATAAAACAATCCGATCAATACGGAACCGTCCTTACCACGAGGAAGGCGGTAACCTTGTCTGACACCGTATTAAGAAAGAGACTCAGTAATAGTATTCCCTAAAAGAAAGGTCAACAATTTACAGAAAGGGAAACAGTAGATTTTCTTTATCATTAAATTGGTAATGACATCGGAAACGAAAGATTTACAACTGAGGAAATATCTATAAAAATATATATAGCTTACACGTGCAACTGTACTGTACCCGGAATATTGTTACAAAGATTAGTGCCGTATCATAGTCGGGTTCTTGTCACTCGTGTACAGTCAACCAATTGGAACCGTAGGACTATGTAATAGTAACGTTATAAATCAGATTGTAAGAAATCTCTTACTGCTTGTCATTTTGATACGGTTGTAGAGTGGCCTAGGGTTCTAATTGGTTGACTGTACATATTAGTTAGCACGTGATAGACATAGTAATAAATGACAGACAGCCGTCCATTCTAGGCTTGCAGATGAACGCGAGACAACGAGTAGCGATTCTTATCACCAGGCGAGTCATATGCTTGTACCAAACATCTGGTAGGCCACCGCGGTACCGTGGTCGTTGGAACTCAGAGCGCTTGAACCGGTATTCAAAATGTATCAGAATTGCCTTCTGAACATGTGAATTTTCTCATTTTTTCTCCAATTCAAAAATGAGCTTAGGTATAATCCCGGAAAGTGCCGACTAAGCTCAAAGATAAATGCAAAATGGAACGAGGATATGAGCATAATTTCCGACGCAGCACGGAACATAAAATTTTAAGCCCTTATCGATTGGGCATTCGATGCAGCTCATCCGTTTTGCTGTTGGAGATGTATATAGCAGAAACGTATATTTAGTGAGTACCTATATAGGTACCTACTCACTAAAATAAACCAATTTTAAAGTAAACAATTTGCTGTTGAGAAAATAATAAAATTGGGTGAAAATCAATATTAACTTAAAACCACCTCTTAATTAATTTATTATCACCCGTAGGCTTACACGCTGTTATAATATGAACATTTGGATTATTAATTAAATAAATTATATGGTAATTTTACCATATCTACTATCGATATTTGTACTATCTTACCACCGCCGTTAAGAGATTTTCCCGTATTTTTACAGCTATGAATTTCACCACCCCCTTTCCTCCTATGGGTCGCATAGTGACAGTTTCTCCCTACAAAAACCGGCCAAGAGCGTGTCGGGCCACGCTCAGTGTAGGGTTCCGTAGTTTTCCGTATTTTTCTCGAAAACTACTGAACCTATCAAGTTAAAAACAATTTTCCTAGAAAGTGTTTGTAAAGTTCTACTTTTATGATTTTTTTCATATTTTTAAACATATGGTTCAAAAGTTAGAGGGGGACACACACTTTTTTTTCCTTTAGCAGCGATTATTTCCGAAAATATTAATATTATCATAAAAACGATTTTAGTAAACCCTTATTAATTTTTAAATACCTATCCAACAATATATCACACGTTGGGGTTGGAATGAAAAAAAAAACAGTCCCCACTTTACATGTACCCCAACAAAGAATTTTATTTCACTTTTTATTTTACCACTTTGTCGGCGTGATTGATATACATATTGGTACCAAATTTCAGCTTTCTAGTGCTATCGGTCACTGAGATTATCCGCGGACGGACGGACGGACGTACGGACGGACAGACAGACATGGCGAAAGTTGACTACGGAACCCTAAAAATGAACTGTCCGTACGGATCATTCCCCGATTTACATATACGCTTTAAACTGAAGCGACGCACACAACATACTAATTATTGTAACCAGCTTTGTTGACAAGCCAAATGAAATTCCGTCTAGTATATCAATAGGTATGAAAATGAACGTTGATTAGGCACAATTAGCCGATTTCTGTTTACTTCATGGATAATCAATAAACGTGAATCACGTATCATTATTACTGTGTAGTATACTCGTACCTATCCAAATATTTAGAATGTTGTTTGTACTCTTAGTAACTTGTATACGAGTAGTAGGTACATTGCGGTATTTTATCGGTATGTTAAAAGTATTCAATCTTAACAGTCCGCAATGTAACTAAAATCGTATCAAAGAGGATCGAGTATTATAGAGTTACTGTCAAAGTAAAATGTGTAATCACAGTCCACAGACTGCCATCTCTCGACACAGGCTTAAAACTTTTTAACCTCAGTTTTGACAATTTGGCCCATATTCTTAGCTTGATATGTGCTAAAACGTCAACTATTAATATTAGCGCCATCTACCCGAGCGTCCCCCAAAGGTGTAACGCCATCTAGGCCACCGTACCTTTTTTTGTATGGTCCTGAGGTAGGTTTTTTTCTTAGACTTTATCTGTCTATACGGAGTTACATATGTCTTTGATCGTATGTTTGTACGCGCGCGTAAAAATAGGTCCTTAGAATAATACTAACAGTTGAAATCAGTTAGTGATGGTTTATATATGTGTAACCAAATGTTATATACTTATACCTACATATTGTGTAACCAAAAATTAAAGTGAGCACTTAATTTACATTTGAGACATTGGTAATTAAGGTTGAGCACACTACCAGAGTGCAAACCGTGCGACTCTTCAATAGAATGCCAAATGAGCTAAAGGGAATTATTAGCCATAAGATTTTTAGCTGTAGGTTAAAAAAATACTTGGGTAATTGATAAAATAAATGTTTGTATGATATTGACGACTTTAGATCTTTTAAATTCTTTCGTTTTATTTTGTGATGTTTTTATTGTAAAAATCGGTGTAAATATCTTAAGACCTTATTTAATGCTATGTTATAATCCTACTTGTATTTTCAATGAAATAATATGTAAATGTACCAATGTATTCAAACACAATTGACATTGTTTTATGAATAAATATCTATCTATCTAAGGTACTTACTACTTCGCCGCACTAGTAACGCAAAATTACCTATATGGAAGATTAGTCCAAAACCGCGATACGGGGTAGAACAAAACACTACAGTAAACTGTTACACCTTTTTTTTAACATCCGAATATAGATAGAGAACAAACAAAACATACCTATACATTTGCACATGCCAACAGATACAGGTAGAATGATTCGATTTGAATAATCCCCGGAGCAATCATAAAGCACAACACGGACCTATCTTGACCTTTTCTGTTCAAGCTTGAAATCCAATTCTGTATTCTGTTACCTAATCGACCGTCGAAAATCACGTTCAGTGCCCTATTCCGAGGCAAGAATCGGCGCGGAAACATATATCGTAAATCGTAAGTCTAATTTGAATAGGGTCCGACCTCCTTGAATGAGGGTCGACAATCCATACTAATATTATAATTTTATAAATGCGTGAGTTTGTTTGTCCGTCTTTCACGGCAAAACGGAGCGACGAATTGTCGTCATTTTTTAAGTGGAGATACTTGAAGAGACGGAGACTGACATAGGCTACTTTATGCTGCACTTTTGACAATTTTGCCCATATTTTTAAATTGATAAAATATAAAAGAAGAAACTGACTGACTAACTTGTCTACGCGCAGCCGAAACCGCTGAGAGATTCCAAATTTCGCACGTAGGTTCCTTATAAGGTGTAGAGGAGCACTAAGGATTTTTCAAAATTCACCTTCTGAGGGGGTGAAGTGGGGGTCCAAAGTTACTATGGGAAAACAAGATTAGATTAGTACGCGGGCGAAGCCGCGGGTAAAAGCTAGTATCACATAAATTTCTTCTTTATGTGTCCGTTTCCTATATCTTTGCACGCGGATGACCCACACGGAGCGAAGTGAGGGATTCATAAGTGATCGGTATTTATGATAACGCTAAATCCTGCTTTATGCGGGAGACGAAAATGGAATCGTCGTATTTTTTTACTTAATGCAATCCTTTCTCGGGCTGTGAGTTTTTCTGATAAAATACAGGCTCAGTGATATTTTCGGGTTGTGTGATGAAAGCCGTAAAAATGTTTTGCCCCTTATGTGTCCGTGTAAATAAAAACTATACGATGAGAAGTATTGACATTTACTGACAACACAAATTTTTATTTTTAAAAATCGGGACTTATTCGCGTATGACTACATATTAAACTGACCTCCAACATTTCAGAACGTTTCGTTTTTTAAAAATAATTATGTGTAATAATCGTGAAAGTTTAAATCAGTGTTTTGTAACACAGATTTTAAGGATGTCGTAATCAATAATGTCGATTATAGCTTCTCACTGTTAATTTGTCTGTCTGTCTTCCGATGTGATTAAATGTTTTTTTCTATATATACAGTTTCTTTATTAACCTCTCACGAATGTGCGTGTAGGTAGGTACAAAATAAAATAGTAATACAGGTACCTACTACATAAACTTTAAAAGTTTCAAAACGTTATTACCGCTCCTCTATTCCATTTTCGCCTGTAGGACCTCGTTGCATTTTTTAACGATATCCAGGAAATGTCGGGACATTTCCCACTTGACAGTTATTAATAATAAACGCGGTTCCTCTAGCCTCAGACTTCACACTTGGAACATGAGATATATAATTCACAGCAGTCAGTCGCAGCGCTAGTGTAGATTTGCCTTGACTCTGGGGAGTTCTCGTCCGTACGATCTTTATTTGTAACATTTTCCGATTGGTTCGTGCTAAAAAAAAATGTTTAAAAACAAGAAAGAAAAATGTTAGGATCTAAAAATGAAAAGTTTTTTTTCTTTTTTTTATGTAGCAAGTATCAACTGTAAATTCTTGTAAGAAAGGAGGTCACTGGTCAGGGCGCGCACGACATTTTCACAGAGCTGGCCAAACGCCTAATAGACGCGTCGGGTAACCGGAAGGCTGGAGCATAATTATTATCTTGCCCAGCCAGCCTTCTGGGCACCCTACCGGCTGACTCCGACTTAGGTTCTATTTTTTATTGATAGGGTTTTATTTAATAGGCAAATTTAGTTTAAATTTAATTTATTAGTTCATAGTTAAAGTTTTTTTTGTAAGTTTAATATGTATTTTTAATGTAAGAAATCAAATTGCTTTCGTTGCAATGAGTTGAGTTATATTTTATTATAAATTAAAATGTCGTTCTACGGGCACCTTCTGATTGTCCGAAAAATATTAAGCGATTCGGAGCAGCGTAGCAAATCGACGCCGACGATTGGTCATAAAAGCCGTTTGCGAATCATTGTCAGCGTACCGAAAATCACCATATTTTTTCTTAAAAATAAATATGGTATTTTTTTTGGTACAAATGCATAGGGGAATCAGATATGAAACGGACGGGTTATGAAACGGACACTATCGATATCTTTAAGAAATCGAAGAGAACATGTTCATGTCTTATGGTTCTTGGCAACGCTGATTACCATAGGTAAGCCCACAATAATGACAGATCCCGGCGGTCATTACTTAGTTCACTATTTCGCACATTGTAGAACCGCGCGAGTTTAGTAAAAAATGTCGTATATTTGCAAACTGATTTAAAATTCCATCAAACCTTAAACTACAATTGTAATGGTTGTACTTAGTTGCGATACATTCTCAAGAAAATAAAATGTGGTGAGACATAATCTTATCAATACTTAATTATTTGGAATTTGGGTAAAATGTTAGATGCGCAATGAATCGGACAGGTATCATCACATTAAAACGAACGTACATTAATGTACCAGTCAATGTCCGCTTCATTATTCCTGCATATTATAGTTACTGTACTTTTTATTAAACTGGTTTTATTTATTTTCATCACTATCAGATGCCGCCAAAGAAGAGGATTCGTCCAGAAAAAGCTACAGTATAGTCTGCTGTGGAGTTTTTGTAGTCGTTAATTATAATTATGACCTCAGTTTATCATTATGTAAAAGCAGTAACTTTGTGAAACATTGAGTATTTATGTGCCTCAAAGTAAAGCATTGGTTCCTTGTCCATTTCAAGACACCCACTGTCCGATTCAATTCTATTACATGCGTTATGAAACGGACATAAATTAGATAAATCAAATATAGGTTTTTCTCACTAAAAATGAAGTTTCATTAAATATGGTGTATTAACAATTATACTATAGTATATCCGAAATGTATAAGAATAGTTAACAAGTTCCTAAGTTTTTAACTGCAGTATGTAATCTTGCGTCAAAGTTAAATGTCCGTTTCATGGCGGATCTCCCCTACAGAAGCTGCAGAAAAACTACATTTTAGGCGCCTTTACATTTTGATGCAGAATGCCTTTTACGATCAAATATTAAATTAAAATGTCTGATGGTATATATTTCCCGAATGTGCTTTTTGATCAATAATCCAATTAAGTAAGAACCGACGCTACGCTCGCGAGACGCTAGATGTGGGCCCCTAATATTCAATTTACGCATCCCAACATAGAGGCTGTACGGTTAGGAAGAATAAAAAAATCAAAACTCAATCATAAAAAAGCATTAAGAATTTAATTTTATCAGATACCATAGAGCATAATTAATATAGAGCATTTTTTTTTGTTCCAGTGGTGAAAAGCAGTATCCGCCACCAAACAACGTCGCCCCTCAGCCGAGTGGGCCCAACGGTGTCGCTACGCGATGCGGAGCCCGACTTCGCTGGGCCCATTGAGAATGTCACTGTCGCTATCGGCAGGGAGGCAGTGCTCACTTGCTCAGTGCGCGACTTGGGGGACTTTAAGGTATCATATTGATATTTACTTAACACTTTCGAAACCGGGCTCTACGCGGCGCTACGACATTTTCGCTACATACGGGGAAACCCATGTAATCGGCTACGCTTCTACGAGCGGTGTGCCCGACAGTCGGGTTCTTGGTAGCGAAAGTGTTAATAGTAGTTAAATTAACGATAAAAGCAATATCTTTCACAAAAAAAAGATACAACGACGCTCAGGCGAGTAGGCCTGAACGGTGTCGCTACGCGTACATAAATTACCAATCTGCTTGCTGACACATCATTTACTAAAGTTAATCACTTTTGTTTTACGTACTTTAGTCTCAATACTATTGTACTAATGTTTAGGTATTAGAATAAAATAATGGTAAACTGACAATGACCGTTTCAAGAATATGGCGTGTGCAACTAAAAGGCTACAATTTCGCAGCTTCCAAAAACAAACGAAAACATAGGCAGGGAAGCTGTTTTATTTATCAAACCAATTTCGCTCGGCACGAAAAGGATTTCGTTTCCGTTTGCATATACCAGTAAAAGCACAGTGTTATGGATACCACGCGCCATATTTTATTCTGAAAATTTCACGGACTCAGTTTCGCTATATTTCTTTTAAAACCTAAATGAGGTGCCTAATTTTAAATGACAAATATGCTGAGGTGAAGCCATTTCTTGGAACTTTATTATTTTATGTCAGTGTAAAATGTATTATTGTCTGTATGCTTTCCAATAAATCATTTAAAAAACCGGCCAAGAGCGTGTCGGGCCACGCTCAGTGTAGGGTTCCGTAGTTTTCCGTATTTTTCTCAAAAACTACTGAACCTATCAAGTTCAAAACAATTTTCCTAGAAAGTTTTATAAAGATCTACTATTGTGATTTTTTTCATATTTTTTGAACATAGGGTTCAAAAGTTAGAGGGGGGGGACGCACTTTTTTTTCCTTTAGAAGCGATTATTTCCGAAAATATTGATATTATCAAAAAACGATCTTAGTAAACCCTTCTTCATTTTTAAATACCTATCCAACAATATATCACACGTCGGGGTTAGAATAAAAAAAAATATCCGCCCCCACTTTACATGTAGGGGTGGGGGGGTACCCTAATAAAACATTTTTTTCCATTTTTTATTTTTGCACTTTGTTGGCGTGATTGATATGCATATTGGTACTAAATTTCAGCTTTCTAGTGCTTACAGTTACTGAGATTATCCGCGGACGGACGGACGGACGGACGAACGGACGGACGGACGGACGGACAGACAGACATGGCGAAACTATAAGGGTTCCTAGTTGACTACGGAACCCTAAAAATGGAAAGTACGCTTGCTCCGCACACACGAACACACACACACACATGGCAAAATTCGGCCACACCAGGCTGACGACATTATATTTAGAGGATGGATGATCATTACTACGAATGTTAGCAGTCGCCATTTTCCTGTGTAGATATTTTTATAGTTTTGAAGTTGAGTAGCAACTTGACTTCATCTACTCTTGTATTCAAAAGAGGTATAAACATTTTCTACAAATTCAAATATGGAGCATATTATCTATCAATTTAAAACCTTTAGGCATTGCCTCAAGTAGACAAATAAGCATCAATACAATCCTTTACCTGAAGGCTTTCCGACAGTCTCCCGTAATTGTTAGGCAGAAACAATCCACCAATCCACCGAAAGGCTGGATTTGTACGCAATCCCTGTTAATCCTACCCCAGCATTGCTTTATTACACACTCGTTTATGTTTACCGTGTAAACAAATTAACAGACTGCCGTATGCTTAAGCCCGAAATAGTGAGCTTGTTCAATCAACACTAAACAGCGCTGGAGGGACAATTAAATTACATTGTAGATTTAAAGTTGTAGTATTTCAGTAGTATTGTTGCAAATTGGATTAAATACGTGACATTGTTGAACAAAATGACATAATTGTGCTTGTAAATATTGAAACTAAAGTTTTGAAGTATACGAATAATCCAAGATGGATGGACTGCGTCAGAGATGATATGAAACAGAGATAGAGAGGTATTGAAGAGTAAGGATACTGTTCCGATCCCAAGTAGGTAACTGGGATAAGGGCAAGCGAATGATGACTCGTAGTCCATAAAGTTTATTTATAAATTCCGAAATAGGTATAATAGATGTGGGTACACAGAAGCTCGAGAATAAGAAGTATTACGAAAATAAAGGATATATAGTACAAACAGTATGCCAACTGAAATGGAGATGGGCAGGACACATCGCTAGAGCAAACGACGGGCGTTGGAGCGAGCGCATCATACAATGGTACCCTAGAGACGCTACAAAGAAAAGTACAAGAAACAGTGGTCACCAGAAGACGCGCTGGAAAGACGACATACAAAAACTGGCAGGCACAACATGGCAGAGAACGGCTAGAGACCGACACAAATGGCGTGACATGGAGGAGGCCTTTGCCCAAAACTGGGCGTCCAAACAAACAGATACTGTTTACTAACTAACAAACAAAATAAACGCTACGCTAACCAAAACCTACAAAATACATACATTAAGTTAAATTTGGTAAAAGTTTGGAAATAAAGAGCTATATAATAATAATAATAAAAGATGTGGGTGCTACGGTAGCCTTGCTCAAGTGGAATTGAGCAGGGTATGTTGCGAATGGTAGGCAAAAGGGTATGGGATTAGGTATCTGTACTAGTATTATATGATCTGTGGCCGAAGTAAGTAACTAAATGTATCGGATATCCTGTCTGATACTTAAAAACTTTTTTCTTCGAAACTGTAATATCGAAAAAAAGTTTTCCATGCAAAGCTTCTACACGTGTTTTGGTTTTTAGCGAGTGTGAAGTACAACTGTAGCAATGCACGGTCGAGAAGTTTCCAAAGTTGCAGAACATTCCTCATGAGAATTTTCGGTAACTTCTGAGAATGTTCTTGAGAACGAGAATTTATCAGAATACTTAGTAACTTCGTAGTTTATACCATAATTTCGTCGAACTCAGCAAGTCAAGACGTAGTCCCGTGGTAGTGCGCTGGCTTCGTATTCCGATGTTCTCAGGTTCGATCCTGACAGCGATCTTTTTGTTTTTATTTTGTTTGTTTTTTTTATTGGCATGACCAAAAACAGGCATCAAGAAATAATAGTTCGGTACCTAATTTAAAAAAGTCAGGACTAAAACTGTGAAGTCTGAAAGTCGAAATGTTCCCTGAAGTATAGTGAGAATTTAAGCAACTTATAGTGAGAATTTAGGTAACTTATCACTTATCAACAAAATAGCTAACTGTAATAGACAATATTATACCTATAATAACATATAGTTTTATATTATGCCCATTTAAACATTATTTCAAGTATATTCTCTTGTTTAAATAATAAATACAAATCAAGTAGGTCGTAAACGTTATTATAACTAAAATATTCCTCCCTGGACCGTACCTGGCTCAAAAGTCCCCATTATTCCCGCTGCATTACCCCGCTGGACGGCAATGGAGACCTGTTGGACCAGATACGACCCAGAACGAGGATCGCAGCCCCTCTCCCGCAACCGACGCCCTAACTCTTTGAAAAAGGAGCGAGCCTCCGAGCCCCAAGGCCCCGCCGTCTCAATCGCCACCGGCACAAAGTCGTAAGCCAATTCCAACGCGGAGTACTTTGCGTGCTTAGCCTTTGCCGCGGACTCCGCTGCTGAGCCAGCACAACCTATAGTCTGCCTCAAATGGGATGCAGCGTAAGTGCTAAATAAATTGCATGTTGCGGGAATGTTCTGCGAACATTCTCAAGAATGTTTCCGCTTTTTGGGAATGTTCTGCAATTTCTACTACTTGTACAAGACATAATATACGAATATACCTTTATTTCTTCATTTCCGTTAAATTCTAGACGTTGTTAGACTCGTTAACATAAGATACATGGGGCTCAATTCCCGAAAGATATTAGTCCAATATTACTCATACTCGTGTGTTGTAACAAACGAGGACTAATATTTTTTAAGTCACCTATTCGGATTTTTTCTTTTATTCCCTGTTAGGAAGGAGCAACGTGGCATTTCAAGGACGTATTGGAATTTTAGAATATCTTTTTATTAGTGCGATAAACAGTGCTGTCGATTTTGAGTAGAATGAGCCTAAAAACAACAGGATTTTTGAAAATCTCGTTTACAATAATATCTTTTTTTTGCAAAACGCCTACCGACTTGAGTGGGTGCCACCGCTTACATAGGATAAAATAAATTATTATTATGCGCCCGCCATATTCAAAAAGCTGCTTTATTATTCTGTCAATAATAAGTCAATAAATAATTTCCGAAGATTGACAGTAATCCATGCAGTACTTGGTTTCTCGTTAAGGTTGGCGGCTCGGCTCAGCGAGTTTCCTGGTATATATTATATTTGCGGTAAATAACAACTTCGATATTCATGTATAATTAATATAATTATATTCTTTAAGGTACTTACTTCTTGTTTAATTCTCATTACCATCCTCCTTGCGTTATCCCGGCTTGCCACGGCTCATGGGAGCCTGGGGTCCGCTTTGAAAACGAATCCCAAGATTTGACGTAGGCACGTTTTTACGAAAGCGACTGCCATCTGACCTCCTAACAAGAAAGGGTAAACTAGACCTTATTGGAATTAGTCCGGTTCCCTCACGATGTTTTCCTTCACCGAAAAGTGACTGGCAAATATAAAATGTCATTTCGCACATAAATTCGGTTCGAACCTCCCCGCCCGCTACCTCCGGAACTAAAGTCGCACGTACTTACCGCTAGGCTACCAGCGCTTCACCCGCTAGGCTACCAGCGCTTCACCCGCTAGGCTACCAGCGCTTCACCCGCTAGGCTACCAGCGCTTCACCCGCTAGGCTACCAGCGCTTCACCCGCTAGGCTACCAGCGCTTCACCTGCTAGGCTACCAGCGCTTCACCCGCTAGGCTACCAGCGCTTCGTTTAATTCTCATTGCCATAAAGCTAAAATTAGATATACTTGGAGTTGAGTTTTAGATTAAGTTCCATAGAATAGAACCTCGAGTTTGGACTTCTGAGCTTCTGTTCGAGCAAAAGTACATTTTTATTATACACGGTGCTCGTGAGCATTGCGAGAGGTTTTAACCACGCATTTCTGAGGCTAAAGGAAAGATTTTTTTTAATTCACATGAGGAAATTTTGCCAAACATTTTTTTTTCTTTTTTTTTTACTGTTTTCGAATGTATTTTCACATAAAAAGTAAATGTTATTCATAAAACTAGCACTTCAAATTTTGACGTTTTTTTTTCTAAAAACCTCATTTTTGAAAGCTTTTATTTCGTACTTTTGGACATCCTATCAATGAGGATAGTGAGATTAGTTATTTATTCTCCATAATGGCATCAACATCGTTAAAAAAGCCTTTTGTACTGAGTAACAATAAGAAATTTTTTTTTTTTTTCAATTGGTCGTAACTCTGAAACTAGGCGAAATCTAGAAAAGTGTAAATGACAGTTCAGTCTTAAACTGGGATCAGGAATATGCTCTTACCGTGCACCGTGTATTACACTGAAACTTGAGTAGTTTCATGAATGAGTGAATGAATGATGAATGAATGAATGAATGAATGAGTGAATGAATGAAAGAATTAATGAATGAAAGAATGAATGAATGAATGAATGAATGAATAAATGAATGAATGAAATATTTATTTGTATCAAACAAGCGTAAGTATGTGCTCTGTTAAGCTCTTTATGGGATGCAGGCGTGATTGCAGTGGGCTAGTTTCCTATACTTAAAATAAAATATTTTATGCAGTGCACGAAATAAAGCACCACATAATTAGAAGAAAAATATGGACAGTAGTTATGTTTAAACATAATTTCCATTTAATAAGTCAAAGAGAAAGATGTAAAGTAAATGAATTGACCGTGACGTTACTCCTCAGTATTTCATAGTTATTCCATATTACCAAATCGTTTTGACAGTTCTTAAAAAGAAGCTGATTTGACTAGTCGGAAACTAGTCTATTGTACTCGTATGTACGTATGTAAACTGCTTCCTATTGAAGCGATACAATGGTCGCATACCTAAAACAATTTCAGCATATTATCATGAGCTCATGAAGAAATTCTCCGAATTCATAAAACCACAGTGCCCTGGGACACAAAAAGATCTAATGATGTCTTCTGCACATCTTTACCAGAGGGCATTTGACCCCTCGGTGCTTTCAATTTCGCAGCAGGCCTTCGGTAAGATAAACTATCCTCAAATTTACGCTTCACTGGTATTGGAAATTCGCCTTTCATAAACTTTTCTTCGAGAAACTTCTTTAGGGCGGGCATTCAATCAAGTCCGAACGAACGGAAGTTTTAAATAAAATATTTTCGTGAATCTTTTACTGGAGTATTGAGCTTAGTAACAAAAGTATTGTGATTATATCTATAGAAATTTAGAAATATCGTGAAATGTATAAAAAATGGGTATTCCACCAGTGTCTTTAATACGTTCGTGGACTACTTATACATTGTAAACATTCTTATTATTTTATATATACATTTTGTTTATGGTTTGTGGTTTGTTAATTTTTATGTGCATATTTTGTTTTAATTACATACATACATACAATCACGCCTGTATCCTATAAAGGGGTAGGCAGAGCACATGAAACTACTAAAGCTTCAGTGCCACTCTTGGCAAGTAAGGGGTTGAAAGAAAATGAAACTGTGACATTGCAGTGACAGGTTACCAGCCTCTCGCCTACGCCACAATTTAACCCATATCCCACAGTCGCCTTTTACGACACCCACGGGAAGAAAGGGAGTGGTGAAATTCTTAACCCGTCACCACACAGGCATTTTGTTTTAATTATATAATTCTTTCCCTGCCGGCTATTTTATTGGTTCCTTTTTTAACCCAAGATGCAAAACGATGGAGTGTTATAAGTTTTACGTGTCTGTCTGTCTGTGGCATCGTAGCAGCTCCCGAACGGATGAACTGATTTAGATTTAGTATTTTTTTGTTTAAAACTGACTTCGCCGGGAGTGTTGTTAGCCATGTTTCATGAAAATCGATCCACTACATACTACAAATATTCCCAAAACTTACAGAAATTCAAAATCCACAAGGCAACAGAAAATAGGATTAATCTGAAATTTAGCGTTTAACCCGAACGTTTCAGAATAAATCGAAGTGAAGCACGAGACTGTGAGTGACAGTCAGAACGAACGCATGGAAAACTGCCTGCCCTTAAATATCATGGAAATACTGCCGGGCTTCAAATACCAGGGCATTTCTATTTACCGTTGCACCCAAGTAAGAAATTGTTGAAGCATAATTATTACATTATTAGTCCATATTATTTATTTATTTAATCAAAGAGTAGCACAACATTACAGTTTACATTAAGGCACTGTGAAACTACAAAATACAAAACAAGACACAAACGATAAATAATACAAAACATAAACAAATTAAACATTAGATTTGGGCGACGACGTAACAGCGTGGCTCCGTTGCGTCGTCTGACTCGGCGTAGGAATTAGGAATTATTATTGGAGGATTATTATGGTTACGCATTTTTTTAAATATAAATACCAATTTTTTTCGAATGTACCTATAATAATATTTTCTGGATATTATAGTCTATTTGTGTCTAGCCTAGCTAGTTATAAAACATACATGTATGTTTTACTTTTTGACAAGCAACAACGACTGCAATCGATGATGTCACTAGGCTTAAAATAAATTTAAAAGTGGAAAATTACTGCCTTGGGTGAGATTTGAACTCACGGCCCCAGGATCAATCCATCGCTCTACCGACTGAGCCAAAAAAGGCTTCAACCAGATAAATTTTCCACCATATTGGTCAATGGGATCTATAGCGACATCTACCGTAAGAGCATGCATTATACTACACTCTTACTTTGAATATCAATCAATCAATCAATCAATATAATTTATTGCAAACCATGGTACCTATTACATTAAAGATGTTACAATACGAAGGAGGTCGCATGGCACCCCGGTAGGGTATGGCAATATTGGCAATTATACATTAATTATTTACTAAATTGTAAATAATTAATGTATAATTGTTTGTCCTAAATTTATTAAAGCTACACACATTATATACACAGATTTAAACTTACACGATTTTTACACATATTTAAAAACTACAAACGGGACTTAACCGCGTATTATTATGTTTTTAACACTGAACTCCGACCTTTTAAGGACGGCATTGTCCCCGTGGTCTCGAAGCAGACTGGCTTAAGTTGACATCTTCCTTCTTCTAGCTGTACGAGTTTTTCGAACTACCCGCACTTCAGGCAGAAGGAGGTCAGTATTAGAAACATAATAATACGCGATTAAGTCCCGTTTGCACTTTGTATATGCTTGAACAATATCGTAATTGGGTTCAACCACACCTCGGACACTAGCGATCAAATATGTGAAAGAGGCGCGTTCCTAATAGCACACAGTCTAAGCTCGTGTAGGTGAACGCATACTATGCTTGTATGAGTGAAATATGAGGTAACCGAGAGGGGGTGGGTGGCACTTTCAGCGGGAGCGGGAGTGGCCATACTGTACGATAGTAATCTTCATTATACTGTGGTTCAACGGTAAGCAGGAATGTCGACCAGCATGATAGACGTCAAAGGTCATTAAGGTCACATCACGAAACACCAATTTAGTAATTGGGTGCTTGGGGTAGTAATTACAGGAAAAAACTTTTAACGATTTCGAGGGCGCTTCTGCTTCTGGCTTTTATAAAGAAAAAGAAACGTTATTTTTCTTAGTAAAGCTTTCCTTTGCATATTATTCTCATTTAAACAACATAAGATAATACGCCGTAAAGCGTTCCTGAAACGTTTAAGGTTAGCGCAATGGTCGCGCGACGGCGATGCGACGCATACGAAATCAAACCTGATAATCCTGATATGGAAGTAGACGAGGCGATGAGACGCGATGGCGACGGTCGCGCGACAGTCGCGCGACCGTCGCCGTCGCCAACGCAAGACACGGCGTTAGTCGCAATTTAAAAGTTACATACACCCTGTTTTTATAGAATTCCGTTTACTTTAAGGAAAGATTCTTTACATCAAATACAATTAATTTCTCTAAGAAACTAGTGACTTAACTCTTGCGGTTATCGAGTTATTAAAAAAATAAAGATAATTACTGAACACGAGTGTACCTTTACCAATTCGTAATGTTATTTGTTTTGACATGTGCCGTCAATCACTTTGACACTAACTTGAATGTTATTTCTTAAGGGTCTCTCACACTAATAAATTAATTTATTATGTATGAAAATGATGATTTTTTTTTGCGAATTTAACTAAAAGTAATATACAGGGTGGTTCCTGATAATGAACTTAACGACGTGTCGAATTTAACGGAAAACAAAAAAAACACGGTGTATATGTATATTATTTGGAAATATTTATGTTGTTTCGTGGAAGTAATTGAAAACAATGGGATTATAATATCTATCTACACGGTGTTTCCGGTATCACTCAAAACCTCAGACACCCCAACTGATTTTTATTTTTTTAAACTCATCTAGAGTATTCATCTTTTAATCTGATCATTACTTTTTTTTTAATTGAATTTTTAATTTTCTGTACAGCTCTACTTGACTTTTAGCTCTACACTCAATAAAATAATTGCTAACTACCATCATAAACCATAAGACTATTTATTTGTGTACGTTACTGCAACGACATAAGGTTTACCAATAGACAGCTAAGATGTCACTGTAAAACACTTTAAAGCTTTGTCACAGTAAACTTCAAATTGGACAGGTAATCGCAGTAAGCACAAATAAACTCAATATTCAAAATGACAAGGTTGTAATTAGGTACGAGTTCAATTTGTTATGACTTATGATAAACATTAAGATTTAACTGACAAACAACGTCAAACTAGTAGCGGAAAAAATAATCGTCCAAGTAACCGGCCAGTATTAATACCCCTAAATACTGAAAAAAGGTAAACAACCTCTAGCAATGCGATATACACAATGTTGTATTACGAGTACAATAGAATGGGCACGTAAAAAATAACTAATAATACTAATTTAAATAAAAATATTACCCCCATCAAGATATAGCTCAATCGATTCTACTCTCGATTCTGAACAAACTGTTTTCAGGTTTTTAGTGTTAAGTGAAACACGGTGTATATAAAAATAGAGTTTGCAGTGTTATGTGCTTGCAACATGTATGAGGTATTTTTTTAAGGTGATATTTATAGGTTACCTGACCTGTCTGACCTGGGGCCCGTTTCTCGAAAGGTACAAACTTAAGCCAGTCTGCTTCGAGACCACGGGGACAATGCCGTCCTTAAAAGGTCGGAGTTCAGTGTTAAAAACATAATAATACGCGGTTAAGTCCCGTTTGCAGTTTTTAAATATGTGTAAAAATCGTGTAAGTTTAAATCTGTGTATATAATGTGTGTAGCTTTAATAAATTTAGGACAAACAATTATACATTAATTATTTACAATTTAGTAAATAATTAATGTATAATTGCCAATATTGCCATACCCTACCGGGGTGCCATGCGACCTCCTTCGTATTGTAACATCTTTAATGTAATAGGTACCATGGTTTGCAATAAATTATATTGATTGATTGATTGATTGATATTCAAAGTAAGAGTGTAGTATAATGCATGCTCTTACGGTAGATGTCGCTATAGATCCCATTGACCAATATGGTGGAAAATTTATCTGGTTGAAGCCTTTTTTGGCTCAGTCGGTAGAGCGATGGATTGATCCTGGGGCCGTGAGTTCAAATCTCACCCAAGGCAGTAATTTTCCACTTTTAAATTTATTTTAAGCCTAGTGACATCATCGATTGCAGTCGTTGTTGCTTGTCAAAAAGTAAAACATACATGTATGTTTTATAACTAGCTAGGCTAGACACAAATAGACTATAATATCCAGAAAATATTATTATAGGTACATTCGAAAAAAAATTGGTATTTATATTTAAAAAAATGCGTAACCATAATAATCCTCCAATAATAATTCCTAATTCCTACGCCGAGTCAGACGACGCAACGGAGCCACGCTGTTACGTCGTCGCCCAAATCTAATGTTTAATTTGTTTATGTTTTGTATTATTTATCGTTTGTGTCTTGTTTTGTATTTTGTAGTTTCACAGTGCCTTAATGTAAACTGTAATGTTGTGCTACTCTTTGATTAAATAAATAAATAATATGGACTAATAATGTAATAATTATGCTTCAACAATTTCTTACTTGGGTGCAACGGTAAATAGAAATGCCCTGGTATTTGAAGCCCGGCAGTATTTCCATGATATTTGAGGGCAGGCAGTTTTCCATGCGTTCGTTCTGACTGTCACTCACAGTCTCGTGCTTCACTTCGATTTATTCTGAAACGTTCGGGTTAAACGCTAAATTTAAAATTAATCCTATTTTCTGTTGCCTTGTGGATTTTGAATTTCTGTAAGTTTTGGGAATATTTGTAGTATGTAGTGTGTATTGGTATTGGGGGACCTAAAATACCATGCTGAAGGCTTTAGAGAATTAAATAAATTAGATTGATTAAGGTGTAGATGAATCTAAGGAGTCTGAGCTACTATATGGGGTAGTTGTAAGGAAAGGCACATGGCGATTTATAAAATTGAAATATATTATCGCAAATTTATTAAGGTATAGGGCGTTCCTATCAAAGAAATCTATAAGGCATTCGTTATATAAAATGAAATCAAAAATCTATGAATGCGAACTTGAATACACTACAGAAATACGTACTTGAGGAAAACAGTTTAGGCCTTTATCACTTGAAATATTTATATAAATTATAAGACAAAAGTGTATACAATACAAGTCAAGCCCATACCTTTGCGGGGACAATATATTAAATCAATGGCTCATGAAGTAAGGGAAAACCCGCTAAAACCCTTACTTCGCCTTATTAATGTAACGTCTACATACAATGTCTACATAACGTCTATAATTATGCTCTATTTAATACAACAATACAATAATTCATTAGGAATTGTAATAACAGAATTTCCAAGACAGTTTACTCTAAACACAGTTTGAGTTATAATAAATGCACATGTTGTTTAATCTGTAGGATATAACAATATAATATCGGTCGTCTCGTTTCAATCCTTCACGAAATGTATTTAGGTAAATTAGATATCTCAGGAACTCGAATCCTGGTTTCAACAAATATATATGGAATATATTTAACATAGTGGCGAGGCTCGAACTCGCACTAATATTCATCAATAAAATGTCATACAAGATATGTAACACAAAGCTGAAGAAACATTATACAGTTACTTTAAAATACTAATTAACCATTACGAGGTTATAGAATTTGTCCCAACAATAAATCCAGATTATAACGCAAGAATTGAACTTGCCTTGCACTTGAACAAAGATAATTAAAATATGTTGTGTTACTTAAAATACAACTTAAGACGCTGTTTTGATAAAAGAGGTACTTAGCTCATTTATCGCCGAATCCGGAACCACTGGCTTTATTCTCTACTATTACTACTCAATTAATACAATTATATATGATCAGGGAACAAATTTTAACAAAGCTGGAAAGACTTGGGTCTCCCTTCGAGTCTAAAATCAGAGTGTCCTCAACTCTCGGCCTTCGTCCTAACTGGAGTCCCTGCAAACCCAACTTATTTTTAGTTACGCTAATATCAACTTTATTAACAATGATATAGGGATTTCGTCGCTACAATTATCCAATTGCGCCCACGCTTTCTCTATGGGACTTTATCCCTTCCAAGGCTCTGATTAGTGTGCTGTCTCGCTCTCTCTTACTGCAGCGGTGCACGTTGTCTCGCTCGGCGTGGTCAGGGGCTTGAGAAGGACCCCCCGCTGTCACTTTTGCAACGAGTGGTACGGTCATGGTCAAATGCCTTGACACATGGGCTCCAGATGTCCTGGAAACAGTTTAACAAGGAGAGTAGACTTTGTATGGAATAGTATACCATATTAGAGTATAATTACGTTATAGGTTTGGCGTACTGTGCATTGTGCGATAGCGGTTTTTCTGTTGTTCCAGTAAACTCATAAATAAATCTTATAATGGGTTTTGTTTTTAAAATTCTAAAGAATATCTTTTAACAAAAATATTGGGTAATCCGAGAATCGGAAACTGCCTGCTTTCTATTTTTATTGTCGCTGGTTTTTTGTTCGGCTAGCCATTTTAAATTTATTACTTATACCGATGGCAATTTTAATCAACTATTTATACCTAGCACGTATACACGTATGTGGAATACGGGTTGCCATCTCACACCCCTCTCTGGTTAGTCGAACAAAATTACCTCGCCTTCTATGTAACCTATAGAACATTAATACGGGAACTTAGAAAACTGTAAACATTTTAACCTATTTTAAAAGGATAGGTATCTTAATAGTTTCGATGAAATCTGGCTTGACTTCCATGATACTCAAAATCTAGAAAACTACTTTACTAATCCATGCTAACCCGCTACTTGCGTCTTTGCCTCAATGTTCGCAAAACGAAACCTAGTTTTAAATCAACTTCGAGCAAGTTCTTAATTCGCATACAATATTATTATACATATTATTACAATATAATGGACTCTGAAAGGCTACAGTAAAGTTTTTTTTTTCTTTATGGGCTGAACGGCGGTTGAGCCCAGTCACGGTGAATAAGCAATTGTAATTTAACTATAACCTCGACTTTAACATATTGACATCATAACAAACTATTCAGGATATAAAATAATGTTAAGTATACCATTATGAACGCAAGTAAACATAAAAGTAGGTAAATTGACATATCAATTACAGATCATACAAGTCATACATTATCATCCTCTATAAATTCAGGCATTGTGTAATAGCATTTATCTATGAGCAATATCAGCATTGTCTTTAGGTTGTTAATGAATTTTTGTCGGACTGTTCAGTTTTTTTTTTTTTCTATAAGTTAATTATGCCTCCTTCTTCTCTAACAAAGCTACATTATTAGACTTGTAGTGCGGCAATAAACCAATAACAATAATACCTTAGCGCAGGCGCCTATCTCTCTAACAAACTACCTGAGTTACCCGACATTTGGGTACGATAAGTCAATAAAGTAAATACTTTAAAGATCGCATTTTCTTGTTTACATTTACACTGTTGCAATTTCTGCCTCTTACTGATTAACCATAATAATATGTCTCTTTGCACAAATGATAGCCTATCTTAGAGCGTTATTTGCTTAATGAAATTGAATTAATCTTGTATCTTGTATTTCAAGCTTTATGCGTTTTCATAAAATTATCTAAAGTTCATGTTAACCGAGTAGACTTCAGTTTGTGTTAACAAGATCTCTTGACTACAATCTTCGTAATCGACACATCGTCACCTTCTCAAGACACTAATAAGTTACAATCACACATCTCCTTTCACAACCACGCATTACCCTGGCCAGGGATTTTCCAAACAAAGTTCACACATAAGACCTCTAGTTTATTGATTACAATTTACAACTTTCAATAATACTTGGTAGCTTGTAGTAGATTATTACATATTCTGAAAATAACACCTATTTTGTCGTCAAGAGATCTCGCATCTCAAATTGCACTTTGATCAAAATAATTTTGTGTCCAGGTTCTATGATTTATATTTTGGCATAATAAATGTCTATTTTCTATTTGGGGACATTTATTTACATCATTAAATTTGTTGAGTATAGCTGTCATAAAATAAAACCCTTTGTCATCTCTGTTCTTTAGGGTATTTAGATAGTATTATGATAGTGATGCCAGCTAAATGAAAATTCACTTTAACTTTTGTTAATAAGTGATGCAATTGAACTTTTGTTATGAAATAATGATTTGAACAGACAATGGCCTGACCATACGTCATGTAATGGTATTATGGCCCTATTTAGTAAAGTTTGGACAGACAAATACCTCAGCCACACACCTCAGAGTCATTTCCTCACGGACAGGGCCTGATCTACTATAAAACGCGTTCGTCTGAGACGAGAGAATTAATTCTCGGGTCACACTGCGTCCAGCGTGAGCGGAGGCGTAGAAACAGTCCTTCCTAAGCGTAAGTGAGATGTACTACTCAGGGCAGCCCTGGGTGCCAAAGCTTCTAAAACTGACCCCGTCTGTAATACTTACGAGGACTGAAGTACTCAAAACGTGAGGCTACGTATCAAAGTATCGTAGGGGGGTTAGCGAATGCGCAAGCGCATGGTAGGGCATTCATTTGTAATGATTTGGTGTCAGATGTTAAACGGTATACCTTTGACACTACTTGTGAGTGATCACTGCGGCTAACCCCGGCGCCTCAGTTCAAGTGAAGTCAGGTTATTCCACGCAAGCCGTATAACCTCGATGTGTTTTGGCAATTAATCGATTCCCTATGCCCGTTTGACGAATGAACGTCGTTAACCCAAAGGTAATCTAATTACAGTTATTTATAATTGATAATGGCGTTCCTGTTCTAAGCATATCGCTATGAACAACCCAGTGATAGCGTACTTACAAGTTCACCCCAGTCAGGTGGATCCCTTACAAGTTCGCGTCAAAACTGCCAATACACATCGAAGCTTTGGTGCCGTGGCATCAGTTCTAGTCGCCTATTAAAGCCAGGTACGTAGGGTTTGCCTAGTACTAATTTTCAACAAGATACCCTGTTGTCTGTCCAATTTAGGTATACTGCTTGCTTTTCATCATGTCAATAAGGCAATTAATATTTAGGAGTCTAAGATGCAAAACATTAATATTATTAGTGTTGTTATTAAACACACATTGATTTATTAAAATAGACATAATCATGTAGGTAGTTATAGGAATTGTCCTCCTTATTATCAAAACGCATTCGGCCAGAAATACAACAAAACTTGACACAAATTACCTATTGTGTAATAACGTTTTAGTCTTCTACTTCAACCGCGGATCCATGTATGTATTAATCGCAAATTTAATTTATACTTCCGTTACTTGAGCTGTGTGATAAACCGTTATGCTGGGGTTATATGTATGATTCATATGTATAGGTAAACAACTGAAACGTAACTTGTTTCTACCTTTATTATTCTAGATAAATTTTATGTATAATAGCACAAATAGAAGGCTAATAATAGTGAATGTAACAACAACAACAACATAAAATTATAAAATACTAGGGTAAGTAATAGAGAATTATAAGGGTTAAGGCTTCTATTATTAGATCGGTCACGTAAGTTCCTTTATGATAACATTAATAATCGAAAATCGAGTAGTAACTTTAACTTTCAAACTAAGGTAAGTAATATGGAATTCAGACACATTTATTTCCATTCTTGTTTTATCTATTGTGATAAACAGCGCATCACAATATAATTTATTTTCTACCTGCTTCTAAAGATGCCTCATTTCAACGTTAACTAGTATCGACAACTTATATCAGTGACTGGTGATTTAAGCAGATTAATAACGTGTATTCGACTCACAAAATATTTAGACATACATACATACTACATCCTTTATGTCTGAAATAAATTCATATTTATATATCCATGCGAAATACATTTATACCTACTACATTTTACATCGCTGGGATCCATACTAATATTATAAATGGGAAAGTGTGTCTGTTTGTCCGTCCTTCACAGCAAAACGGAGTGACGCATTGTCGTATTTTTTTTAAGTGGAGATAGTTGAAGTGAAGGGATGGAAAATGGCATAGGCTACTTTTTGTCTCTTTCTAACGCGAGCGAAGCCGCGGGCAAAACCTAGTAATTTATAGACTGCAACTGAAATTATAAATCATCAAACCTAGATTCGTAACCGAATATATTTAGTTTCTCCCAACTTTAATAAAAGCAACAACATTTGAATGTTACTATGACGTCTATATATTATCATAATCATCATCATCATTGGCGTTAACGTCTATTGCAGACGATTTATGGTATAATATTCGAGGAGCACCCCTTCCGATATATATTAAATGTACTAGAAATCTACTTTGGTAATTATCTGTGTATCATCACAAAATCATTTGACATTCTCTTTACCGCAAGCCTTCACAATATCATCAAATTTTCCTTTAACTGAACTACAAGTACAATACAATACAATACAATACTCTTTATTGCACACCTTCATAAAATACAACAATACAAAACAACGTACGATACGTTTATCTGCTAATCTCTAATGCATCTATCTGCTTATGTAGCTTATTCGATTGAACTAACTGCAAGCTATTTTTATTTTAATATTAATCGTCAATGTTAAATCGTAATCCGTATTACTAAGAGTGAAAATAATATACCACGCCAGTATAGTCAAAAATACGATAATATTATTGTATTCTGCCATGTGGTCAATATTTCTAATTTTCTACAACAAAACGCTTTGTTCTACGGTAAGCTGCTATTTAATTTCGAATTGCCCAGGTCACACTCTATTCCGATTATTGACCATCATTTATATTTTATACAACATGGTTCTAAAACTGATACTACAACACTGATTTTAAGTTACATAAATCGCGGGAACAATACGTTTATGTTACAACTGACTATTGCTATTTAAATATCAGCACAAAACACGCCATTGCACACAAAACACACGCAATAAAATTCAATAGAATAAAAGTAGGTACACTGTCTTGGAATTTCTGATAATAGTTAAAACATTACAGCAAACTACATACACAAATATTGTTAAAACTGTAAATCATTATAGCACTTTATACAGCAACCTAACACCCCTCTCAGACTCTTCATAGGTAATCGAAGTGATCGTCATATTAAGTTTATAAAATTTAAGGTTTCCTACGTTGTGTTTAATTTTTTAAAGTTAGAAGTTCTTTTTCTAGTTGTGTCTTTTTGTAAATGATTTTAGACACAAGCACTAGATCCTGCGTCACGAGCGCCACGTGTATTGGTATTGGGGGACCTAAAATACCATGCTGAAGGCTTTAGAGAATTAAATAAATTAGATTGATTAAGGTGTAGATGAATCTAAGGAGTCTGAGCTACTATATGGGGTAGTTGTAAGGAAAGGCACATGGCGATTTATAAAATTGAAATATATTATCGCAAATTTATTAAGGTATAGGGCGTTCCTATCAAAGAAATCTATAAGGCATTCGTTATATAAAATGAAATCAAAAATCTATGAATGCGAACTTGAATACACTACAGAAATACGTACTTGAGGAAAACAGTTTAGGCCTTTATCACTTGAAATATTTATATAAATTATAAGACAAAAGTGTATACAATACAAGTCAAGCCCATACCTTTGCGGGGACAATATATTAAATCAATGGCTCATGAAGTAAGGGAAAACCCGCTAAAACCCTTACTTCGCCTTATTAATGTAACGTCTACATACAATGTCTACATAACGTCTATAATTATGCTCTATTTAATACAACAATACAATAATTCATTAGGAATTGTAATAACAGAATTTCCAAGACAGTTTACTCTAAACACAGTTTGAGTTATAATAAATGCACATGTTGTTTAATCTGTAGGATATAACAATATAATATCGGTCGTCTCGTTTCAATCCTTCACGAAATGTATTTAGGTAAATTAGATATCTCAGGAACTCGAATCCTGGTTTCAACAAATATATATGGAATATATTTAACATAGTGGCGAGGCTCGAACTCGCACTAATATTCATCAATAAAATGTCATACAAGATATGTAACACAAAGCTGAAGAAACATTATACAGTTACTTTAAAATACTAATTAACCATTACGAGGTTATAGAATTTGTCCCAACAATAAATCCAGATTATAACGCAAGAATTGAACTTGCCTTGCACTTGAACAAAGATAATTAAAATATGTTGTGTTACTTAAAATACAACTTAAGACGCTGTTTTGATAAAAGAGGTACTTAGCTCATTTATCGCCGAATCCGGAACCACTGGCTTTATTCTCTACTATTACTACTCAATTAATACAATTATATATGATCAGGGAACAAATTTTAACAAAGCTGGAAAGACTTGGGTCTCCTTCGAGTCTAAAATCAGAGTGTCCTCAACTCTCGGCCTTCGTCCTAACTGGAGTCCCTGCAAACCCAACTTATTTTTAGTTACGCTAATATCAACTTTATTAACAATGATATAGGGATTTCGTCGCTACAATTATCCAATTGCGCCCACGCTTTCTCTATGGGACTTTATCCCTTCCAAGGCTCTGATTAGTGTGCTGTCTCGCTCTCTCTTACTGCAGCGGTGCACGTTGTCTCGCTCGGCGTGGTCAGGGGCTTGAGAAGGACCCCCCGCTGTCACTTTTGCAACGAGTGGTACGGTCATGGTCAAATGCCTTGACACATGGGCTCCAGATGTCCTGGAAACAGTTTAACAAGGAGAGTAGACTTTGTATGGAATAGTATACCATATTAGAGTATAATTACGTTATAGGTTTGGCGTACTGTGCATTGTGCGATAGCGGTTTTTCTGTTGTTCCAGTAAACTCATAAATAAATCTTATAATGGGTTTTGTTTTTAAAATTCTAAAGAATATCTTTTAACAAAAATATTGGGTAATCCGAGAATCGGAAACTGCCTGCTTTCTATTTTTATTGTCGCTGGTTTTTTGTTCGGCTAGCCATTTTAAATTTATTACTTATACCGATGGCAATTTTAATCAACTATTTATACCTAGCACGTATACACGTATGTGGAATACGGGTTGCCATCTCAAGTGGATTAGCCGACATCGCGTCCACTCTTCTCTTAAGAAAGACAAACTTGGCAAGTCAAACGCTCCTAAGCTTCTTGGTGGTATCTCGGAATGACTATAAAGCAGTTAAGCGTGAGCTACGGTGAGATTAGGAATATCAACTCCGCTGTATGCTAAGGGCTTAGGTATAATCTAAATGGGTACAGCTTTGCGAGTTTGATTTTGAGAATCTTCGCGTATTTAAAGAGGTTTATGATCACCACTTCTTGTCGGTTGCACCGAACTGTCTGTTAACGAATTTAGCGTTCGTCAAATTATTTGTGTGGGAATTTCCATAGACTTCTGCTACGCTACGTTGATGATGATGTGGCCCTTAGTGTGTTTTCACATTATCCGATCCGATATCGGATGTAGGACCGATATCCCATACATTACAGGCGCCATCTTGGATTTTTTTCCATTGAATCCTTCCGACATCCGATATCGGATCGGATAATGTGAAAACGGACTTAGTAGTATCGTATACTCTTGACAGAGTGGTTGTGGTAATTAAAATCATTGTTCTGCCTTTCCCGCCATGTTTCTTTTTTTAAAAGATTCTGCAAGAACAGATCTAAGGGTGACCCGGTGAGTGCATTTTCTGGGTTGTGATCAAGAAAATTAGTATAAGCTTAAAATAAATTTAAAAGTTGAATTACTAACTGAAGTTGAGTTACTGTAGGTATTTGGTGACGCATGAATGAACTTATGATTTCAGGAGTTTAGTCTTACTGGTCTTACTCGAGATAAACAATACCACTAATAACGGAGCCACGCTGTTACATCGTCGCCTAAATAGAATATTGTTTTTTTTTAGTCTGTTTTTGATGTGTTTATTTTTTCTTACTTTTGTATTTTTAGTTACACAGTGCTTTGGTTTTTACTGTCATGCTATGTAACGTATTTGAAATAAATAAATTAAATTTATAATTCGTAGGCGTATATGCCTGTTCAATAATTCAATTTAAAAATTGGATATTATATGGACAGTAAGTTTATAATTAAGCCGCGCTCGCTCCCGGCACACATTTCCTTTCGCCCCCGCCACAGTATAATAAAGAGTACTATCGTACAGTCCCGCTCCCCGCTGAAAGCGCCGCCCACCCCCTCTCGGTTACCTCACAGTTACCACCTGTCAAAAACGCGAACAGTCGACCTGTCATATCTCACTCATACAAGCATGGTACGCGTTCACCTACACGAGCTTAGACTGTGTGCTAGGAACGCGCCTCTTTCATATATTTGATCGCCAGTGTCCGAGGTGTGCCCCCGCTTGCATGCAGATCAATCGTACATTTTTTCAGCAAATAAATTTTAATCTTATTTTTAAATACATGCTGAAATTCCAGGCTGTACTTTTAATTTTGTATGAAAATGTACGCAACATTTATATTATTTTCGATGTGGTGACGGGGTTTCACCCCTTTCCTACCGTAGGTGTCGTAAAAGTTGACTGTTAAAGGGTTCGTTTTTTAGCTAACAAACAAGATTTAACAAATGTCACTTAAAATAACTTGATTTCAAACGTAGCTATCTCAAATTCTTAAAGGAGCCGACAACATTTTGACCTAAAAAATCGTATCGTAATCCTCGAAACTATAAATATTCCGGTCATTAAGTAAATGCAAGACGAAACAAATATCGCAGGTTGAAAAACCGAATATTGTGAGTGTTGTGTGTCGACAAGGTGACATCCCTATAACAAACTGTTCAAGTGGGTAGGCAGGACCAAGTGCCGGTAGTTCGTAAAACTCGTACAAAAAAAAGTACAGCTAGAAGATATTGATGTCAACTTTAGTCAGTGCTCCGAGACCACGGGGACAATGCCGTCCTTGATACATCGGAGGTTAGTGTTTAAATAAAACATAGTAATACGCGATTAAATCCCGTTGCAATTTGAAATATGTATGTTTTTTCAAAATTTTGATTTTGTGGTTAGCTTATTTATTAATTTTTCGTTATTTCTGATTTTGTCCATAATTTTCCGGATAGTTGTATGGACATTTGCTGCCTGGTCAGCAGGTTAATTGAAACGTACATTTTGTAATCAAAATGATAATATATGTGAAAACACACTCACATAATTATATTATAATTTTGATTACGAGAGTAAAACGTCCCCATTGTCGTTTACCATAAAGACAAGATTTGGATACCTGTATTTTTATATGAATAAACCGACAAAGCCGCTTTATAACAATCGACAAAGTGAGACGTTTTACTAAACACACTCACATATCTGCAAGATTTAACGTGAAATTTGGTTCATATCCATTATTGTTCAACCGCAGCATAAATAATTGAATCCGAACCTTTTAAACCCGCACGAGTCAATCACCAGCCGAAAATAAAATGAAAATCTCACAATTGGTAACGTGAAACTCGTGAAAGATCATAATCGGTAGCTAATCGACAACGCTAGACGCCGATTGAAAAGCAGTCTGACTCTGTCACGCCAGTACGGAAAAGCAGAGACAGCTAGCTACGAAACCAACATTATCGTAAACGTTTGTGAATTCGGTTGGGTACAAAGGGATAACGGATGGTAGGAGCTTAGCTAAATACGACTCATTAATAATTCCCATCAGTCAGTGCGAGGAAACAGACAAATTGATGTTCATAACCCTTGTAATTGAAAACATCCGGAACGTGGGAGAGACGGGAAGCATCAAAGGGGAAAATATGCACATTTTCCTTACAGTTATATTTACATTGAAGGATGGTCGATGCGAAATGTTGAAGAAAATGTATGGACTTACGTTCTTATTTGTAGCTACACGAAATCTGAGATCGGGAAATATTTTCTCCATTACCCTTTGGGCCTTGTTACGTTATAATTTAATATAGTTTGTCAACATTTATAGGTACCTATGGCCTGTGCTATGGCTATGGGAGATAGGTATCACGCAGATACATTGAATAGCTACTTCATAAAGGCATAGGATGCTTTTTAGTTATTAACTTGTCGTACACTGTACAGAGTAGAGACTTCCTACAAAACCCAATTCTGACTACTTATTTAGGGAAGAGACAGTGTTTTTAGTTTTAGTTTTATTTATTTCATATTTATAAAGTGGTTTGGCTATTTCGGGTTATCATAATTCAAGCTCACCACAGAAAATTTCAAAACATATACACCCTGTTTTTATTGAATTCCGTTAACTTTAAAGGAAGGTTCTTTAGATCAAATACAATTAATTTCTCTAAGAAACCAGCGTCTTGACTCTTACGGTTATCGAGTTATTAAAAAAATAAAGATAATTACTGAACAGGTGTATGACAGCCTTTACCAATTCCTAATGTTATTTGTTTTGACATGTGCCGTCAATCACTTGACACTAATAATAATAATAACTACGTGTCAAATTTGAACGTGTCGAAACGGAAAACAAAAAACACGGTGTATTTATCTGTGGTTGACCTCGCAAAGGGATGCCAAGTTGCGTCTCTAATACACTACACCTTAAGTCAATAAAGCTTCCCAACTAAGTATAGCGATTTGTTTTAGAGTTAGTTCGGTGTCGTTCTGATGGTGCGAACTGCTCTCAGCAATTCTGAGCCGAACGAAGCCGATAATATCCGAAGACACAGTTTCCACTGGTAGTTTCTCCTCAGCTAAATCTACAACGACGTGCCGCGTGACCGCGTGTTATGGCGTAACACGACTGTGGGCATGCTGCCATATTACGATCCTTCATTGTAAGAAATAACAATAAATTATGTTTCGCTTTATTGTTTTGCTCATAAACTATGTTTCATTATTTTTGTATGATTTATAATTCTGATAATGAAATTTTTGGCATTTTTGGCTTTAAATGTAAACGTTTTTGATAGGCGTACAACTACAAAAGCTTATTTTATTTGGCACATAGAATATTTTTCAAATATCCCCGATCAGGGGCCCGTTTCTCGAAAGGTACAAGCCTTGTATTACAAGTGTGTTTCCATGACAACCCATACGATTTCACAGTTCGCGCACTTGTAATACAGGACATGTCTTTCGAGGATTACGATACGATTTTTTAGGTCAAAATGTTGTCGGCTCCTTTAAGAATTTGAGATAGCTACGTTTGAAATCAAGTTATTTTAAGTGACATTTGTTAAATCTTGTTTGTTAGCTAAAAAACGAACCCTTTAACAGTCAACTTTTACGACACCTACGGTAGGAAAGGGGTGAAACCCCGTCACCACATCGAAAATAATATAAATGTTGCGTACATTTTCATGCAAAATTAAAAGTACAGCCTGGAATTTCAGCATGTATTTAAAAATAAGATTAAAATTTATTTGCTGAAAAAATGTACGATTGATCTGCATGCAAGCGGGGGCACATCTCGGACACTGGCGATCAAATATATGAAAGAGGCGCGTTCCTAGCACACAGTCTAAGCTCGTGTAGGTGAACGCGTACCATGCTTGTATGAGTCAGATATGACAGGTCGACTGTTCGCGTTTTTTGACAGGTGGTAACTGTGAGGTAACCGAGAGGGGGTGGGCGGCGCTTTCAGCGGGGAGCGGGAGTGGCCAAACTGTACGATAGTACTCTTTATTATACTGTGGCGGGGGCGAAAGGAAATGTGTGCCGGGAGCGAGCGCGGCTTAATTATAAACTTACTGTCCATATAATATCCAATTTTTAAATTGAATTATTGAACAGGCATAGACGCCTACGAATTATAAATTTAATTTATTTATTTGAAATACGTTACATAGCATGACAGTAAAAACCAAAGCACTGTGTAACTAAAAATACAAAAGTAAGAAAAAATAAACACATCAAAAACAGACTAAAAAAAAACAATATTCTATTTAGGCGACGATGTAACAGCGTGGCTCCGTTATTAGTGGTATTGTTTATCTCGAGTAAGACCAGTAAGACTAAACTCCTGAAATCATAAGTTCATTCATGCGTCACCAAATACCTACAGTAACTCAACTTCAGTTAGTAATTCAACTTTTAAATTTATTTTAAGCTTATACTAATTTTCTTGATCACAACCCAGAAAATGCACTCACCGGGTCACCCTTAGATCTGTTCTTGCAGAATCTTTTAAAAAAAGAAACATGGCGGGAAAGGCAGAACAATGATTTTAATTACCACAACCACTCTGTCAAGAGTATACGATACTACTAAGTCCGTTTTCACATTATCCGATCCGATATCGGATGTCGGAAGGATTTAATGGAAAAAATCCAAGATGGCGCCTGTATGGGATATCGGTCCTACATCCGATATCGGATCGGATAATGTGAAAACACACTAAGGGCCACATCATCATCAACGTAGCGCAGCAGAAGTCTATGGAAATTCCCACACAAATAATTTGACGAACGCTAAATTCGTTAACAGACAGTTCGGTGCAACCGACAAGAAGTGGTGATCATAAACCTCTTTAAACACGCGAAGATTCTCAAAATCAAACTCGCAAAGCTGTACCCATTTAGATTATACCTAAGCCCTTAGCATACAGCGGAGTTGATATTCCTAATCTCACCGTAGCTCACGCTTAACTGCTTTATAGTCATTCCGAGATACCACCAAGAAGCTTAGGAGCGTTTGACTTGCCAAGTTTGTCTTTCTTAAGAGAAGAGTGGACGCGATGTCGGCTTTTCATACAAACGTTCTCATTTTCCTCCCATGTTAACATTTTTTTAAATATTTTGTAATAATCGTAGGATATGATGATAGGTATATAACTGTGATCAGCTACGAGTGTTTCTTTAATTATTATAAGAGTTACAAGTATTCAACAGTTGTCAAAGCGGACCCTAGGCTCCCATGAACCTTAGCGAGTGCTGGGATAATGCAAGGAGGATGATAAAGAAGTTTATTAAGTTTTCATTTAAAAGGTGTATCAATTCAGTTTCCTGTTTTTAATTTTTACAATAATAAAAATGTTTTTACTCAAAACGAGTCTTGGTCTCCAAATTTGCAGGATCCAGAGCGATATCACGCCAACTCTCGCTGACGCCGAGTTCATGGAAATCTGCCTCCACTCTATCTGCGCAACGATAGTTAGAATGACCAATAGGATGGCATCCAGTTGATCAGCTTGTCGGGTCCTTTTGGCTGTTCGTTCCTCACCACCTGTCAAGGATAAAAATAAAATATACGGTTAAGTGGAAATATTTTAAACCCCTCTGGATGAGAATTACCCAAGACCGGGATAAGTGATGTACAAGATGGGAGGCTTATGCTCAGCAGTGGGCGATTAAGGGTTGAAATGATGATGAAGATGACGATTTCTACACGTTAAACTTTCGTGAGACATATTCAAATAAGTAATTAATGAATCAACTGATGTACTCACGTTATTATATCGCTATTGCTGTGATATGTTTCGGGCCAATTCGGAGGCCCCTCTTCAGGCATATAGGAGTTCATGCGGCGGCTAAATTCCGTGGATTGGCCGCGCCGCTCGCCACTCCGCCCGCTGCGCGCGCGCTGATAGGACGGGGGCGGGGGGCGCAGAGCAGTCTGCAGCTGTAATTATCGTGTAGAGTTCTGGAAGTGATCTATATAGCGATATAATAACGTGAGTACAACGGTAGATTCATTAATTATGACGATTTTTAATATACATCAATTTTTGAATAATATTTTCCATAATACTAAAAGGAAAATGGGAGCTACGTTTGTATGTAGAAATGGCAGCTCCCTTTCCTCATAAGAGTGTGATTTGGAGTAGTTATCATCCTCTTAGTAACCGAAGGCCGCTTCTGCGAGAGTAGCTAAGCGGTTTAAAACTCGAACCTTACTTGACAAGTCACTTTGAACTTAAATGAAATATGCTCACTTGAAAGTTTCTCATGCTCCTTCTAACTTTGTGTTATTACGTTCTTAGAGTCTTCAAGTTTTTACTTTGAGAGTTAGAAACATTGATTGTGTTTGATGTTAGGTAAATACGAGTAGGTATTTAGTTGTAAATGGGTTATTATTTCAAGGGGTTCAATTGTGTCAGAGTCTCAATTAATAAGAGCTACATAGTTTTTTTTTTTATCATTGACACCAATAATATTATGTATTGAATAGAATATAATAGAATAGAATAGAATATTTTTATTCGAAAGCACACAGATAATAAACAATTTTACACTGACATAAAATAGTAATAAAGTGCCACGAAATGGCTTCACCTCAGCATATTGCTGGCGACTTCCAGCGCTGGTCTTCCGGTGAGACCATTAAGTGAGAAAAATCACGGAAGGTAACATAACATACAAAAGAAGAAACGAAAGGAACAAAATAAGCATAATTTAAAAATAAAAAACATGACAAGAATAAAAACATGGCTAGACGGACTTTATGTTTTGATAGCGACCGAACCTGAATCAGTCCGGTCGGATATAGCGTGGCGTGACATTAAACGCTCGTGTACTAGCGCCAACGGACGTTACATGAACTAAAGATGACAATTGACACAAGACAACAGATTTAACAACGTGACATGATAATGAGGATGGATTACAAAAGTGTACCAAATATGAACAACTATCTTAATAAGGTTTGCAAGTTGTCGATTCCATTCCCAGGCCGATGGAACATAAACATTGTGGTGAGTATAGAGAGTATTAACTACAGGCAACTCGTGTCAAGTGCTCAGGTTTCTTGGTTAAGTTGGTGATCGAACAAATACTGTTTAAGCTTTAATTTGAAACTGTGAATACTTTGCAGGTTCCTCAAAGGGGGTGGGATTATATTCCAGCAACGAGAGGCAGAAAACCGGAAGCTACCTCGGAAAGCGGCAGTCGCATGACGCGGCGTCAACAAATGGATTTTGCACTCACGGCGTTCACGGAGTTTTACGCAAGATAGTTTATCGAAAAGATATCCAGGGGTTTTGAAGTTCAGCATACCAAAAAACAAACAGGCCAAATGAAGTTTACGCCGGTGTTGCATTTTAAGAATGTTATGGCTATTCAGATACGGGGTTACATGAGCTCTCAAAGGAATGTTGAAGCAGAAGCGAGCACATGCATTTTGAACACGTTGAATGAGTCTTTTAGTTTTAGCAAGAAGCCTTGGCCCAAACACGACATCCACGTAATTGAATTTTGACAGTATAAGCGACTCAACCAATTGAATGCGCAGGCTTTCACATAAATATGGACAAATTTTGTACAACACCTTAAGTCTGTAGAAGCAATTTCTAATAGTCTCTGCAATGTGTTTCTCGTATCGTAATCCACAGTCCATAAGGAGACCTAGGTTGCGCGCTTCATACACTCTATCAACTGGTACATTCATCAGCATGACATTCTCCGAAATATCAACATTAGACAGTTGATGCTTACTCCCAAACACAATGTACTTAGTTTTGCTGGGGTTAAGTACCAAGCAGTTTTCTGTGGCCCATGTTGATATTCTGGTAAGGTCCCGATTTAATTTCTGTATGGCACTATTGATATCTGATGGCTTACATGAAATGTATACTTGTATGTCATCTGCATAAATGTGGTATTTGCAGTGCATGATGTGAGATGTAACATCTGCTGAATATAATATAAATAAGAGTGGTCCAATAACAGAGCCTTGAGGTACTCCTCGAGTTAACTCAGCTTTTTCTGATAGACTTGAGGAGCCATCATTGAGACATGTGTATTGTTGACATGAGTGACATGAGACATGTGTGATAGATAGTGTTAAACGTCTTGTCAGGTTAAATGTACATGGTGATTATTTATAGATGAAAATTACAATATTTCTTTTCTTTTTTTTTTATTTATTTATTTATTTTATTTATTTACTACAAGTTTCAGTGACATTAACCTAAGCAGGTTAATGTCACTGAAACTTGTAGTAAATAAATTGTATTCTAATTTATCTTTTATTCCATAATTATTAAAATTGTATGTACTAATATCAGTTACGTGGTCCTGTTCTGATTATACCCTGACTCATAGATGTCATACATACCATAGATCAAGCAAACGTATCTACTTAGCATGTCAAATGAACTCGGAAAAACCCACTGAGTTGTCCGTCTTTATTTGTAGCTTGCAGCTTTCGGGTGTCAATTTTTGTAAGTTGAAGTCAACAAAAATATTAAAAAATTGCCTTGTTACGAGATACAACGACACAAAAATTAGACATATTTAAATTCACAGGCAAGTAACAACTTCAGTACAAAATCTGACACGCTCGGCCCCTATACAAATAGATGAACTTGTTTCTTCTATCTAAATCTAGTTCTGTGCCCTGACTACTTTATCGTTCTAAAATATTTATATTTTTTAAACTTATAATACTTAACAGACTTCTTTGTCGCTGTTAGATTTTTTTTACTTACTACTTAAATAAACGTGGTATCATTTATTAGTTAGCCAAGACTCGGGGTTCTTTTAGAGTAGCTCGAAACATTCAATAAATATCATTACACTTTTGTTAAGATTCGTTGTAGATTTATTTTAGTACATTACCGTTTTAAATAAGTACTTGTAACACAATAGGGCTCAAAACATCCATCTCCGTTCACTCTTTAATCGTGAACCGTAAAACATTTATTTAATTTACCAAACCTACGTAAGGACTTCTATATTTTGTAAGTAATAGAGTGATTTATAAATAGCTGATATTTTATTTCTTTTTTATTTGGTGTCTTCCGGTGATAAATCAGTTTTTTTTCCTGTGTAAGTACCTATCAATCACTTGTCTAAGGGCTCCGTTCGAACTTTATGATAATGTTTAGTACGATATATCTCGAGATCGGAATGTCGGTATCAAAAGTATATAAAAGAGTTTTTATTTGAAGAAATGTTATTTTCAAATCACGCTATTGGCTGGTATTTAGAACCCTTCAAGTAAAGTGTTAAGTATGAGGAGTTCGAGAGATTTGACCTGATGGGAGACTTATGTAAACCAATAAATAAATAAATGTGTAAAATTGTAGATATTTTTCAAGAACGCTTTTTAGTCTATGTAGATTGTAGAAATGTAGATATAAAATAGGATCAGCACGGGTAGCATGGCCGCGCGATAGACGATAAAATATCAGGCCGTCCCTATCGCACTATTAGTAAGTGCGATAGGGACGGCCAGATGTTTTATCATTTATCGCGCGACCATAATAAAATTGCCTGCCAGTTGTGGTCTCGTACATGCGTACAAGGCCCTACCAGGAGGGGTCCCTCTATATGTCATACCTTTAATTGTCCGAAACAGTTTTCGCACAGACTTCGCATAATCGGTTTTCTACGAATGTTAATTTGGCAAAAAACATATTTTTCATAATTTAAAATAATACGAATATTACTTTGTCCGAAAATAAGTTCGCATAATACTGTTTACGCCAATTATGTTTATGAATAAAATAATATATAATTAATTGTATTTGTCATATTTCTTAAAGTCAGAACAACTACTCATCCTAAATACTGTCAGAAGAGTCGATAAGGTTAGGTTAGAACTGCGACCTCAACAAATACAAAATTTTGTCAAGAGTATCGGTTGGGTTAGGTTAGAACTGCAAGTTGCGGAGGAGTGCCGAAACGTGCCTGCGACCTCGTTCTATAGCCCTGAGGCGGCAATCGAGGGGTTTTAGTGGGTAAACCATGGTTCTCATTAGCCTATATGGGAGTCCCACATAACCATCCCAGGCCGACCTGCGCCCGGGATTATGCGTAAAGCATTTCCCCTCGTTAAAAAAAAAAGGTTAGAACTGCAACATCAAAATAGTAGTATTACCTTTGATAAAAATTCTGCGTGGTAAATTTCGACTGAACAATGTTATGCACAAATAATTTATGCATAAAAACCATTCGGCGAATAATATTTATGCATGAAATATATTCTAACAAACAGAAATATGAGTAGACAAATTATGCGTAACTATACTATGCCATAACAAAGTATCCAAAAGGTATGCCAAAAATAATTCTGAATTGTAAAATTATGCCAAAACATGGAGAACCCTGCCAGGAGGGCCGAAAACATATATTTTTCACGTACTTAGTATTAAAAGTAAAAAAACTACTGGCCGGCCACGTTAGCAACTACTGAAGAAGGTACGAAAATAAAATAACAGAAAAAAAGCGGGAGTAGGTGTGATTAGTGAAGATGGGTGCTTTCTCGACACTGTCTTGAATATTACATTTTTTATAAGTCGGGAGAGCGGACATTTTTTAACCGACTTCAAAAAAGGAGGAGGTTCTCAATTCGACTGAATGTTTTTTTTTTTTATTTTTTTTTTGTATGTATGTTACTCGATATCTCCGAGAATCGTGGACCGATTTTCAAAATTTTTTTTTTGATCGAACCGGTATAACCCCGAGATGGTCCCATTGGCACCAAGTCAGGGTCTGATGATGGGATCCTGGAGAAATCGAGGGAACTCTTCAAATGTTATAGGCACATGTAATGTTTTTAGTCTATTTTTCAAAGGTACACCAGTATTTACGTCTGATGGTAATAATTTTATGTGGCTGAGCTGATGATGGAAGGTCAACTCCTCAATGGTTAGGAGTTAAAGGATAATTCTTTCACTACTGTACATGTATTCGGACTGATACATATAATATCACTAGGAACCACTAAAAATCAACAAATAAATAAACTTTTTAACAAAAAATAAAACCGCCTTCAAAAATAAGCGCGTTACAAAACACGGAGAAACTAAAAAGCCAAAAATAATAAACCTTTCAATTCAGATTTCTTATCGTATTGCAATAGCTAAACATCCAAATTATAAACAAATCAATTATTTTTGGAGTCGGTACCAGCCTGTGTATGGTTGGGTGGGGCAAACAGGCAATAGCAAGGCGACGAACAGGTCTGGTACCGACTACAAAAATAATTGATTTGTTTATAATTTGGATGTTTAGCTTATTGCAATACGATAAGAAATCTGAATTGAAAGGTTTATTATTTTTGGCTTTTTAGTTTCTCCGTGTTTTGTAACGCGCTTATTTTTGAAGGCGGTTTTATTTTTTGTTAAAAAGTTTATGTTAATGAAAAATTCAATAGGTATAGTTTCAGTGTTTTTATGAGGTAACTTTCTATTATTTTATCGGATATACTTATTGGATATCTTGATGTTATTTTTTTGTGGCTAGCAACAAATAATAGAGTATATATGGTAGAGTCATACCAAGGCAAAAAAGCCGCGATTTCGGAAACTTTACCGATGAAAATGTTTCTTTAAAACGTCAATATTCTGAGAAATTATTACGTTTACTTAACCCTTGCACAGAATCGGCTCTAAAAATGACTACCAACTTAAATAAAGAAATACAATAAATATATTTTCTTTAACTTCAAATATTAAACACATCTTTATAAATTCTTTTACTGCAATATCAATATCATGTCACGTGTACATAATTATTTATGTACCGTTTCTCAGAATATGGAATTTATATTTTATCTCAGTCTTCGGTTCTCGGTATTTTTTCTTTTCTTCAACAAAAGTCGGTTCTGGGAAATCTTCATAAATATGATTGAAGAATAAAGAAACAATCAACCCGATGGATTTTCTCGCCTGGGATCAAGTATTGCGAATAAGTTTTTTTCCTTTTAACCTCATATTTGGTTTATTCTTCTATTCTCTATTCCACGAACTTATACAAAGTTAAAAACTAAAATAATGTACCTACATACTATACACGAAAGAAAAAGCGACCACCTGTGGCCGAGCCGGGGATCAAACCCGGGTCTTCAGGCCCCGTAGCCGAATGTCATTTCTCAGTGCAATCTAAGTATATCTATCGCTCTTGCGTATTGGCGCGACAGAGCCAGAAGCCATTTTCTGCGGCGTTTAGCGTCGCAGAAATGACATTCGGCTACGGTGCCAGCTTACGTCTACACATGATTGTCTAGTTAAAAATGATTTTATTCAGAAAATCTTTTAAAGTTTTACATTAAAAATAATGTCTAAGCTTCTCAACTAACTAACTCATTGGACATGAAGTTTAGTAATCATGATAATAATATTATGTGAACGTTTATTAATAAGTATCTTTTGAGCGTGGCTTCGCTCGCGTTAGAAAGAGACAAAAAGTAGCCTATGTCACTCTCCATCCCTTCAACTATCTTCGCTTAAGAAATCACATCAATTCGTCGCTCCATTTTTCCGTGAAAGACGGACAAACAAAGAGACACACACACTTTCCCATTAATAATATTAGTATGGATTAAACGAATATAAATTGTGTTTTAGGCATCGCACGAAGTAATTATGTATTGTATTCCCTTGCATACTATCTGCAGCATAAAATACGATACAATCACAATGGCCATTTTCTAAAGAAATATATTTTCAGGGGTTTTGAAGTCCGCCTTATCCATACTAATATTACGAATGGGAAAGTGTGTTTGTTTGTCCGCCTTTCACGGCAATACGGAGTCGAGAATTGACGTGATTTTGTAAGTGGATATAGTTGAAGGGATAGAGAGTGACATAGGCTACTTTTTGTGTCTTTCTTACCCCTAACTTCCCTAAAATGAAGGGGGGGTGGAAGTTTGTATGGAACGATCCGCAATTTTCGAATTTAACGTGAGCGAAGCCGCAGACATAAACTAGTATTTAATATTTTTTTGGATAAGCCCCTTTTCTGATAAAATTGTATCAAGGCTTAGTATGTAGTAAAAACAGTTAAAGGCAAGCGTAAATAAAACAAAAATAGTTTAGAAAGTAAAGTGAGAACTACCATTCGTTCCTCGGAGTAATGTAGGAAACTTTTAAGTAAACTAAACGGCAAAACCTAGTCGTCGTTCTCAACGTGTGGTTCGATCACGAAATCACTAATCTCTAATGGCTTAAGATTTTTTATCGAATTCATCGCAAAATAGTATTTCCTTTCCTTTCCGTTTGTTTCCTTTCTTTTAGTGAATATTTTAAATATATGATTTTGACTCTTGGAGACCCTATACCTACATCTCTAAGGAGAATTAGATTAAGTACCTATACATTTTATCTTTAGTTGTGACATTTAGGGCTGATTTAGACGGCGTGCGAACTCGCATGCGACTTTAGTCACATTGCTGGCTGTTAAGGTTACATATAATTTTGCACAGCCGTCAAATATCGCAATGTAATAAAACTCGTATGCGAGTTCTCGTACCGTCTAAATGGGCCCTTAGAGTCGTTTGCACCTCTAAAGTAATTTTAGACTTTTTTTGTATTTGTACTGTTTATATTTAGTGTAGTTCTTAGTTGTAATTCGACATTTAGAGACCTTCTACATCTCTAATTAATTGTAAGAGAGTGAAGTTATACCTACTTTAGTTAGAACTTAGAATTAGTAGTACTTATCAATTGTAATATCAATACAATTTTAAATATTTTCTAAATATGTACACGTGACGTGTAAAAGTGCCTCTGTGGACTATTTGCTGAATAAATTATTTTGATTTTGATTTTATGAGTAATATTATTTTTTCTACAAATGCCAATTTAATGGACAACATTTTTGTTGCAGAATGATGTTACTGCCTAAAAAAGCTTATAAGGGGGTTGATGTGATGTGTGTTCGGTTAGCACCGCTTAGTATCTCTAAATAGATTATGTTGCAGGTGCACAAGATCAAGATGTTATAAATTATATTTATTAAATATTAAGGATAAATATTTAAATTCATCGTAACACCCTGGAAAAAAGCTAAATTCCGTTTTAAGCAGGTAATTTGTTGAGCTAAAAGACATTAAATTATCCAAACAAGGATACATTAAATGTTCCACAATAACGCCTCTCCAAGTTACACTCCACTCCGAGTAATAACTTCACAAGACATTTATAATATATGTAAGCTTGCGGTAATTGTAAATCGTGACGCGATGTATTTACTAAATGAGCGTGCAAATTCAAACGTCTGCCCCAATTTGTTCCCAATCCCGAGCGAGGCCCGACCGCCTGGCACTCTGATCCTATATCAGACAAGTCACCCCCACGCTGACCTCCGTCCTCTTCTAACAAACTTTAAAATCTTCGAGTATAAGCAGGATAGAGCAACGGATTCGTACGTTTTGTTTCTGCGCTCTTTATCGCGAATAAGATCCGTGTTCGGGACCACCCGACCGTCAAATTCATTTGCATTTCATCCAGCCGTTATCTCATTACGATATGCTGATTTCTCCTCCACCTCATCAGTATCTCAGAAATAATTCATAAGACTTTTGGAAAACACCGCGTTCACAGTTTGACGCGCTGTCGATACATATTTATTTATGGAAATCTTTATTGGTATTTCTTTCTCCGCGGGTTGATTGGATTTACTTAAATTCTCATAAACAATCTTGAGTTTTTCTTTGATTGATTACACATGTAGCCACGATGCGCGATGCGAATAATGTTTTGGTTGAGTGTTTCTGTCATCGTCTCCATTTGTCTTTGAATTTGTGAGCATCGTTTGGTTTATGTATACCCTGTTTATGTACTGTTTGATATAACTGTTACTAAGGAGACTACGAATATACTAAATACGAAAAGCATTCTACGTAACATTAGTATTGGGACAAGGAATCCCAAAATGCGGTTTTTACAATATGAACCATTCCCAGCAATATGACTGCAAAACTGCGTGGTTTAATTCGTGTAGTTAGTTTATGAAGGCATTACAATAGATAAACGAACTAATGAGGGCATTAGCGTTGCGTCCGGGGCAGCCTCAGCATGGTGCCCGCAGCGAATTGGTTGAAAAATATTACACTATGTTCTGTTTATTCGGTTATTGCATGCTTTTGTTTAACAGATTTTACTCCTAATTGAGTACTACAACAAAATCTACGGTTTATTTGGATTGCTCCTCGCTCCAAGTACCTAAATATAAGGATATTAGACCGTGAGATTTCCCGATATTTTGACACAGTTACATGCATTACAAGGCGACGTAGACTACCCGTCCTTCTGGCTTTTATATAACTAGGAAAAGACGAGTGATCTACATCACGGCGAATACCTACTGTCGCGCCAATCCTGTGTTGACCCCAGGTAACTGAAGATAGCAAGTGGATATTAAAGTTATGTAGACTGATACACCCTTGGTCCACCCTCATTCATGCTTCCTTGCACTGACTCCCAGACACACTGACATAATGTGATCGTGAGACGCCTGTATTGATGATCATGAATATCCGGTTAAGCTGCCGATGTACATAGAAAGATATCATTAAATCTACTGCTAGGTACACGTATAGCTTGTTACAGGGTATATTCCACATAGAAACAGTTTCAGGTTGGATCTCAACGGCCGGCCGTTATTACCCGCTGCCATAATTACCCGTGAGTCGGCAACTAAATAATGGCTATTGAGGTCCTTGTGCGCTATCATGCAATTATTATTTATCCAGTGGGTATGTTTGTATGGGATAAGAGAATCGAGTATATAGAGAACGACTGCTGCACACTGCTGAGTCTGCCATCTCTCGATACAAGATTAAAAGATTTGAACATTAGTTTTGATAATTTGATTCATAATCCTTTACCTGGTATATGTTACAATAATAGTCAAATATTAGCGCCATCTAACCGAGATTCAACCAAAAGTTTGCACATTATTATTATCAGGCGTTGCACGTGGAATCAGGCGTATTTTATGTACCTATAAACATTTCATTTTATTACTAGTATAGTTAATAATTTCTACTATATTATTACCTACTTGTAAACTTATAAGCACTGACATTTATTTGTGTCAATATATTAAAACATGCTGGATACAAATACAAGGCATATCAGGCGTAGCAAATGGAAACATTATGTATAGGAATATCGAGAGCTCCACACAAATCAAAAAGGTAATCACGATGTATCCCGGTCAATATAAGTCTTATAAATTATTTCCCACAGAGATACCTGCAGCGTAATCAAACTGTGGTCCAAATTTCGGACAGTAAAATCAACTTCAAATTTTAACACGAGGAAAATACTGCCGGGTGCGTCATTAAAAAATAATTAATTTACGTCATCGACTGTCATTGCAATATTTTATTAATGTGATTTCGAAAGGGATTTTATCGGGATGCTCTCATGTATTATTACACTTTATTTCGACGGTGGAAGATATCTTTTCAAATATTTAGTACTGGCTTTTGTCATTCAAGTACCTTGTAAGACCGTAGCTGCATTGGTGCAAGCGAGACGAACCTAAAGTAGATTTTTCAGACATTGTTTTGGCCTGTATGTCTTAGTATAAGTTGGACTGTGGTTGGATGGATGACATACATGAATACATAAAACATGCCTGTATTTCCGAACGCCTATACAACCTGTTTTTATTCAATTCCGTTAACTTTAAGGGAAGGTTCTTTAGATCAAATACAATTAATTTCTCTAAGAAACTAGCGTCATAACTCATACGGTTATCGAGTTATTAAAAAAAAAGATAAATTACTGAACACGTGTGTGACAACTTATATCAATTCCTAATGTTATTTGTTTTAACATATGCCGTCAATCACTTTAACTTGAATGTTATTCTTAAGGGTTTCTCACACTAATAAATTCATTTATTATGTATGGAAATGAAGAAAAAATTTTTTTTGTGAATTTAACTAAAAGTGATATACAGGGTGGTTCCTGATAATGAACCTAGCTACGTGTCGAATTTAACGGAAAACAAAAACAACACGGTGTATAATAGGCAGAGCACACGAGACTGCTTAAGTTTCAACGCCACCTTTGACAATGTAGAGATTGAAAAAAAAAAAGAAATTGTGATAAAGCAATGACAGGTTGCCAGCCCATCGCGCACACCACAATGGAGCCCAAAGGACGGCATGGATACCAACGATTATGACCTGTATTATGCCTAGAACGTACTATTTGTTTATGTTTTAACTTTGACAATTAACATGAGATTTTTGAAAAGATTAAAATTTACAAGTTATTAATTATGTGTAGGTGTACTTTAAAACATATCATTAAATATCAAAATAATAGCAACAAATTACAACTAAACTGAACCTAACTTAACTGAACCCACAGATGTCTCCCATGTCGCTGCCAGTACCTAATGTGCCCATATAAATTATATTATACAGGCACTTTGCTTATTTGTTACAATGTTTTTCATAACTTATTTTCATGTTTATAAATCAAACAACATCCAATTACCAAGATTATTAAAAATGCGAATCCCTATAGCCTTTCAAACAACAAGTATTTTCCATTACAAGAAACTGAATTAGAATTAGAATTAGAATTATTTATTGCATATCACATTACAAGCATACTGCAAGCATAAACTGTTTTCCTTCCCGTAGATATTATATTCTCCTAAATACGTCCTAAAACAATTTATTAAGAGAACAAAAGATAGAAACTCCGTTGTTTTGAATAAGCACAATCATGTCGCTGTAACGTCACAATCGTTTGTGGCGTTCCATAATATGTTTCAATTAAAATGAAACATGTCTGCGAGTTTCAAACGACCAATTGTTTTACACAAAATACAATTTCCTTATAGGCGTATTCTTTTCATTTATGCTTTAGTAAAGAAATTTGTAAACAATTAATATTAATTGTTGTTAGGCACGCGTAGCTTACAAGTAGGAGTGAATAGAATAAATAATAGGAAACGAAGAACATGTTTGTTAAATGGTTGTAATGTACGTTATTTTGATGTTACATTTATAGAATCAACGTTTTTGTTGGTACACCTTTTCAATTATTTAGATAAATACCACGTAGTACCTTCATCATGACTGTTTATTAAATAAACTTTGCGTTAATCGGTTTGGTGTGGTTCGGTTAAGAACATTTTTAATAATGTTGAGAAATGGGTTCTCACCATAATCATCATACTTTTTGCGTTATTCCGGCATTTGCCACTGCTCATAAGAGTCATAAGAGCCTGGGGTCCGCTTTGACAACTAATAGAAATAGGCTCTATAAAGTATCCATACAATACTATACAAGTAAATGGAAATGTGTGTGTCTGTTTGTTTGTCCGTCCTTCGCGGCAAAACGGAGCGACGAATTGTCGTGATTTTTTAAGTGGAGATAGTTGAAGGGATGGAGAGTGACATAGGCTACTTTTTGTCTCTTTCTTACGCGAGCGAAGCCGCGGGCAAAAGCTAGTAATATAACAACAATCAATATTTATTGAAGCTGAAACCAAGTTTCATGCTTCGCTTGATCAATATTTTTTTATCCATTATTTATGAATATGAAGCATAATTACTTACATATTCATAATGTGTATTCAATAATTAACTTGACGCTTTTTATTATCATATGTACAGTCACCGGCATAAATAATTGATGATATCTGTAGGTACCTTATCGCTTTTAATCGTTTGACAATTACGTATGACATTTCAAACAAGACGTTAATATGACAAGGTACAAAAATCATCACTTCTTTATATCGGTGACTGTAGGTATAATTACTCGTATTCCTTTTGCAGTGATGATTTCTCATAAATCCGTAACGTTTTTTAGGGTTCCGTAGTGAACTATTAGGAACCCTTATAGTTTCGCCATGTCTGTCCGTCCGTCCGTCCGAGCATAATCTCAGTGACCGTTAGCACTAGAAAGCTGAAATTTGGTAACAATATTTTTATATCAATCACGCCGATAAAGTGGTAAAATAAAAAGTGGAAAAAGATGTTTCCTACATGTAAACTGGAGACTATTTTTTTTTCATTCCAACCCCAACGTGTGATATATTGTTGGATAGGTATTTAAAAATTAATAGGGGTTTAGTAAAATCGTTTTTTGATAAAATTAATATTTTCGGAAATAATCGCTCCTCAAGTAAAAAAAAAAAGTGTGTCCCGGACTCTAACTTTTGAACCATATGTTTAAAAAATATGAAAAAAATCACAAAAGTAGAAATTTATGAATACTTTCTAGGAAAATTATTTTGATCTTGATAGGTTGAACAGTTCATGAAAAAAAAATACGGGAAACATCGGAACCCTACACTGAGCGTGGCCCGACACGCTCATGGCCGGTTTTTTTTACTTAAATGGGTTGGTAGAAAAATAGGTACCTGTACCTAGATTTGTCCTTAAATAAAATCTACAAAATCGCTATTTATTTTTCTTAACGATCTCATTAGACTTGTTTGTTCTAATAAACATTTGACAAACACATAAAAGAATAAACATTTTATATATTTACTGTCAATGTTGACTTATTACATTTGTGTATTTACTTACTTTGCTCAGTACACAGTTGAAGGGTTTTTTTTTGTTTGAATAAACGACAGAAACGCCAGTTACGGCGTTATCTGAACAAAATAATAAATATTTCATTTGACAGGTCATCAATGCTACCTCTACCTATAATCATTGATATATTTATTGAAAATGAAAATCCGATTCACATCATTATTAGAACTAATATTTGACATGTCCTAACATTATCTCAAAGTTCGAGTAGTGCCGACAATATTTTAACCAGGTGCCGTAGCCGAATGGCATTTCTGCGACGGAAACGAAAACGAAACGCCGCGAAAGTATGAATTTTCTGAGATGCACTTTTCGCTTTTGCCCTAATCTGTTAAACAAAGGCCTTTGTTTCTATTATTCGCTGCGGTCAGCTCCCGTTTAAACGGCACGTGCTATAGTCTCAGTGTAGTTAAAAAGCAACTATCATGATAGCAATAAGGTTCAAATCCATAAAAAGCCCTTTCGGAGATAACACGTTTTGTCATCTTCAAAAAAAGTTACCTGCACACTGCAAACTGTTTAATAAATTTGAACCTTATTGCTATCATGATAGTTGCTTTTTAACTACACTGAGACTTTAGCACGTGCTGTGGAAACGGGAGCTAACCACCGCGAATAATAGAAACAAAGGCCTTTGTTTAACAGATTAGGGCAAAACCGAAAAGTTCATCTCAGAAAATTCATACTATAGTCTTGGCTCTGTCGCGCCAATACGCAAGAGCGATAGAGATGGATATCTACGAACGTTTCGTTTCGTGAGCGTTTGTGCCATTCGGCTACGTAACCTGAAACATAAAATTTACTTTCCCGCTAACGATAATTCTCCGAAATGTAATTTAAGGCGTTTGAGGGGACAAAAGTTAAAAAAAGCTTGTAAAAATCTAAAAATACGTATTGTATACTTGCACAAAAATTGATGGTTATGTTTATTTTGTCGCAGGTGGCGTGGATTCGCGCAGACGACCAGACCATCTTAACTCTGCACACGCGGCTGGTCACTCACAGCTCTCGGTACGCGGTCACTAACGACTCCCCGGGTTCCTGGCAGCTGCACATCAGACCGCTGAAGGTCGAGGACCGCGGATGCTATATGTGCCAGATTAATACTAGCACGATGAAGAAGATGATTGGATGCGTCGATGTTTTAGGTGAGTAGATTTAGGTGATTATGTGTAATTCTATAGGCTACTTGAACCTTTTTTAAAGTCTGTCTTATATGATTAAGTACTGTCCAATTAACCGAAATAAAATATTACCATATTTTATTATGACAAAAACAGCAAAAAAAATATTTTTAAAGTATTTATTACGTAATCAGGCAAAAAAAACACAGTCATGTTCATCTATAGATTATCTGTGCACTAGGTCATTCTACTCGAAAACAACATTTTCTGACTTTTAAGGGTGCTTTAAAAAAAAAACGTCAAATGAATGTAAAATTGATAGTTTCAGTTGGTGAAATACTACACTTTCCGTTACCCAATAGATTTATTCAATTCAAGTTTCAGTTAGAGCATCTTATTATCTGGACTTTTATAAGACTGGATTTTTGAAAACTAACTCACTGAACTAATTATGAATTTTTCTCTAATGCACGTTTAGAAAAACTCACGTATAGAGCTGAATTATTCGATCTTATTTGTAAATTTTGGACAATTTTGAATACTAAAACAGGTAAATTTATAATTCGTATATACTGTACTACAATTTTCTTAGACTACATTTTTATTATAAGGTTTTGAAAAAGAGTAAACGAGGCTAAGACGAATTCAATTTTTTTCAGAAGTTACTTAAAATTAAGTGACAATTTCTTTGAAAATCTACATCACATCTAAGTAATTTTTGTACTTAATTAATCTGCAACGTTTACTTGAATTGCTGTTTTGCCTTAGTGATTACAAATTGCTATTATTTATTTTTGGCAATTTTTTGAAAACGAGCCTTTACCGATACAATTATTACCACTTTTGCACATTTTCTCATATTTTGTTAGACCAAGTAGAAAGGGTCCTATAATGTTATATATTTGTAAACTACTCGCAAAACCTTTCAATTTGATACCACACACGGTATGATCAAGCGCTCGGTTGAAAGCCCTTTTAAGCATGAGGCATAAACTTCATAATTCATAGTCAGTGACTGTTTTCACATGAAGTAAGGTTCCTATTCGATGACGTCACTACATCGGTGACAGCGTTTTTAGTGGCCAAAAAAAAGTACTTAAATTTTAAATCGAAAATACGTAGTCATCATACAATTTGAATACCCAAAATCTATAAATATTGGTTATTTCTGTCAAATACTACAGAAGAAATCATTTATTGCGCCTCATTCGATGACTCTAGTAGCCTATCATCACAGGGACACAAGCTTTGCAGAAGAATTTTCAGTTGTCACGGGCCTGAGTGGCTACGAGTACTTTAGTTGTAATGATCATGAGCGGCTACTTGAGTAATTTTTACGTGAGTTTGGGCAAAAATATAAAGATAAAATGAATTTCCATTTGACACTTTTGAACAAGATTTCAATGAAATTTTAAAATTATATTTTAAATTGTTTAACCAATGAACGACAACAATCGTTTACCATCAAGTGATTTATTATGATCCTTTTCCGATATTTTATGATAAATATTTAAAAAATTATGAGCTGTAAATCTAGGTGCTTATTTCTAGCCAATAAACCATTCAATTTACCTATTTTGAGGTGGGTACCTATTTAAGTATAATCTCCTCAGTCTTATTCCATTATACTAAAAAATACCTTCGCAAACCGTAAAGAATGTACGCGCACAAATAGAACAATGCTGGAAAAACTGGCTCAATCCTCATGGACAAAGTAAATCGCCGGTCGCCGGTAAATCACCCCGAACATTCGATGCAGAAAACGTGGACGTGAGAGGACGCCTATTACGGCACGTGATCACTGTACTCCACGCTGCCTTAGACAGTGCGTGGAGCGTAAGAGTAGGAGACTCGTAGGCGTAGCGTAAGAGTCGCGTAAGCGTCGTAGAGTGAGAGGCGCGGCGCGTTGGCGTAGAGCGTGAGACGCGTAGGCGTAGTGTGAGAGACGCGTAAGCGTAGAGTGAGAGACGCGTAGGCGTAGATAACTGGCTGGATAGACTGGTAAGCGTACAAATCTAGGCACCAAGGAATTCTAAGTTACAAATACCTTCAAGACTGTTCTTTGTTTTGATCGCATTCATTTTTGCGTCTTACCTATTATCATAAAAAAAACTACCATAATAATAATATAAAGATTCACAAAGATACCTATTTTAAACAAAAAAATGCCTTCGCAAACCGTAAAGAATGTTGAACGCACAAATAGAACAATGTTGGAAAAACTGGCTCAATCCTCATGGACAAAGTGTGCCGCCGGTAAATCACCCCGAACATTCGATGCAGAACCAGCGTGGACGTGAGAGGACGCCTATTACGGCACGTGACCATTCGTGACTCGCTTTGCCTTATGTTGTAAGGAAAAAAGTACGAGTATTTTGATACCCGTTCGGAAGCTCGTTTTAGTTATGGCACTCTGGAGAGCGATGCAATTTAGTGTAGTTTACGTGTAACTAGTTGATGTTGCTTTTCATTGGTCCCATTGCGACCGATTGGTGAATAAATACGTAATGTTTTAACAAAGTTTTTGAACAATAATTCTATTGGTAATATATCCATATCTTTAAATATAAACATTTAGATTTTTCCTTTGGACCGGCAATCCAAGGATGTGGGTTCGAGTTCCACGTTGGACCAACCGTGGAATCCAACTTAGCCAGAGTCGATAACTGTTGATTTTTTCATTGCGATTGATGTCTGGATTTATAATTTGCAATAATTCTATTATCTCTATTCGACATACAATAAATTCACTTATGTATATCTACTTATTTACATGTTAAAACCTAAAATTATATAAAAAAATAATTAGTCTGAATTACTTTTATCTCTGTAACTGTATCACACGGGCTGCCAGATACAGGCCTAGCCTAGTTTGGAGTCTTACTTACTTGCTAAAATGCTAAGGTAAATTCAGGTGATCGGTTCGGGCTAGTAGGATGTACGACCATTAAGCAACACTGCATCACGGAAGGGAGGAAGTAAACATGGGGCATTTTAGCGAGAAAGGATTCAATTATGTATCTTTCTATCGGAGCTAAATTTAATGTTTTCCATACTAAGAATAACTAGCTTTTTGGATCTAGTAGGAAATTTACTTCAAAATTTAAAGATATTTTTCAGGAAAACCTATTAGAAATCTACAGTCAAGCGTAAGTCGGACTTTAAAGAAAAAAACTCTAATTACGAATTTTACTCACTGCCGCTGCAAGGAGTTACCAAATCTCTTGAAATTGTGTGAGCGCGTTTGAAATAAGTACATACAAATTCATTTCTGTTTCGGTTTTTAGAAATTGTTCGATTATTCGTAAAAATGACTTCCTGTGGTGTACGGAACCCTTGTAACGCGAGTACAACTCGCACTTGGCCGGTTTTTTTTTTTTGTATTGTGTAATAAAGCTTAAGTAAATAAATAAATACACCACATTAACTTAAATATGGAAATGGTAAAAAATTATAGGTAAGATATCGCTACAACAAGCAACTGACCCTGATGTGAGTCACCAGTGTTACCACGACAGTAAAATGCCTTCAATTGTATAGGTACTTCAAAACGCGTGCCAAAACGATTCCGGCTTTTGCGCCACTAAACACTTCGGTTTGATCCCACACCCAGACAGTAAACCCACTTTATTCGTTATAAAAGACTTTACTGAGCCGTTACTCCATTTAAAAACCAAACGAATTGGCACATAAATCGTTTAGTAAAGACGGCGGCTCTGCAGACCCACCACAAAGAGCTCATTAACACGTCAATGTACGAGATCGACCGCTCCCGTGTTTGTTAAGAAAATACTGAATAAAGGTTTCTAAAGAAAATCCATACTTAAATATTTAAATATATGGATGTACTCACGTTAATACATCGCGTGCGGTGATATGTTATGAATATGTCTCACGAAAATTTAACGTGTATAAAATGCATGCTAAACAACGCTGGATGGATTGTGTGAAAGAGGATATGAGGAAGAAAGATGTGAGTGTTGAGATGACGAAAGATAGAGGAGAATGGAAGAGGAAGACGTGTTGTACCGACCCCACATAACGTGGGATAAGGGTAGGAGGAAGAAGAAGAAAATGCATGCTATTATAATAAACTAGCTTTTTCCCGCCGTTTCGCCCGCGTACTAAAAGTAATCATATTCAAACGTTGAACTTTGGACTCCCATTTCACCCCCTAAAGGGTGTGAATTTTGAAAAATCCTTTTTTAGTTCTCCTTTACACCTTATAAGGAACCTACTTGCCAAATTCGCAATCTCTAGAACCAGCGGTTTCGGCTGTGTGTTGATTTGATATGTCAGTCAGTCAGGCAGTTAGTTTCTTCTTTTATATATTTAAGATGCAAATGTGCGTCTTTCTGTCTTCGTGTTATCTTTTTCACGGTCAATCTACTGAAAAAAATTTGGCTTAAATTATAATACAGACATAGTTTAAGTCCCGGGCCATACAAAATAATAATATGTGTTTTATCCCGGAAATCACCCCTTAAGAGGTTACAAATTATCTTTATTCCACCCTGAAAGTATTAAGATACATAGAGGCAGCGCCTGTTAATTGATGTATGAATTTTGCTCTAATTAAAATATTGCCTTGAATTCTGTATCAGGCGCTAACCAAATTACTAATTTCAAAAAGACGGAGTCGCGGACAAAAAATAGTTAGGAAAACAAAATATTGCTAGGCCCGGGAAATAATTACAGCGAGATTGCTAACATGATTACGTTGTCGAGAAATAAAGAAAACTCAGGCAGACAAGCATGGTCGCGTAATAAACGATATACCTAACGTCAGGCCGTCCTTTCCGCACTATTTGTAAGTTCGATAGGGACGCACAGTTGCCATAAAGTTTATTGAACTAGAGTGTGCCAGTATAATAAAGACTACTATCTTACAGTATGACCATTCCCGCTCCCCGCTAAAAGTGCCGCCCACCCCCTCTCGGTTACCTCACAGTTACCACCTGTCAAAAACGCGACCAGTCGACCTGTCATATCTCACTCATACAAGATTGGTACGCGTTCACTTACACGAGCTTAGAATGTGTGCTAGGAACGCGCCTGTCTCATATATATTTGATCGCCAGTGTCCGAGGTGTGGTGCTATGGCCGCAAGAGTTAGGAGATATATTATAAGTATTATTTGTACCTACATATGGTATTACTAAATGTTACTGGATTAACAAGAATAACCAGTGTAATAGTTTATTTGGGAAAAATAAACGCACATTAATGAGGACATTAGTGAATGACGTACGTGATTAATGATTAATATCTGGGCGACCGAGCTTCGCTCGGTTCTATTTTAATATATCACGTCTTTAGATAAAAAAAAAACTCTTATAAATACAAAAACAAAAAAAAGACAAAAAACAAAAACTTAATTTCTGGCCGGGATTCGAAACCCTGACTATCTATCTGCGTACATTAGACCGATCTCGTACGACTGAGCTAAGCGGAATCGATGCGCGCGCGGCGAAATTAACGACCATATTTTACGTTTACTAACGCGAAAGAAAAAGTCATGAAAACTCGAAAATTCGCGTTTTCCGGGATCTCAGGCTACGCTAGATCGATTTTTCACCCCCGAAAAACCCCACATAACAAATTTCAGCGAAATCGTTAGAGCGGTTTCCGAGATCGTCGGTATATATAAATAAATAAATAAATAAATATACAAGAATTGCTCGTTTAAAAGTATAAGATTTAGTGAATTGGTGCACATGGCTGAATCAACAATTTGATTATGTAAACATTTTTGAGCTGTGATGTGTTAATAATACTTAAGTATTAATAAAACATTAGGTAAATAAGAATACAATTACAGATATAAATTCGACTATACAAAAAATAGTTAGGTACAATAACGATGATACAAAATTTTAACTTTGAAAAACCCCTGACCTGATATTGGGCCGCGTTTTATCAAACATGGTTAAAAACACTCCCAACTAAAGCAGCTTTTAAACAAAAAAAAGAAATCTAAATTGGTGAATCCGTTCGAGAGCTACGATGCCACAGACAGACAGACGGACACGTCAAACTTATAACACCCCGTTTTAGCGTCGGGCGTTAAAAAAACAGGAAAGTTAATTTTTACTTTGAGTGTTTCCTGCAAGGAAGTAAAATGGAATTTATAATAAATTCGGACTATTTTCTTACTACACCACTTGACTATTTAGATAAGAGTGTCAATAAATTAAAATGGTGTTATTTTTATATTGGTAAGTGATCATCGCCGCCCTTGGTCACGCTAAACACCAGAAAGGTTGGAGGTGCGATGCGGTCTTTAAGATGGCAGTAGGTACGCTCTTTCCAAAATCACGTTTTAAATGACTTTTACTTAATAATAAATCTCATATTTTAACAAATCTAGGGTGAACAGGCATCTTCTGGGTGAACTCACTCCATCGTAGGCCACGTCTGTGCCTTTGGCTAGTCTGCGGCTAAGAGTAAGCCCATTCATAATTTAAAAAACATATTTTTTACAAACTCAGATCTATAATGTAAAACCTCCCCGTGTTTCCCATGGAGTCACTATAGCCGGTAAAAATGTCACGTACGGCGTGTTAAAAGGACCGTATCCAACACAACCCTTTTTACCCTTGACAGGACCCGCATATTTTTTACCTCGGCTGCAAAGAATGGCTGAAGTAGACGGTCGTATGAATAAATATTTGAATTAAATCGTTCTAAAGTGAAGGCATAGTTCATAATACTTTTTCATGTTCGATTCTAACATTTTTCACATGATTTGGTTAAAGGCTGACTTGATTGTTCAAAAAGTAATGAGAAAATTGCATTTAATGCACGCGCGGGGTACAATTTACAATAAAACAATATCTTCAGTTGTTGATGTGATAAACAAAATTGTGCTGTAAATACTCGGGTGCGAAATTTATGCCTTACATAAACCTAAACAGCTTCCGCAATGCTCAAATAACATTCTACAATTCCTACGCAACGCTCGTCTCGTCGTTCAAATTTGGAATTTTTCGCTTGCTCCTATTTCATTATTTATTATCGCGGGCGGTTAAACTACAACCTTACTCCCATGTAAAAAAAAACAACAATTGACTAGGTATTTATTTCTCTGGAGAGTTAAAATAAAAACAGTTCGTTCGTACTCGTATTAATATATGTTTTGCTCTGTTTGTATAACAGTTACTGATACGCTATCCGCAAACACGATTAGTGGGAGCCGCGTTGAAATATCGGAAAAGCAAACCAAAAAAATCTAGATAAAACTAAACATCTCGAATAAAAATATATTTTCAGAACACATTTTAGATCATTTATCATGTGTTGTGTTCGTAGCAATATATTTTTTTCTGAGTAAATGTAAAAAAAACGAAGTTCTAATACTTCTAATAATGCAATATCGGTCTCACAAAACTAATCACGGTATATATCCCGGACAATTTATATTAGTCTAATTTTTTTAAAACCGATTTCTTTTAAATGTAGGTACCTAAATGTTTCGTAATATATGTACGCACATGGCCACAAAATATATGTAGTTATCCAATAATCTAGAATAACGGCTTGAAACATATACGCTCGAGCGTTCCCAAACTACATTACTATTAATAGTCCAACGAGTTTAAATTAAATCTAGATAACTTGATTAGCCTCACAGATGTCCTGCGTAACTGCGTAGTCGTATACCTACGTAATGTAGTTACGTGGGTACTTACCTAGATAACAATTAAGCGGCACATAATGCAGATAGTATACCTACATCAGTGGCGGCTGGTGAAAATTTCTGCTAGGCTGTTGCCTACTTGAACCGCCTCTCGCCTACACCACTAGTAAAGTACCTAATGTTAAGGTAGGTTTCTTTTTGCTTTGGTGTTCCAAAGCAAAAAGAAACCTACCTTAACATTAGGTACTTTACTAGTGGTGTAGGCGAGAGGCTGGCAACCTGTCACTGCAATATGACAATTTCGTTTTCTTTCAACCCCTTTTTGCTAAGAGTGGCACTGGAACTTGAGTAGTTCATGTGCTCTGCCTATCCCTTATGGGATACAGGCGTGATTGTATGTATGTACTTTACTAGTAATCAATTTTAGGCAAGCCGGTGGGAATCGGCTTGTATGGACCAGCCGCTGCTGCTACATACATCTACCTACAAGGAACTACGAATTTTTATAATTCAAGCATACCGTATATACTAAAATGAGACGTAAATATACCAAAGCATAATGGTTAGATTTGCTAAAATTATCTATGTTACTAAACTTACTTTTAAGTAGGTGGGTATGTATCTTGTTTGACAATATAACCTTAGCTTATTATTAATTAGGTTTTATATACTGTATTTCTATTTTATAATACAATTGGAAAAGTTCATTCCCAAAATGATTTTTAAATCAACAACATACAATCACGCCTGTATCCCATGAAGGGGTAGGCAGAGCACATGAAACTACTCAAGTTTCAGTGCCACTCTTGGCATATAAATAAGGGGTTGAAAGAAAATGAAACTGTGACATTGCAGTGACAGGTTGCCAGCCTCTCGCCTACGCCACAGTTTAACCCATATCCCACAGTCGCCTTCTACGACACCCACGGGAAGAAAGGGGGTGGTGAAATTCTTAACCCGTCACCACACGGGCAAAAATTTTTAAATCAGATTTTACCTAAGTAAGTTATCAAACCACCAAATACACAAAATATCACATCGACTAGGTAATAATTTGTAGTATTTGGCACTCAAACTATAGTATTTCAATCTATAAAACTTTGCTTTATTGGCTGTACAGGTGCCGTAGCCAAATGGCATTTCTGCGACGCGAAACGAAAACGAAACGCCGCGAAAGGTCTGGCTCTGTCGCGCCAAAACTCAAGAGCGGTAGAGATAGATATCTACGAGCGTTTCGTTTCGTGAGCGTTTGTGCCATTCGGCTCCTACCCAGATTTTCCCCAGACCGGCACTTGGACCGATTCGGTAGCGCTGTGGCACACTTTTCTCTCACATTGTTTTCCTATCGGGAGAATTTCGCCATTTTCGACAGCTTTCAATGACGTGGTGACCTAGTATTTTTCTTTATTTCTTTTAAAAAGAAAATTATTGTCATAGTTACAATAACAATGGAGGGGAAAAAATGGGGATGGATCCTTATCCACGAAATATCATGATGATTAATTATAATGAGTGCGAGTACAAGTAACTAGATTGCGGGTTCGAATCCAATCTCCAATCTGGGCTTCGGAGTTATTATGACCTTGATGTACGGAATATAATTCATTTTATATTTGAAAGAAATATCTTCGGGAAGCCAGGCTAATCCCAATGAGGATTAGTCAGCGATTGTTATATCTTGTTATAACTTATAATGTAAATTAAAAAACTAAAATTATACTATAGATTCCAAACGGGTGAGCATGTCTTATTTCTTTCGGCATTTTTTTAATTTTGATTTTTTTAGGGAATTTTAGGTCAATTGTACTCAGAATCACGAGTACTTTTAATCTCACTGGGAGACAAAAAGTGTCCCAGAATTTCCATCCATTTTTGTTACTTTCCTCTTTTGTCACCCCACACAACATGTACGGAAAATGGTAACAAAAAAAGAAAAAATCGTATGGGACAATTTTTTTTAACTAATAGGATTGAAAAAGCTTGTGATTCTGAGTAGAAATAGCATATTTTTTTCAAAAATATCACATTTGAATGCTCATATCACAAAAGAAATGCTCAGGTACAGTTTAGTTAAGTATTTAATGCAGAGAAAGTACACTCAAGTCAGAGGACACCGGTTTTTGAATTAGATATTTATTTAAAAACCGGCCAAGAGCGTGTCGGGCCACGCTCAGTGTAGGGTTCCGTGTTTTCCGTATTTTTCTCAAAAACTACTGAACCTATCAAGTTCAAAATAATTTTCCTAGAAAGTCTTCATAAAGTTCTACTTTCGTGATTTTTTTCATATTTTTTAAACTTATGGTTCAAAAGTTAGAGGGGGGGGACGCACTTTTTTTTCCTTTAGGAGCGATTATTTCCGAAAATATTAATATTATCAAAAAACGATATTTGTAAACCCTTATTCATTTTTAAATACCTATCCAACAATATATCACACGTTGGGGTTGGAATGAAAAAAAATATCAGCCCCCACTTTACATGTAGGAGGGGTACCCTAATAATACATTTTTTTCCATTTTTTATTTTTGCACTTTGTTGGCGTGATTGATATACATATTGGTACCAAATTTCAGCTTTCTAGTGCTAACGGTTACTGAGATTATCCGCGGACGGACGGACGGACGGACAGACAGACATGGCGAAACTATAAGGGTTCCTAGTTGACTACGGAACCCTAAAAACATTTATATTTGTATTTTTAAATATACCGCATCTTTTTGGATCCACATTAAAATGTAACCACGAACCATAAAACATTTCGGCTTGTAACGTTTCTAACGGCTATTGTTTTTTTCCAAACCTCATTTCAATAATATACTTAGATCGGATCATCATGTCAATAAATCATGTGATTTCCGAGCGTAATTTGTGATTAAATCACGAATCTTTCATTTAGGCGCCCAGGATTCAACTTGCAATAATATTTATTAAAGATCCGTATCACAAGATTTATGACGTCCCACCGCAGGGAAAAAATAGGAATGTAACGTTGTAACGTTGCTGGTGAAAATTTATTCCCTTACCTCCGTGCAAGGCTTTTGGTGCATAAATTATATTCCCACAGTTAAGGATCTTCATCCAACTTTTATAAAGTACGCGAATGTCTTAGCCGTTTAGGGAATTAAAGGAACTTAACCACTTACCTGAATACTTTATCACTTTAACATCCACGCTTAGCTTCAGGAGCTTATTTCGGTTTAATTTCTGAAGTTGGTAAAGTAACAAGTCTGTTTTGTGTTCGTTCGTTCATAAGCCAATTATGAAGTGCTTTGGTTATTTCGTTTGACTGGTCAAAGGTATGCAATATGAATACGTATGAGGCAATGGGAACATTGTAACTCACTGATTTAAACTTTCACGATTATTACACATAATTATTTTTAAAATCGGGACTTAATCGCGTATAACTACATATTAAACTGACCTCCAACGTTTCAAGGACGGCGTTGTCCCCGTAGTCTCGGAGAAGACTGGCTTGAAATGACATCAACACCTTCTGACAGCCGCGCGAGTTTTTCGAACTACCCGCACTTGGTTTTGATTATCAACTTGAACTGTTTGCGCACTAGGGATGTTACTCTGTCGACATACAACACTGACGATATTCGATTTAACGACTGTCGATATTATTTTCGGCTTACACTTATTAATGACAGGATTCCATGTGGATGAGATCCTAAAACCTTCGTCCCGATTGAAATTGCGATGTTTTTTGAAGTCAGTTTAATATGTAGTTATACGCGATTAAGTCCCGATTTTAAAAATAATTAAACATTGTAACTGTTAGATACATCATGGAATCTGCTCATTGTGGGCAATGTAATTCAATGTGGTTCCTACCAGGGTGCGTAACCGAATGGCACAAACGCTTACGAAACGCTCATTAAACGAAACGCTAGTAGATATCTATCTCTATCGCTCTTGCATATTGGCGCGACAGAGCCAGACTACCTTTCGCGGCGTTTCGTTTTCGTTTCGCGTCGGAGAAATGCCATTTCACGCAAAAAATCTGGTGTCTCATAAATTTCGTGGAATCATAATGTCAACGCTTTCTACGGAACGGCAGACTTTTATTCGTGATTCCGGATTTGGCTTCATAAATAGTAAAGCTTGTGTTTTTATCTCCGTGTGCTGTGATATTGTATTTAGAAATAATTAAATATAGTTATAGTTATAGGGAAACGGGTCAAGGCCGGGATACATCGAAAGGGAAGAGGGAGACCTCTGCCCAGCATTGCATGGGACAGTGTAGGCTCATTATAAATAAATAAATAACTTATAAGGTACAGCGGGGCAAATCCCGACTGTCCGGTCTATTTTTTCCATGTTTTACAATGTTTTCATTATTAAATAGTGTCCACCGGTTATATATGCTAATGCGGTTATATATATAATAATTGGAAAAAATGGATCAGTTACAATTGCCCCCCAGTCGAGATTTGTCCCACTCTACCTTAGTTAGTTTAGTAAGTCGTCATTCTCCAGCCTGTCAACTTTTTTAGCAAATTAATTTGTCCATTCACATGTCATGGAACTATTTATTTCTCCAACAGTTCCACCAAACATCGTCGACGAAGGCACCAGCGGCGACCTGGTGGCAAGAGAAGGAGATGATGTAAGCCTCTCCTGTAATGCCGAAGGCCGGCCTCACCCACGCATACTGTGGCGACGGGAAGACGGCACCAACATCCAACTACGGGATGAGACGGGGGAGCTACATAAAGGTATGTTGTTGGTTAACGCACTCGGCGCCCTCATACTTGAAGAGTCGGGCAAAGTCCGACGCACTCGGTCCAAACGCCTTCAATGCGTTCATACTCCTACTTAAATAAATACTATTATTATATGCTTCCACATACCTAAACCATCAACATTGTACTCTTTCACACTTTTAGTTTAGATTTAAGTCTTAAGACTTGCTGTGCCTTGTCAGGGTCCATGTGACATGTGACTAATGCTAATATAAATATGTAACACCTAATGTAACCATGGATGCAATAAATAATTATGAATTATGAATGACTTCGTCGTGCGAAGGTCAAATGAAAAATGTAAGTATATGTATATAAAATAGTAAAGGTTGAATTGTAACTTGAGTAAGTTCAAGTAATATTGCTGAAAAATTAAAATTCCTTTCATGTGATCTACTGTTGTAGTAGTTAAAATTGGTTACATAATAGTTTTTTGGGAGTAATAAGTATCTGCTACTACTTACTTTCACTTAATGAAATGAAATTAAGGTTTGGACTAAATTTAGAGGTAGACTAAACTTTTGGTGAAGTCATAGATTTTGAGGGATAAGTTTACGTTTCTGCTCGTATCTCCATTGAACGCGGTCATATTTAAGCCACGTGAACTGCTCGGTATAGGCTGCCGCCAGTCGACTTCTTCACACAATCAGACCACCTCTTACGAGCCCCACCCCAAGCGCGTTTACCATTCATTCATCCCAAGATGATACACTTCTCCATATTATGCATTGGTGATCTCATAATGTAAATAACCGAAAAATCTAACGGTTCACTACTGGCATATTTTCGAGAGACTTTTCCAAAGCAAGCCAAGCAGCGGATACCCCGGCTCGTGATCTCTTTCGGGATATGAAGATCCTCCCCTTACCTTGTCTGTTTATACAACAAGTAGCACTATTCACGCGAGAAAATATTGCCAGGTACAAATGGATGGTGATAAGCAATAATGTGTCAACCCACAAAAACTAAAAAAATGAGATTTTAATGCCATGTTATAGCTGGATTTTTAAACTTCTATTTGCAAAAATGACCTTTTCATTTTGAAAATTTTTACTATCCCAAAAGTAAAAAAATAGGTTAACACAAATCCTATATCGTGTGTTGCCTGTTTTGCATTAATGTGTCAAGAACCTTAACTTATTATAGTAATTGGCAGAAGACATATTTAAATTACAATAATGTGTTATGAGGGTATACTCAACGATTTTTTTACACTTGACTCATTCTTGCAAAACGCAAAAAATGACATAGTTACCCACTATGAGACTTGAATGATTATTGCAAAATGATATTTTATTCGTTGTTTTATGCTACGACCCGTGTTATAAAACATAAGTCATTATTGTTAAATTATATTCGGGTCATAAATTGTTCGTTTTTGGTGTAAGTACCATGACACTATATTGTAAACTGTTCATATTAATTTATGTTTGAATAAGTTATGACTTAGTCCATTAGTATATTTTTGCACATGAATAGTAAATTCAGTACGAAATTGAACATTTTAAGTCATGAATATACATATTCGTTATTATAATTTGCAAACATTTTTTACAAGTACGTGTTTATATAAAAATCTAATATAAGCTACTATTTTTTTATAATTACTTACTAATTACATTAAGACGTATTAATGTATGCATAAAAATATTGTTTGATTTTTGAATACTTACTGAATGGTAGTTTATTATTTTGTTAAAGATATTTTATGTTTTGTTCTTGTACAAGTCATGAGTTATTCATAATTTAAATGACTTAGTCTATTTCTTAGCGTAAAAAAATATTTTGTTGTATATTTTAGATAAGTAGTTTGTTTTTTTAAAAGATGATTATTTGATTTTTGTAACGATTTTTTGTTGAAAAAGCACAGATAATTTAAATATGTGTCTAGAAATGATCATTACTCTAATAGTTAATTTATAGTATTTTATTCAACAGGCGTTTAAAGGAGGTCAAGAAATATGAGTGGCGTACTTTCCACGAGTATTTTGGAGTCAGTTAAACACCATTGCATACAATACTTTTACAACGACCATGCACTTAGTTTTTAATAGTTTTTTAAATAATTCTCGCGAAATTCACACTGTTTCCTGTATTGCAAAGGTTTGCACTGTCAGCTCAGCTGCCCAAAGCCTTCCCGCGCACGCACGCAGTATCGTTAATGCAATGCGTTGCCATGATTACAGAACCAAACAATGCGTTTTCAGTTTTTTCGATACGCACAATCCTGTAAATGACGGATAACAGTTCGGGAGTAGAAAAATCATTAAAAGTTTTGATTAATAAATAATGTATTGATTCCTACATGACGACCGGTCTGGCGCAGTCGGTAGTGACCCTGCCTGCTACGCCGCGGTCCCGGGTTCGAATCCCGGTAAGGGCATTTATTTGTGTGATGAGCACAGATATTTGTTCCTGAGTCATGGATGTTTTCTATGTATATAAGTATTTATATATTATATATATCGTTGCCTAAGTACCCACAACACAAGCCTTCTTGAGCTTACCGTGGGTCTCAGTCAATCTGTGTAAGAATGTCCTATAATATTTATTATTATTTTATTATTTATACCTAATAACATAAGTGACCATGACTGATATGTTACTTAACACTTATAAAGTTAAAAATATGCATAGGTAGAGTATTTTACAATAACAATTTATGTGCTTTAACATGTTTATTTAAGACTCATAGATATTTTTAAACAATTAGCAAAAGTGGGTTAAGTATCATAACACAGTCTTGAAAAAGTTTGACGTCGTCGAACAATTCGCAATAAAAGAAAAGGGCATTATTTCGTCAAATTGAAGTTTGTTTTGAAATTAAGCTACAATAATCACTACTACTGAACGTATTATAGCTGAAAAACACAACAATCTATATAAAAAACAATTTTTTTTATGAGAAACACAAAAAAATGAGAAAAAATCTTTAGACGCCATTTTCTCAAAATGGTTGGCGTGTGGGTTGACACATTATTGCTTATCACCATCCAAATGTAAAGGTGTTAACGAAAAGTATAACCTCTGCAGTAACAAACATAAAAATAGGCTGGTAGTCGAAACACACCGACTCGCCAAATCAGCAAAATTGACACAAATTTTGGGACCTTGTATATATAATCGGTTGCCCGACACTATTAGAACTGCAGCTACCACCGCGGCGTTCAAAAACAAATTAAAGTTGTGGCTATTGACCCACTTGTTTTATATACTCTTGAAGAGTTTTTGAACCTACCTGACATAATATTATAATGAAATTGTAATTTGTACTTAATTACTCTATAATCATCCTGATAAGTTTTAAAATTATTATTTATATCAATAAATGTATACAAATCTTATACATAATACCAACCTGACGTGTAACTTTGTTATTAATTTCATTTCATTTCATTTCATTTAATTTCATTCCATCTCGCTACGTTCGAACGAGGTGCGCTGCAAGCAATGGCATATATACTATCAATATAACAATTTTTAAAATTCAAATATTCCTGCAGCGCAAATATGGATGGCTTCCCTTTACTACCTTTACACACGTCATTTACGAAGATTACCCTCCTCAGCGAACAGACAATGCCACGAGCAACGGCGAATCTCTGTCTCGATTTTTGCCACTAGCTTTTTTTGTAATAGAAAACTTTATTCGGAAACCTGCAATATGGCACCTGGCAAAGATCCACCGGTTGTCAGAATCAAGACGTGGAGTAAAAATCGGCAACCAAATCCCAATTATTGAGGTTACATTCTCAGAAACGACTGAACAAAAATTTTCATTGAGGTGGTTATGACTAACATCGAAATATCTACAGGGTGGGGCCTGTAACAAAAGCAAAAAATCAAACTGTAGGCTACACTCCTTAAACTGACCAACATTTGTTCAGTGACTATTAAAAATTATGAAGTCTTTAAATTTTTAATTTTTCATACAAAATAAATATTAGCTTCAATGTACGCCATTATTGTTGTCATTGACGTTGTCTGTCACGCTTTAGACTTAACAGAATTCGCAATACATTACCTCTTAGAAAAAACTTTCAAGGGTGATAAAATTCAAAATGCAAGTTATTTTTAAAAGTCGCTGAACAAATGTTGATCAGTATAAGGAGAAAAACCTACAGTTTAATTTTTTGCTTTTGTTACAGGCCCCACTCTGTATTTCCAGAAGTTCTACTATGACTGCAGCCCTTTACACCCGAACTGATACGATCGTGAGGTTGTTAGCGAGTTGTTAACATAACTGTCAATTTTAACATATGTCATTAAAATTTAGCAAACCTCAATTTCTTCGGCTGGAAAGGGTTAGCAAGTTGGCAGTGTCAAACTAACCTATAAGTGTATGTAGTGCGCATAGCTTTTTCTTCGTATTTATACGGAAACGTACGAACGTGTCGTGCTATTTCAGTCAGTGTCAGTATAGGTACTAAAATTGTCTAATATAAACTAGCATGACAAATACGAACGTTTCCGTAAAAATACGAACGTAAAACTTTTCGCACTATATCTGTACATGACTTAGTTTCTATACACATCTTACTCGCACTTATATACGTAACGTACGTGCGAGCTGCATTGAAAGTAAGTTTCGTACACATTATCGATTATGTCAGTGTCAAACCCATATAGAGCATTGTAATACTAATGCAGTTTGAAATACTAAATAGTCGGGTTTTCAAGTTCCCCTCAATCCAGTTTTGCCATACATCATTTGTTTGTCCCTATAACTAAGTATGTATATTTCTATATGTAAGATGAAAATAAAAATAACAATAATTTATGAACTTGTTTCTGTTTGACCCTTAAAAACAGAAGTACAACAAGCTATTCAACATAAAGTCAAGTTGTACAATTTCTGCTCCAATAAAACAAAATATGAAACTAAAAATACAGAATAAAGTAATTCAGCGCTTTATTCCGCTTCGTTAGTTCTGCGTATATCATCTCTCCAGCTAAGCAACACATTTTTCCGAAACCTAAAGCATTGTTCTACACAACAACGTACACGTTAATTAACGTTTTACGTGCAGCAGCGGACCGATTGTTGCTCCCTCACTAGAATATTTGGCGCGTATGAATATTCATCAAACAATTCTTTGGCAGACATTGCTGCGCTTGAAATTAGGGAGGCGGAAGTTTTTAATAAATGGTTGTGACAGTTTCGATTTACAAGGGGACTTGTATCCTTGGTATTTAATTTATGATTCTTTGTTTTTGCGGTTCTGCTTTGGGCACAAATTATACAAATGAAAGAAAATGTTTAAGTATATATTCAGTGAGCCTTACGTTTGTGGTTTGAAGTCAAAGTCACATTATCATACTAACGTTTAAACAGAAATACATATAGGTACACAAGAAAGCTCTTTATCTACCCACACGTTTGTTTGTTTATTTTTTCTTGTGGAAGTCATGTTGTGACGGAAATGTGACTGTTCATTAAACCTTTTTAGGGTTCCGTAGTCAACTAGGAACCCTTATAGTTTCGCCATGTCTGTCTGTCCGTCCGTCCGTCCGTCCGTCCGTCCGTCCGTCCGTCCGTCCGCGGATAATCTCAGCAACCGTTAGCACTAGAAAGCTGAAATTTGATACCAATATGTATATCAATTACGCTGACAAAGTGCAAAAATAAAAAATGGAAAAAAATGTTTTATTAGGGAACTCCCCATACATGTAAAGTGGTGGCTGATATTTTTTTTTATTCGAACCCCAACGTGTGATATATTGTTGGATAGGTATTTAAAAATGAATAAGGGTTTACTAAGATCGTTTTTTGATAATATTAATATATTCGGAAATAATCGCTCCTAAAGGAAAAAAAAGTGCGTCCCCCCCCTCTAACTTTTGAACCATATGTTTAAAAAATATGAAAAAAATCACAAAAGTAGAAATTTATAAAGACTTTCTAGGAAAATTGTTTTGAACTTGATAGGTTCAGTAGTTTTTGAGAAAAATACGGAAAACTACGGAACCCTACACTGAGCGTGGCCCGACACGCTCTTGGCCGGTTTTTGAACATCAAGAAAACCTAAGTACCTAACTATGTACGCGTGCTGACGAAAGATAGATAGATCTATCATTTATTGATAAACATATAACAATTTTTACACGTCATAGGAGGAGGAGGATGCTTCGAATTTCATCACTTATCCACGTAGATAAAACATCTGTCACGCTCTATACTCGTATCAAGTATGTTAGTGTGAGAGTAACAGAAGTATTATACACGTGGATAAATGATAAAATTGGAAGCATATTACGCCGGTTTAATAGTTATTTGTTATACAAGGGGGCAAAGTTGTATTTTAACGCCGAGTGTGGAATTGAAAAACGAGCAAGTAAAAGGATTCTATAGTTGAACCACGAGCGAAGCGTGTGGTTCGAGAATAGAATCCTGAACTTGCGAGTTTTTTAACACACGAGAAGTAAAATACATTTGCACCCGAGTGTAACACAAAACTTTTCCCCTCACTATAGCGAGGAAACTACAACGCAAAAAAATGCGTTTATCACTGCTTCCAGTAGTTCCACAGGTGGTAAATCATCTTTATTACTAGATTCACCTACCTTTATCAATTTTAAAGCAGTTAATTTGATTATATTCAAGGTCAAATTACTTTACCCACTAGTGGATAAAATGCGTTTTTACCCGCTGGTATTAAAGGACAAAACACGTGTTTCCGAGCTAGTGAGGGGAAAAATATCATGTTTTATGACAATTATGACTCATTGGTGTGGTTATTTGACTTTAACCTAGCTTTTAATTAATCGAATAAAGTTACAGCAATTTCGCCAGAAGCATCAATTCAATTTCCACATTGTAGGACCTGTGGCAACAATGGATTCAATTTTTACTTTATTTGTTATAAATAAAAACCTCTGCTCGTCATTGACTGACAAAGAGTGGTTTTTAGTTTATATCAGTATTGCAGTAGCAGTTTTTTAATATTTGAAGATGGCACGTTATCGACGACCGGTCTGGCCTAGTGCGTAGTGACCCTGTCTGCTAAGCCGTGGTCCTGGGTTCGAATCCCGGTAAGGGCATTTTTCTGTGATGAGCACAGATATTTATTCCTGAGTCATGGATGTTTTAGGTATATTATATAATATGGTTGTCTGAGTACCCATAACATAAGCCCTCTTGAGACTCAGTCAATCTGTGTAAGAATGTCCTATAATATTTATTTCATTCAGGGGCGCTTACACTAAGTTCTACTGGCAGTACGGGCACCTACGGCTCGATTAAAACTTTAAGTAAGATAAAGTGTGTGCGTGTGGATTGAGTGAGCACCTTCCGAAAATAAAATAAAATATGCTGATCATTTAGTAAAAGTTCTAAAACAATTGTAAAACGAATCTCTGAATTTGTAAAAAGATAAATCAAAAGATAAAGTCATTAACATGTGCTCACTCAGTTCTCACAAACTACCAACGAAAACAGTGAATGTATTCATTTAACATGTAATATTTATATACTAACATTTAGTAAAAAATATGCCAACCTACCTCTATCAATTTTAGATTACCTAGTGACGTATTTAATTTTTTACAAATAGTTACTTATGCTCACTCAATCCTCACACTTTTGAAAAGCCGAATTTTGATGAAAAACATAAGATTTAGACCGCTATTATATGTGTATAGTTTAGTAAAAGTGAAATGGGAATTTGTAAAATACAAAACAAACCACTAACGTGTCAGGTTTTTTTATTATAAATTTTTGTAAGTGCTCACTCAGTCCACACGTTTTGAGAAAATTAAAAATGTAAATATCTTACGATTTGTAGCACCACAGACACTCGAAAGTACTTCAACATTTAGTAAAAATTTTTACTAAATATCCACCATCTAATATTTTATATTCGTTGTCTGGTTTTAAAGATATTCAGACATAACTCCCCAAGAAGAAACTCCCCAACCCAACCCCCCAACTCAATACCCAACTCCCCAATCTCAATATGACAATGGGAAGGCGGGGAAAATCAGGAGCCGACATAGTGTGGTCACCCTACTTGATACATTTGTATGAGAAAAGTTATGTCTGAATATCTTTAAAACCAGACAACGAATATAAAATATTAGATGGTGGATATTTAGTAAAAATTTTTACTAAATGTTGAAGTACTTTCGAGTGTCTGTGGTGCTACAAATAATAAGATATTTACATTTTTAACTTTCTCAAAACGTGTGGACTGAGTGAGCACTTACAAAAAATTATTATAAAAAACCTGACACGTTAGTGGTTCATTTTGTATTTTACAAATTTTCATTTCACTTTTATTAAACTATACACATATAATAGCGGTCTAAATCTTATGTTTTTCATCAAAATTCGGCTTTTCAAAAGTGTGAGGATTGAGTGAGCATAAGAAACTATTTGTAAAAAATTAAATACGTCACTAGGTAATCTAAAATTTATAGAGGTAGGTTGGCATATTTTTTACTAAATGTTAGTATATAAATATTATATGTTAAATGAATACATTCACTGTTTTCGTTGGTAGTTTGTGAGAACTGAGTGAGCACATGTTAATGACTGTATCTTTTAATTTATCTTTTTACAAATTCGGAGATTCGTTTTACAATTGTTTTAGAACTTTTACTAAATGATCAGCATATTTTTTTTTATTTTCGGAAGGTGCTCACTCAATCCACACGCACACGATAAAGTCATTTCTGATACGGACATACTCCATACAGTCATATCGTATCTACGGTTTATATTTGACGTATCTTAACATTTTCTTAAACTTCGATTGGGGTCAACACAAACAATTTTATTGTTATGACGTACAAAATGACACAAATTCACGAAGTCCATTAAACCTGTCCGGAACTTTATTAAATGCAATTCCCCTAATCCTGCAAACCGGACTATCTCCTGAGCTTGCATAATTGACGACGTGGCAACGTCGCCGTCTCATTAACATTTGAAGATGGCTCGTTTATTCAGGAACTACGCTAATTAACAGTGGAAATATGAACACCTAGTGATCTCAACCAACTTATCTTAGGGCTTCAGTCATGCAGTCAGTTAACAATAAAGTCCAAGTTGTATACGATAGATACGAAAGATTTGACGATCGATCCGACCTGGCGACCGGGCCCCTGCTTGTGAACCCGGTTGGGGTTGGGTTTGAAATCCGTTTTGCATTTATTTTTGTGAATATCACATATTTGTTCATATACGTTTTCTCGTATTTCTGTATATGATATACATATATATATCTTTGTTTGGGTACCGTGGTTACCGCTTACCGTGTCAAGTTAACGAACTTCGTCTATCTTTTAAACTCTGTTGGAACCTTGGAACTCGGTGGTGTGATAGCGCCCTAAAGAGGAAACGACCCAAAAAATCTGAGGAAAATGTAGTAATATTTATGTTTTCATATTCATATTCATATTCATTTAATCCATTGTTATCATGTTAATCAGTACAAAGGTCTTACCTAGGTCTTAGTAGCCTACATGATACCCTGCTAGGGCATACAATATAGGATATGTTACTTATTCACTAACTTAATTAAGTAATATAATTATGATACATTTTAAAAAGAGGTACATCAAAATTACCACGCATCGTTATATCTAAACTAAATTTAAACATAAGAGCAATTCGATTATAGTTATGTTAGTCGTAAATGTCAAAATAGTAACATAAATTTTTAAATACATTGTTATTAATTCAATTTAAATAAAACATTATTTGTGTCGCTTAACTTCAAACCTGGGTAAATCCATTCTGCTTTAAGGTTGAATATATAAAAAATATAATGTGATCTGTAAGATAATCAACCTTATAGCAGAATGGATTTACCCAGTTTTGAAGTTAAGCGACACATTTCTACGTCATGTTATCTAAAGATTGATCTCAATAAATTCGTCTATAGTGTAGTAACATTTCTATGTTATAAAAAACTAATCTAAATTAAAATATATATTAAAATGAACAATATAAAATAACCAAAAAGATATATAATCTCTACATCTACCTATGTAAGTAATATTTACCTATGAAAGGTCCCCCAACAAGTCTGTCCCCTGTGAGTGTCCATAAGGCTGATGTGCGTTCCCATTGAGGGTCCACGTTAGAATTTCGAGGTTTTGAATGTGTCAGTCTTTAGTCTCGAAAGTCTCGAAATTCTAACGTGGACCCTCAAGGGGACCGCACATCATAAGGCTGACTACATTCCTTCGCTGAACGGCAATCCCGATTCTAGTACGTATTTGTATTGTGTCTTATTAGGAATTTAAGGACATTTTCAAAAGCAGCATTAATAATGTACTTCTTTTTCAGTGGACATGTTCATGGGCCCCAATCTGAACCTTACGAAGGTAGAGCGGCGACAGATGGGAGCGTACCTCTGCATCGCGTCCAATGACGTCCCGCCATCGGTGTCCAAACGCATCATGCTTAATGTTAATTGTAAGTTGATTAGTATTTCATTATAATTTTAACACATGCCAACACGATTTAGTTGAGTTTGTTTTTGATTGCACTCTCTTAGATGTGAGAATTTTCAAGATTTTTTACTCATGGCACGTCTAAATCGAACAATGCCACAGAAAACATAATATGTAATAGTACAAGTACAGAAAGCTCACTCCTTTGATATTCACAAAATGCCGCCATTCTAAATTCTTACCTGCATTAACAAACGGACCGTACGCGAGCAGTCGACATTGAATTCGTTTGCGCCACGCGAAGGTCGTCACCACTGAATGGGCCGCGAACTCGCGGCCCCCGGCATGTCCTACTTACTGATGTGCCGACGGAAAATTTCCAAAATTCTGAAATTTTCACGTAGGAAAATATCAGAAACTCTCCATACTTTGTATGGACAATTGTATGGATGGAAATTTTCCATTTCATAAATTTTAATTCCCTTTATTTTTCGTGAAATTTTCGTGATTTTTTTAAGAAATTTAAGATTTTTTTGGAAAGTTTCCGCAACTGGCATGCACATCACTAGTCCTAAATCGCGGAGTGAGGTGCCCTTGACAATGCTTGTAAGAAATCACTGTTATACTATGGCGATCTGTCAGTGTACGTGACGTTTTTGGATGAACCGTCACTTTTGATACTGACAGATCGGTGCCGTACAGTCACTTACAATATTAAGTTACTATTCTATTACTTTTGGGTCTACGAATGACATCGTGTTGCCGCCTTTGTAATGTTCATTATTTTGTTTTGGGGTTCAATGACCTTTACGCTCAACCGCGGTGGCTTTAAAACGCAGGGGCGACTTTGAAAATTTAGTTTTAGTCATACTGTAAGTAAATTCGCCTTTTTCTATGATAGATTTACAAGAATATTTATTGATCTAACTAGTAACATGAACAGTTTTAGTAAATAATGAATAATGTTAATTTTAAAGCCGTTCAAATACCAACAAAGTAACCCCAAAGTTTCCTAAAGCCACCCCGGTTGACGGTACTCAATATTATCGGTTATCAAAATAATTGTTTACCTAAACAATTACAATACATATACATACATATAATCACGCCTGTATCCCATAAAGGGGTAGACAGAGCACATGAACTACTAAATTTCAGTGCCGCTATTGGCAAAAAGGGGTTGAAAGATCCAAATTGTGACATTGCAGTGACAGGTTGCCAGCCTCTCGCCTACGCCACAATTTAACCCATACCCCTTAAGTCGACTTCTAAGAAACTCACGGGAAGAAAGGGGGTGGTGAAATTCTTAATCCGTCACCACACGAACCACAATCCCACACACACAAACAATACATGAATGAAATATCAGTAGGTCCACAATTACAATACATAAATGAAATATCAGTAGGTCATCAGGTCATCACTATGTAGTCATCATATCCTACTGAGTTCCCATGTAATAATATCACTTGCAACAGGATATTAGGTACACATAATACAACATTACAACTAAGTCCGTACGCTTGGAAATCATATTAAACTTCAATAACATTACAGCGAACTATAACGGAATCCAACATGGCACTAGAGATGCAACGGATATCCGGTCGTTATCCGGTATACGGCATATCCGGCCAGTGCTTTACCGGATTGTGTTTTAGTACCCAATATAAGAAAACTTGAGTATAACATAAGTATAAAACCATAAAAAAATCATAAATTTAAATAGATACCATACACTAAAGAAAAAGCGATCAAGCCCACTGGTGGCGAAGCCGGAAATCGAACCCGGGGCTATCGCGGCTGACGTGCTAAACCGTTACATCACCTCGACCGCCGAGGTACCCGTCGAAATTCCTCTAGTGTATGTTATCTCTGAAGGCTAGGCGCCTTTGATCAACTCTAAGAGCGAGCAATTTGTGCTTGCACCCCCTAGGTATATGAATCCTTTGCAGGATTCAAAAAATCCATACTAATCCATACTAATATTATAAATGGGAAAGTGTGTGTGTCTGTTTGTTTGTCCGTCTTTCACGGCAAAATGGAGCGACGAATTGACGTGATTTTTTAAGTGGAAATAGTTGAAGGGATGGAGAGTGACATTGGCTACTTTTAGTCTCTTTCTAACGCGAGCGAAGCCGCGAGCAAAAGCTAGTATTTAATAAAATAATTAGATTTGTCACATACTTCCAAAAAAAAACATTATAAAGTCACTAAAACCAATAAATACTAGAAAGCACAAAGATAGTGTGAATAAAGTTAATTTTATAAAAACATTGACTATAACTTGACTACAACTAGTAACACGTTGCAACCTGCACTGCCCATCGATCGCCATCAGATTTAGGTATAAACATAAGGCCGGATCTTCCGCGGCCGGATACCAGATATCCGTTACTAGCATCGGCATCGGGCGAATAACCCGTATTCGGCCAAACTATTCGTTGCATCCCTACCCGCTATGAAAATCCCGTTCAACTCTTAAGTGCGTTCATAATAAGTTCTTGTCCGCAGTTGCCCCTTCAATAGTGGTAGCGACAAAGGTAATAGGAGTGCCTACTGGGTCTCAAACGAGGCTCGAGTGCTTCGTCGAGGCCTACCCGCAGGCCATAAACTATTGGCTGAAGAGCGGACAGGAAATGATACTTTCGGGGTAAGTGCGTCAATTAGTTTCTAACACGATAATTTGAGTGTTAATCCTAAGAATAGGCTAGTTTCCTATACTTAAAATAAAATATTTTGTGCAGTGCAGGTAATAAAGCACCACATAATTAGAATAAAAATATGGACAGTGGTTATGTTTAAACATAATTTATATTTAATATGTCAAAGAGAAAGATATAAAGTTAATGTATTGACCGCGACGTCACTTCTCAGTATTTCATATTAGTAACTCCATAATAGCAAATCGTTTTGACAGTTCTTAAAAAGAAGCTGATTTGACTAGTAGGAAACTAGCCTATTATATTTGAAGTATGTTGAGTTTATTTTAGAATAATCAGTTGCAGCAATGAAATGCTTTGTTATTTATGTAGACTGAGAAAATTTTCGTAATATTTCTATAGACGATTTAAAAGTGTTTGTTGTCAAGCTGATCAGAATAATTAACGTTACGATAAAAGTGCGCAAAAGAGGAAAATTGAGACGAAGGTTTTAAATCGTTTTAAAAGTTATACAGAGTGGGGCCTGTAACCAAGGTGAAGAATTGAACTGTAGGCTATTCTCCTTATACTGATCAACATTTGTTCAGTGACTTTTAAAAATTATGAGTCTTTAAATTTTTAATTTTTCATACAAAATAAATATTAGCTTCAATGTACGCCATTATTGTTGTCATTGACGTTGTCTGTCACACTTTAGACTTAACAGAATTCGCAATACATTACCTCTTAGAAAAAACTTTCAAGGGTAATAAAAATCAAAATACAAGTTATTTTTAAAAGTTGCCGAACAACTGTTGATCAGTATAAGGAGAATAGCCTACAGTTCAATTCTTCACCTTGGTTACAGGCCCCACTCTCTAGAATGGGCCTTAAGAAGATTGCGAGTGACTAATAAGTAAACTAACGAGCCCCACGAGCCTTTTTGAGCTTACCGTGGTAGCCATCAATCTGTATTAAGCATAATATTTAGTTATTAAGCCATTTTTTGCCGAAGACGCGAATTTGCGTGACGATATAATAATACCTCTGCTACACTATGCTCCTCGCGCAGCGCACTGCCGCGATGTTGCCCTCTCCGGCCACACACTGCCCTACTCGCGCAATTAACGCACAAGATTGTTGCCGGCGCTTTGACTCGCGCAAAAAACCGACAAAACAGGGAGCGGTGGGCATGACCACACTATGCCTCTGCCTAATCCCCTCGCTACTTCTCACGCCGCTCGTCGAGTGTGTGGCAGAGGTATTAATTGTAATGCGGAAGCGGACGTCGGCAATGAATAGGTTAGACCATACAATTCGTATTCTTCTCACAGTCAAACTGTTTCAGAGGGCGCCACAATCTCAGTGATGATCGCGCCCTGCCATACCAGACGCGAATGGTGCTCAACATCTCAGACTTCTGTGGCGAAGACGCGGGTACATACACATGCGTGTCTACCAATACCATGGGGAAAACTGAGGGCACTATCAGACTTTATGGTATGAGATTGTCTTAACAAAATGCATTTAATAGTGCGGGCGTTAGTGTCACTCAATGTATGGGAGGTGCAAATTTTGAAATCGAAAGGAATCACTTGGTACGATAAGATGTAATATACGTAGGTGTTGCTAGGCAGAATGATGGCAGGTGGACTAAAATGTTAAGGGAGTGGTGGCCGCTTACAAATGTAAGGAATGCCTGGCATCCGTTGACTCGTTGGGTCGATGACATCCGGAAAATAGCGGGTCACAACAGACTAGCCCAGGACCGGGAAAAGTGGCGTACTAGAAGAGAGGCCTATGCTCAGCAGTGGGCGATAAAGGGCTGATATGATGATGTGATGATAAATATACGTAAAACTGGTGGGTAGGGTGGGGGCCAGGGACTGGCGCATGGCTGCCGGGCTTGATTAGCTGAACTTTATGTATATTACATCCGTGCCATGTGATTTCTTTCGATACCAAAATTTGTACCCTATGACACTAACGCCCGCCCGCACTATAATAAGGTCAACACGGGTAAGTGTGTAATAAGAGCAATGTAAAAAAAGTATGAAATTTAAAAAAAAATTTGAGGGCCAGAGACATTTCTTCAGTTATCCGTATTGACCTTAAGTGCTAGTTCAGACACAGCGGAAACCGCGCGGATACAAACCGCGCGGGTCAACCGCGCGGATTTTATTTTAATAGCATAGTCACGCATAGTACTGGAACGTTCACACTACAACCGCGCGGTGTAGTGTATCTGAACTAGCACTAAAACTTTTCTTCCCAGATTCATGTTTTCATTCATAACAATCATAAAGTAATAAGCAATCATAAAGTAATGTAAGTTTATATTATAAGCTATATATTTATGTGTTATACACTCATATATAATACATTTTCTTTTATTGGATACATAGGTAATTTGATTTGTGTTTCTTGTCACATCTCTATATTGACAATCCTGCACTAACTAAGGTTTCTGTTTGATCCAATGGTTGACCGGTAGAGAATGCCTTAAAGCATTAAGTCCGCCATTTGTACAATTTTATGTCGTGCAATAAAGTCTAAATAAATAAATAAATAAGTCCCGTTTTATTTCATGGTTCGAGTTTACCATCGTAATTTAGAGGTTATGACGATTCAGGCCCCGTAGCCGAATGGCATTTCTCCGACGCCAAACGAAAGCGATACGCCGCTGGCTCTGTCGCGCCAATACGCAAGCGCGATAGAGATAGATATCTACTAGCGCTTCGTTTCGTGAGCGTTTCGTGAGCGTTTGTGCCATTCGGCTAGCCACCCAGATCGACATAACTTTCAATTCTATGTACTCGAGTTAGTTCTGGGCGCGATTAAAATTTAAATTTGGTTTTTCGTAGTAAGTAAGTCTTCCTTTACCTAACAATAATCGAAATTAACAAAGCCTACGGGACTTTTTTATGGAATATTTTAAGCAATGCAGTTTAACTAATAAGCAAAATTTTATAATTGTAAAAACCGGGTAGATGAAATAACTCCTTCGTCTACATTGATTTTAATTTTACTTTCCGAAAAATTATAAAAGAGCCTTGCATGCTTAATTGTCGTCACAAAACTGACAGTGAGTTAATTTTTGATAACGACTTACGCTAATTGGGGGATCCTAAATTCTGAAAATGCCCCTCTGCTGTTTGCGTTATACAGTATCAAAATTTTATGATTCCTCTCTGGCTCATGTAGTCTGTTCTCTTCCATTTTATACTACTACATTTTATTCTACCTCTACGAAAACCTCCCACGTGTAATGTGGTTTAATAAGCTGTTATGATTTTGTGCAGAAATTAAAATAACAACAACAACAACCACGACGACGACAACAACAACAACGACGACAACGACAACAACAACAACGACCACGCCTCCGCCGCCGACTACCACGGAATACTTCCCGTCTCGTGAGTACTTTGTTGCAAATAACAACAACAACAACGACCACATCTCCGCCGCCGACTACCACGGAATACTTCCCGTCTCGTGAATACTTTGTTGCAAATAACAACACAACAACCACGACGACGACAACAACAACAACGACGACAACGACAACAACAACAACGACAACACCTCCGGCGCCGACTACCACGGAATACTTTCCGTCTCGTGAGTATTATTGTTGCAAATAACAACAACAACAACAACCACGACGACAACAACAACAACCACGACGACAACAACAACAACGACGACAACGACAATAACAACAACGACCACACCTCCGCCGCCGACTACCACGGAATACTTCCCGTCTCGTGAGTACTTTTTGCAAATAACAACAACAACAACCACGACGACGACAACAACAACAACGACGAAAACGACAACAACAACAACGACCACACCTCCGGCGCCGACTACCACGGAATACTTCCCGTCTCGTGAGTACTTTGTTGCAAATAACAACAACAACAACAACCACGACAACGACAACAACAACAACGACCACACCTCCGGCGCCGACTACCACGGAATACTTCCCGTCTCGTGAGTATTTTTGTTGCAAATAACAACAACAACAAAACAACTCTCCCGCCGCTCTGCTGCCGACAACCACAGAATACAACAACAGAATAGAATTTCTTGTCTGATCTTATTTGTTGTATGTAATTACTTAATGTGCACAATAAAGAATATTATTATTTCCTTTATTTACTTTGCTCCTTAGATTAGGCTATTTTATAATATGATTATAAAAGTAAAATACAAAAACACTTACAAAACAATATAAAAACATATAAACATATTATAAAAAACCTAACCTAGGGTGCCGCCAGCAGCGGGGCAGGGTCCAAGCTGCCGGTGGTTAGGGCTGCAGAGAGAGGAACCGTCGGACTATCCGCGCCGTGTCCAAGATCATCGCCTTCTGCCATTATTATTATTAATACTTCCCAACACACACTTGTGTTGTAAATACATAACAACAACAAGTAAGACAACCATGGCTCCGCTGCCAACGATCACAGAATTTTATTCCTTGTCATTCGTGTTTCTAATTGTTCTGCTGCAATAAGGTTGTCTATATTTATGGGTTCTGTAACACAGCATTATATAACGTGAAAATTAAACAATAGTCCCGAGTCCACTCAAATATACATTTTATACAGTAGAGTCCGGTTAGTATTACGACTCCGCATATACCTAACGTCCAACCGCTTACAATAACGGAAGCACAGGTATTTGTTTGGTTATCATATGTGATGGCGAATGTCAAAAGAGATGTTGGGAGACCATTGCTTCGCTTCCAAGACTGCGCCAAGAGGGACATAGCAGCCTTTAAAATCGACTACCAAAACTGGGAGAAGCTTGTGGAGAAGCGGACGGAGTGGCGAAAGTGCGTTGGAGATGGTCGCAAGTTCGTCGATGAGACCTAGTTTGCGGCACTTGCTGACAAAAGGGAAATAAAACACCATAGCGAAACATCGCAATCGGTTGCAAGCTTCCCTTGTCAGCTATGTGGCAAAATATGTCGCTCTCGCATTAGTCTCTTTAGTCATCAAAAGCGATGTCTCTCGGACATTGCACCATAAATCGTCTGAAATAGACGCTAAGGCCAGTAGTAGTAACAGCATATCCTAGCTCAGAACCTAAAGGCTTGTTTCCCCACCGTATATGTGTTTTTAAGTTAATAAATATTTCTATTTCTATATTACATTACAATGCACACCTTCACTTTAGGCTTGTGTATGACATGTACTAATAGTACAAAAGACACGATTCCCTGCACTGTACTAGACCGAACTACTCTCAAATGATTCTGCTCTCTAGTGCATTTAGTACACTCACACACGCGCAACAAAATGGGAGCGAAAGGAGCGAATAGCCGAGGAGTGACAATGACAGCAAAGCGATCCGTGTGATCCGATCGCAACCGAACTAGAACCGACTGACTCGGACCGAGAGCGTGTGAAAACGGCCGATCAGCTATCGGCTAGTACGAGCAAGCGTTACTGTACGCCATATGCACAATTTTTCTCTCGCTTTCTCGGTGTAATACTGTACTAAATGTCCTAAAAGAACGAACTAGTACACTTCGGAGATCGTACTACTTGGGAACGATCTTTTCAGTGAACGAGCAGGCACAACTCTACTTCACTTGCACATGGCAAGTTCACAACTTTGCTCATTATTCATCAAGTGCCGAAAAGCCGAAGTGTATCTACACCGCGTATTTAAAAAAAATGTAGATAAAGGTAGATGTTATAAAAATTACAATAAAACATCTTTGTTTCAGGATTCGTAGTACCTTTGCAGCCGGCGGAACAGAAGCATACTCAAGGGCAAGACGCCACCACTTACGGTAAATATATCATCATCATCATCATCATTCTTGCGTTATCCCGGCATTTGCCACGGCTCATGAGAGCCTGGAGTCCGCTTTGACAACTAATCCCAAGATTTGGCGTAGACACTAGTCTTACCAAAGCGACTGCCATCTGACCTTCCAACCCAAAGGGTGACTAGGCTTTACGTATTGGGAATAGTACGGTTTCCTCATGATGTTTTCCTTCACCGAAAAGCGATTGGCATAATACATTTTGACATTTCACACATAAGTTCCGAAAAACTCATTATACGAGTCGAGGTTCGAACCCGCGACGGCAAATATATACAGTGTGTGACCACCATCCGGGAATTTATTAAAACCCAATAACAATACAGTCAATTAGCAATCATTTGCGCATATCAGCAAATCATAGTCATAGGGCACTCTTCAAGACTGCTCGAAACCGGTGTAACCAGATGGTGCGATCAGCGAAGCGGCGGTTTATCCATCAGAATGTCATGTCGTCTTCTATGACTGATGTCTGGAAGTTCTTAAAATCTCTGGGCCTGGGCAAAACCACAAATACACTTGATAATGCTTCTTTCTCTCTCTCAGACCTAAACAGGCACTTCTCATCCGCCCGCTCCGTTGATGGTAATACTAAAATTAACACCCTTTTCGAAATTTTAGCCTTACCTTCTATTGACTCTGTCCCGTTCTGTTTCTCACCTACTACTCAATTGGAGGTTAGGGCTATCATTAAGGCCATCAAATCCAAGGCGGTTGGCTGCGATGTTATCGGAAGGTATATGATAGTGTCCGTCCTCGACTGCGTACTTCCCGTGCTGACCCATATTATCAACACCTCGCTTTCTAACGGTGAATTTCCAACACTTTGGCGTAAAGCCTTTGTCATACCTCTTCCGAAAACTAATAATCCTTCTTTAGTCAACCAGTTTCGTCCCATTTCTATACTTCCTTTTCTGTCGAAAATCACTGAAGCGGTGGCTCATAAACAACTGTCCAGGTTTATTTTCTCGCACAATCTTCTGAGCCCCTTTCAATCAGGTTTTCGTCCGGGGCATAGTACTTGCACCGCCCTGCTTAAGGTTACTGAGGATATCAGGCGTGGTATGGAGAATCAAATGGTCACAGTGCTCGTCCTTGTCGATTTCTCTAACGCTTTCAACACTGTCGATCATGAAATTCTCCTTGCCTTGCTTGAGTACCTCAATGTGTCGCCTAGTGCCTTAAATTGGTTTTCGGCGTATCTCCGTGGACGTCAGCAAGCTGTACGAGTCGATCGGACTCTGTCAGATTGGTGTGACTTAGCTACCGGTGTCCCTCAAGGAGGTATTCTGTCACCCCTATTATTCTCAATCTTCGTTAATTTTATCACGCCAGATCTTCGCAGCTCGTACCATCTTTACGCTGACGACCTGCAGCTCTATGACCACTGTACCGTTGCCGACCTTGCTGCCACTGTTGACAAATTGAATCTGGACCTCCTGCATATCCAGCGTTGGTCTGAGAGGTTCGGTTTATTTGTCAATCCTTCCAAGTGTCAGGCCATTATCATAGGCGGCGCTCGACAGCTTCCTAAAGTCGAATTTACACCTCCTGTACAGTTTAACGGAACGCCTATTCCCTACAGCCAAAGTGTAAAAGACCTAGGCGTCTTCCTGGATAGCAGCCTGGGTTGGAAGACTCAAGTTGCGGAAATAAGTCGTAAAGTTACCGGTTCTCTTCATGCGTTAAACAGACTTAAGCACTTTTTACCTATTAAAACTAAAATATTATTAGTACAAGCATTAATTTTACCTATAATCGACTACGGTGATGTCTGCTATCCGGATTTGAACGAAGAGCTCCTAAACAAGTTAGATCGTTTACTGAATAATTGTATTCGTTTTGTCTTCTGTCTCCGTAAATACGACCATATCTCCTCGTATCGCTCTAAGCTCGGTTGGTTTCCTATTCGTATACGTCGCAACATTCGCATGCTCTGTTTTCTCTTTTCTGTTATTAATGAACCTCAGTCTCCCGAATATCTCAAGTCTTTCTTCCACTACTACGGTGTCTCTCGTGTTCGTCAACTTCGCTCTTCTGGTAGTCTTTCTCTGTCTATAATACCATCCCACCGAACAGGTTACATGTCCTATTCCTTTACTGTTCAGGCAGCTCGGCTTTGGAATAGTCTCCCTGTCAAAATTAGGCAGTGTCCGAGCAGGTTTACTTTTAAAAAAGCTCTAAATGAGTATTTCGCTGGCAGGTGATGAAAGTTGTTGTTGTCATTGATTCGTGAGTTTCATCTGATATCATATTATGTATAATTATGTATTTTACATGTATTTGTATTAATATTATGTATGTATTTTGTGTATGTTTATATAGTATGTATTATTTATGGTTGTATGTATTGTGTCCTAAAAGTACCAAATTATCTTGTTTTAATCACGTTTTGCACCGCCTACAACTTTTCTGCTTTGCCCAATGGTTGACTGGTAGAGAATGCCTTACGGCATTAAGTTCGCCTTTTGTACGCTGTTTTATTTTGTGCAATAAAGATTAAATAAATAAATAAATAAATAAATAGTTATTTAAATTAACTGAAAAAAAAATTTCCGAAATCCCAACATTCAATGTACCTAACGCGTGCACTTCTTAATGGCATATAATTAACCGGGCAACTAAAATATTAAACGGGAAGTTAAGTCGGGCATACAATAATATAATTTGGCTGTGTTTTAATATTGTGGCGACAAAAAAAATATATGAGCCTCAAATATTAAGCATCATTATTATTGAAAAAACGGCAGCAAATTTCAAGCGACAAAAATATTGCCGAGGAACATTAAACAATACTTTGGCGACTAAAATAGTAATTGGCACCTAGTATTGTAAAGCGTAAGATTTTTAATATTTGTAGTCATCTAGATGTTAGCACCTATATAATTATACTTGGCTCATCGTTTAAAGTAGTATTTAAATTGCGGAGGCAACTAAAAAAAATAATGGGAAGTAGGTTTTTTTTTAAAAACACATATAAAATCGTTTCTTTATGAAAACAGGTTGAAGGTTGCTACGTACCGATGGTCTCATCGGAAGATCAGCGCTGGAAGTCACCAGCAACACGCTGAGATGAGGCCATTTCGTGGCATTTCATTCCTTTCTGTCTTGTTGTTATTATGTGTATTTTGTCTTGCCTGTGTTCACGAATAAATGTTTATTCTATTCTATTCAAACATCGTATTTGCGACCCGTAAACCACGAGTAGTATGTATTTAAATATATCTATAAGGTAACGCGTACCAAATCATATTATAATAAGTACACAGCAAATAGGAGTGTATACTGTATTTATAGCTTCTAATGGGTGGGTAACGCACATATGATACCCCTTGAGTTGCAGGTTGCAGGCGTCCATAGGTTACGGTGACCACTTTCCATCAGGCCGATCGTATGCTTGTTTGCCACCGACGTGGTATTTAAAAAAATTACCATGATAATCGTATACTATAATATTACAAGAGCAGAATTATTTTCTGCTAGCAGAAAAGTGGGTTAGGGTTAGGTTATTTTTTTAGTAGAATATAAGTCCTACCAAATTTGCTATGGCATAATTCTTAGGTACTTTGTGTGAACAAAACAACGTTAGCAAAGAGGAAATGAAATACAGTCCCAGATGCACCGTTAGGTACGACGACGAGCGAAGCGAGGAGGAGTGTTAGGTATCTTGCATCCCCAACACACATGACTCGCTATCATAACAGAAATAGGAAGAATATGGACAACTTTTTACCGCCTAAATGTTATGCAAACAAAAATCTACGGAAGTACTCTTAATTTAGAAGATTAGTTTGCTCATTAACATTATGCCAGCATAAGATTCGATAAAATCTGCGGAACGATTTATGCCAAAGCATATTCTGAGTACTTAAGGTTTTCCTGCCAAAAAAATGAATCTTTCAGAGTGATGTTAAGACTGCGTAAGGCCGGCCTTAGATTTGATAGAGTAAACGTCATGAAAAGTTAAATTCATTGTATAGAGACGAAGTTGCCAGCACACCCAAACATCTAATTTCTTACCCATAAGTATAATATTTTGTCGACCATTATATTTTATAAGAATCCTTTTTTTTAATTAAAATGATAGCTCAGGTGATGAGTGCCGATGTATAAATTTTAAATGTACTTTTTATATTAATTTGCTATATAAATATTTTAAACGAACTGTATATTTTATATTAATAGACAGCCGTTTTCCTATTAAACTGTATCTCTTAAATTGTTTCCAATATATTAATTCAGTTGCCAAATAAATAGTTGGTACTCGCGTCTGAATAAACCGTAGCCGTGATGACATTAAAATGCTACCTCATATTGAAATAATTTGAGGCCCCATTTTAGTCGCCAAACTATTATTTTTGATACCCATTTCTATGGTTATTTAGTCGCCCGGTTAAATACGTGCCCTTCTTAATTGTCATTACTCACATCGCTCATACTTATGAGCTGTGATTGCCCTCACTTGACAAGTGTGTGTGTGACGTACATTGCTGGCAATAAAATATTTGTTAGAAAGTTTATAAAGTCAGTATTTTTAATTATTAATTAAATTAAGGGCATGGTTAAGATAAATAACCATGTAAGATTACGTTCCTTGAAAAGAAGCTCACTTGTTGGCAACACACCACTGTATAGTATTAAATATGTAGCTAATTGCTTATTTTAGGTACTAATTAAATATATAAATGCTGAAATCGCGAAAATAAGTTGGCTGTTCATACCTGTATTGTATGTATACCATGTATAAAAGGGGAATATAATATCGCTGACACTTATATTCCAATTTTCTTTTTATTATTATAAATGGGCTTACTCTTATCCATGCAAGTTTCTGGGTCAATTCAATATTCACGAGTTAGTTGTAACCTCTACATGGTGTAATTTTTATAACCCGCATTAGTTTCTGGATGTAAAAAAAATCTGGTTGTACGAAAAAAAAATCTAAATAATGTTTCCATTATTTTATTTTCTCAAATATCGTGTTTTCCTTAATTTTACGTAGACTTCACCACTTTAATCCCATCTCTAAAAGTGATATTACGCACGGAACGATTCGATGGGGCGATTCTGAGTTTTGGGTTTTATATCAGATTTTATGATCTCTTCCTTAAGTGTTGCCGATCATAAAAATTACAGCCCGTAGTTCGGATTTTGTTTCAAAAATGTTAAGATATTGTTCTTGTTTTAGATACAATGCAAAACGTCATCGAGCAGTCCGTCCTAGACAACAACTGGCTGCCGACGGCCGAGTCCACGGGCTCCAAAGCCCACCAGGCCCTACCGCTTCCTCTTCTAGCCGCTGCCCTAGTGCTTCCTCACTTCAACTGTATCGTATATACCCTCCAATCATTATACTCGCTCGTTAGAACTAAACAGCAACTCCATACAAGATGATAAGATTAAAGCCGTTTGGAAATCAGTGTCAATTTAACATTTTACACCATAGATAGTTGTTGTTTAAATAGATATTAATATATTGGTGATTCCATGTAAACGTGACGTTTGTGTCCATTTTATTGCGTATTAATTTATGACGCGGATGTTTATATTAATTTATTTCACATGTGTGTTACTTTTATCTCTCGCCAATGCATGAATTTTTGGACGATTAATTGTGAATAAGCAAGTTTTTGGTCACATTCGTTACGCTCTGCCGTGGAATTGCACATCTGGATTTTTTGCCGATATTTAATGTCTGTATTTTGCGTGTCATTTGCAAAAACATCCGATTTTATATCGATATCCAACTTAACCATGTTAACGTTTTTTTTTTTAATAACAATGCCACTGACAGTGTGTTTAACATTCATGATTTAAGCATAAAATATTTAGTTTTTTCGTATTCGAGGTGTATCATATTTCTAGAATATCAGTATCAAAAGTAACGTTCCTTCTAATAAAATCGTCACTTGGCAATTTGTTAGCAGTGACATGTCCAATACAGATCGTAGCTCAAAATTAATTGACTTGTATAATTTTTGTATCAGTTCTTCAAAAGAAGTTATAGGTGTGACAGAATAGGCTAGTTTCCTACTAGTCAAATCAGCTTCTTTTTATGAACTGTCAAAACGATTTGTTAATATGGAATTACTATGAAATACTGTGGAGTGACGTCACGGTCAATTCATTTACTTTATATCTTTCTCTTTCACTTATTAAATAAAAATACTGTTTAAAAATAACTACTGTCCATATTTTTCTTCTAATTATGTGGTGTTTTATTACGTGCACTGCATTAAATATTTTATTTTAAGTATAGGAAACTAGCCTATTGTTGCGTTTCGGTCGCAACGGAGGATAAAAAACTGACACTGGCTAGGCCGGTGTAAGCGTTACGTGAAATTAAAATTAAAATGTTCCCTGTATCCAACTCAAAGAGTTAATTAAAACACTGTAATTACACAGTTGTCAGTGCAAGTGACATTTAATCAGTTGTTTTTGGCGTGCAGCATTTTAAATAATAATTAAAGTTTACTCAACTATAATAAAATTATTTTGGATGATTTTAAACGACCTATTTTTTGTCTAAATGAAAAAATAGATTTCCATACCTGTCGGCTATTTCACTGTGCCTATTTCTGGGTTGATACGTACTCAACATTGTTACTCAGCGTCAATATTTCGTCACTACTTTTAAAAAATCTCGTATCTCATGCTTCTCCTCAAAGTTAAAACGCAGTAAGTCTATATGCTTTCCATATATATTTACTACAATTTTCTTTTCATTGACAGACGAAGATACAAGTTTTTTTAAAAGTAGTGACGATTTCCTTGTTGCAATGAACGACGAAATGTCACTGTCGCATGTCGGACGACAATTGTCACTATTCTGAAATAACCACTGTCAGTTTTCGGTCATCTGAAACAGTTTAAACATACAATTGATTACTTGATAACTGTATAGTAAATATTTTCCATAAAGAAATGTGAAAAACTAGTCAGTCTTTACCTAAGCATATCAATAACAATGTATAAATATAAATCAATGATACATAAAATATTGTTAATGTACATAATATTAATGATAAAATTCATTTTGTTTGACAAAACAATGTGGTGTTGCCAATTAGTTTAGGACTTTATAATATATTTGCTAAACATTATTGAAGATGAAATAAATTACGATCTGGATATTCTGGATTAATTATTAATTACCATAATGTACTCAAAATTAATAGACTTTATAAACAGGTTACATACATGTACTATGTAATAAATGAGCTGATCGTAAATAGAAAATACATATTAATATCAATGTTCTGTTGAAATAATATGTCCATTTACGAACTAGTTTTACATTATATTGTCTTCGGTTACCGCGATAGTTACTTGTGAAAACTATGGAAACGGATTACATCGCGTAATTTTACATTGTCTTATACTTACACGATTTTTAAAAATTTTTTTCTCTTGAGTCTATTTATTATTCAAAGTAGACGGTCCTCGGTTCTATACGGGCGGCCGAAAACTTTTAAAGATATGTACTTAAAAATACAAACGGGACTTAATCGTGTATAGCTATTTCAACTATTTAATCTCCGACGTTTTAATGACGTCGATGGCCACGCGGTCTCGGAGAAAACTGGCTAAAAGTTGACATTATTCCACACATGACAATGCCGTCCTTGATACGTCGGAGGTTATAATTTAGACTGTCCCGTTTGCAATATTAAGGAACAATTTTACCATTCATATTCATTAAAAAAAGTGACTGTTTTGAATTCCTGCTTGTCATGTTCGTAAGCGTTATTTAGTTTTAGGAAAATGTTATGTAAATATCGCCAGCTTAGAATTAACACAATTTTATTACATCATAATCTAGGTCCGTATTAATTAGAATAAGTTTATAAAATATGGTAAGAATGTAAATATTAAAATTATATAATAAAACTGATTTGTAAATGTGTTGTTTTATTTTTGTGTAAAAGCAATTGACATTCGAATAGGGGAAAGAAACAAGAAATAAGTAACTCATAGTTTTAATTTTTTTTATACACCAAATAAACGCTTCTTTCTTTCTTTCTTTCTTTCTTTCTTTCTTTCTTTCTTTCTTTCTTTCTTTCTTTCTTTCTTTCTTTCTTTCTTTCTTTCTTTCTTTCTTTCTTTCTTTCTTTCTTTCTTTCTTTCTTTCTTTCTTTCTTTCTTTCTTTCTTTCTTTCTTTCTTTCTTTCTTTCTTTCTTTCTTTCTTTCTTTCTTTCTTTCTTTCTTTCTTTCTTTCTTTCTTTCAGTCGGTACTACCATAGAGGAACAAGTCAGGAAAGAGTTGTAACTCCATACATCAGTAAACACAAGTTATTTGTAGTGGAATCTAGCGTCAATCACGCGTAAATTATCAATACCACTACTCGACACTAGGTGTCAACAGTGTCGCGTCTGCCAAAAATGTAATATTAAAACAGTTTACACCTTATATTACAAGCAGAAGGAATTGAAAACAGAGTACTGATACTATTGTAATATTAGCTAAAAATTGTTGAGCATTAGAATTTTTGTTCGTCGCGGCATCTATTGACAAGTAGCGGTACTGATAACTTACGCTAGTTGACGCGTGATTGACGCGTGGATGACGCTAGATGTCACTACAAATACCTTGCAAAACGCGACTCTCCACTATTTGCACCCAACGTGTGCTGGGTTTCTTCGGCCATCTGAGCAGAACCGCACCAGATAGTCTAGAGAAACTCACAATCACGGGACGCATGGCAAGGAAGCGAAGAAGTGGAAGCATGGGCACGCGTTGGGCAGACAGAATAACGTCTGTGACAAAGACCACTTTGCAGGCTAGCATGCACCGGGCCCAGGATCGAGTAGCGTGGAGACAACTGGTGAAGAGCATCCACATTCGTCACGTCCCTCAGGCATGAGGATACGACAAAGAAGAAGAAGGAGTTCTTTACAACTCTTTTCTTATTTTCTTACTGCTGGATTTAGCGTCTATTTCAATGTCCAATGAAAAACTAGGTAGGTAAGGCGAAAAGGTACAATATCCAAGAAACATTGGTTTTGGTGGCTAAACAGACTTCAATATTTTTATAATAAGATTATTACTGTCGCGAATTTCATGGAATCCATTTATACTGCTGATAATGCAATATATTAAAAACAAGATAGTTTTTAAATTTCTTTATTTCATTATTTTACTTCAAAATATAAATTATTCTTCAAAAATATTTAGTCCCAGTGCAGTGTTAGTTTTAAAAGTAGCAGAATACCATTAGGACTAACACTGGAATTTGAGTAGTATCATGTCCTCTACGTTCTCTTATTGGGAATATAGGTGTGAATTTCCAGATGGATGGGTCCCGACTACGGCAAAGCAAAAAGAAAAGACAGTTATGATTTTGACCGGTAGTATTTTATTAACCCCCGACGCAAAAACGACGGGGTGTTATAAGTTTGACGTGTCTGTCTGTCTGTCTGTTTATTTGTCTGTGTGTGTGTCTGTCTGTGGCATCGTAGCTACCGAACGGATGAACCGATTTCGATTTAGTTTTTTTTTGTTTGAAAGCTGACTTAGTCGGGAGTGTTCTTAGCCATGTTTTTCTTTCATTTGATGCGGTAGTCGAACATTTACCCCACGGTATTACTATGGCAGCATTTTCGCCCAGACCCATTGAGATGGATTATTTGATGTTTATTCTTTAGATTATTTTATTTGTCTATCGAAAATCTTAAAAAGATAATTTTAGATAGCGATCAAAGTGAAATGTCACTCATATTTTTCCCAGATACTTTTTTTGCCACAAGTTATGCCCAAGACGTCTGACAACCATTAAGTACCTACTTACCTAAATATTTGATGGATTTAGGAAAGAGGTATTTTATTGGTACAATAAATTTATTTCATTATTAAAATAACTTGCATTTTACCCTTATTCAGTAATTATTAAAATTAACTGAAGCATATTGTTATAATTTATAGTTATAGCAAAACACCCTGGATCTATTCTTGACCTTAATAACACAAAAAGATAATCAAGAAATAAACGAAAAAGCTAACGAGTACATGTGTTATTTATGTTTCTATCTCTATCAGATAAAATTCTCGAGATAATGTGACAAAAATGTGTCAGATTAATCAGATTCCCCGAAATGATTGGATTATTTCTTTGAAATTATTATCCCTTTATAAATACTGCTTTGAGCAGACTTTGACTTTAAGTTTCTAAATGTGACTTTCTTTACCTAAAGAACGAAGGATGTTTCAAAATTCTAACATAAAAATCCATACTAATATCACATATAAATGGGATAGTGTGTGTGTCTGTTTGTTTGTCCGTCTTTCACAGCAAAACGGAGCGACGAATTGACGTGATTTTGTAAGTGGAAATAGTTGAAGGGATGGAGAGTGACAAAGGCTACTTTTTGTCTCTTTCTAATGCGAGCGAAGCCGTGGACAAAAGCTAGTTACAAATAAATATTACAGGACATTCTTAACACTAGGCTTGTGTCGTTCACGAACTATGAACCGTTAGGAATAAAATCTCATCAATGACCGAAATGAACTGAATCTTTCCGTGCTCTGTGAATCGGTCTTTGCTCATTTAGTTCAGTATAGGATCGGCGAGCGCGAGCGGTTCGGAACGAGAACGAGTGTGTGACTGCGCCGACCGAGAGCGGGAGCTACTTAGCAGAGCAACACAAAAACGTCAAGTTTTCATATTAGGCTTCGGTTACTTACAATCTTTTGGCCCGGAATGTTATTATCTGTGGACTATTCGTATCATTTTGACACTATTCGTTCCCATTCGTTTTGATCTTTCCGACAGTAGTGGTCGCTGGTCTAACTGAACTAAATGAGCAAAAGACCTAAAAGAGCGAACTAGTTCGTGGGAGCGATTGAACGAGATCGGAGCGCTCCGATCAACGAACGAAACGGCACAAGCCTACTTAACACCTGGCCCCGTAGCCGAATGGCATTTCTCCGACGCGAAACGAAAACGAAACGCCGCGAAAGTTAGTCTGGTTCTGTCACGCCAATACGCAAGAGCGATAGAGATAAGAGAAACGCTCGTAGATATCTATTTCTATCGCTCTTGCGTACTGGCGCGACCGAGCCAGACTACCTTTCGCGGCGTTTCGTTTTTGTTTGGCGTCGCAGAAATGCCATTCGGCTACGTGCCACACCTGGCCATTATCGCACATGAAACATATTCAGAACCCTTCAAACACGGAACGGCACAAATATTCCAAGCTATCGGTCGGGGTTAGAGACTAGAACCTTGTATTTGCGTGTCCCAACTTCGGCAACTCTTTGTGATGCAAATCTTAGAGCGAACACAATTAAAATGTTAATTAATTTGCGAAAGCATAAAATTGCGCGGTGCCTATTTACTGGCCATGTAAAAGTATAATTTACTAAATGTTGGAGTGTTGTTTTAAAATTTTAATTAAGAGACGTGGCCTGAATAATCTGATCTTTTCATTTTGTACACTTGGAGAGGATTATGAAAATGTAATGTCTGTATGGTTGTTCTGGAAACGTCCTCGTTTGCGGTTTGGTTCCGAATTTGAATGCGGCTCATGATACGTGAGTGCCAAAGTTTATTCAGATAAAGCTGGTTCAACATTGCTTTGTTTTTCTAACGGTATTTGAACAGTGTAACAGCCGTTTCATATTCAATTAAATTTTAGGGTAATGGGTAAGGTGGAAGTACAAGTTCTCTACACGCTAAATACTTAGCCAATGGATGACATCCTTTTTGTCACATTTAGTGACAACTAGCTTTTTCCCGCGGCTTTGCTCGCGTTAGAAAGAGACAAAAAGTAGCCCACTAAGTCAATTCGTAGCTCAGTTTTGCCGTGAAAAACGGACAAGCAAACAGACACAAACACTTTCCCATTTATAATATTAGTATGGATCATTATCCTTCGGACTTTTTGTAGCATAGCGTGTTTCTAAAATCCTTGAAGCCGTTTGTGAAATTATCGAAGTTAAAACTAAATCAACTAATATTGAAGGCGAGCAGTGCGTGGTACTTTCAACTTACCCACGTCTTCCATCGATACTTGCGATTTTGCCAAAGTCAATGTTGTGATGATTTGAATGCATAAAGAATGGTGTTTGGTGTTTGGTTACGATTTTACGAGATCTCATAAGGCGGTACCTGATAAAATTTACAAGGCGTTGAGGCCAGAATAAATAGTTACCTGCGTTTCAAGTTAAAGAATCTGCATAAAAGGCCATCAACATTTCGTCACTACTTTTAAAAAAACTTGTATCTTCGTCTGTCAATGAAAAGAAAATTGTAGTAAGTATGTATGGAATGCATATAGACTTACTGCGTTTTAACTTTGAGGAATAGCGTGAGATACGAGATTTTTTAAAAGTAGTGACGATTTTATTTTTAAATATCAATAATGACTGACAAGGTGATTCAACCAATATGACAGTAGAAATAACTCAGCGATAGCATGAAGTATTTGGATGAATACATGCTATTTTGTGTTGGTGGCTGATTTGGTGTTGACATAAATTATTTTATTGCTTTAGCTTTTGACAATTCTGGAATTATACCTAAGTTCATAATTACTACTTTTCATTAATTGACTATCCTAATTCTACTTTACTGTCTTTTTTTATTGTATAATGATTGCATGCTCATAGTTAGTTAATTAGTACCTTCATGTACAAACTGTAAATAATTTTTCATGTTGATGTTATGTCGACGGGATACTCTGTCTAAATATTTTACTTATAAGATCTTATTGTAACGTATTCATGCAAATAAATATTTCTATTTCTATTTCTATATTTTTAACATTGACAGATCGGTATTGTATCGCGTCGCATGACATCGCGGTTGCCACCGATATCAATTTTATGGATTATTATCTCATACGATGCGTTTTCCATTGTGAAGTCGAGAGCGCCAATCAAAAGGATTTCAACACCAATAAATCGACATCTTTCCTAGGCTCATTTAGCATGTCCTTACGAAGTCATTTTGTATAATGTCTATGGCGGTATCGTTGATTGAGTCGTCTACACAATCGCGCATTTTCCCTATCCGACAGTCGTAAAGTCATTATTTTTACCCCGTGTAACACAAAACAATCTTCGAAAACACCAAGACAGTTCAGTAACCAACTCAATTTAACCTGATTTAGTAACACCACGCTTACCGTGTATTACTTTTACACGCAAATGAACATATATCCCGCAGTCGACTCACGCTCCCCCGAGCTACATTTATCTCAGTCTTGAATGAGATATCGTGAGACATGGACAAAGCTGAGATGTTATCGCGCGTCTTCGAGTGGCCACAATGCATAAACTGGGTGATTTACTGTGCCTCTCTTGAGGTAAAGGTAATCAGTTGGAGGGTTTTGTTGCATAAGCATTTTTTCTTTATTATATTAAGGTAAGCGAGCAGATGGATCACCTGATGGTAAGCGATTATCATGGACACCTGCAACAGCGGGGAAGAACCAGCCTTTAATTTGTAAAAAGTACCGATAGGCCGTGAGTTCAAACCTCCCTGACACTCACTATTTAGTACCCATTGATTATTCTGGTTTAAAAAAAAATACAAAGAGAGGGTCAAATATTGTGTGCAATATTTTGCACAAATCTCACAATTTTTTTAAATGCCTGATGGACGTATTGGCCCGGATACATCGTAGGCAACCTTCAAGGTTTTTCTTTGCGATGCAGGAAGCTTCTCGAAAAACGCACTGAATTGCCAAGCTAAGTGAAACTTAATTTAAATAAGGTACAGCCGGGCAAATCTCGCCTGGGGGACAATTATAACTGATCCATTTTTTCCATTGTTACACTATGATGTTGAGTTTTACATGTATCCACTGAACACGCCTACCATATAACCGGTGGACACTGTATTTAATAATGAAAACATTGTAAAACATGGAAAAAATGGACCTCGTACATTTGCTGTACCTTAGCTTAGTGTATTAGGGCATTTTCAAAAACTGGGACCAAATATTAGTGAAAGTTGTTAACAAATATTAACTCGATGTCAGTTTTGTGACGACCATTAAGTATAAAATTACAATAAAAATATTGATTTTATGTTAATTACATAAACTTTAAGCAATAATTTACATTTAGAACATGAAAGAGGTTGGTTTTTAGACAAATTTTATTCTTAGAAATTACAGAAGCGATCAATCAGAATATTGAATAACTTACGTAGGCGTCAATCAGCTTAAGTTTATTTTGCGCTTTTTATTTTTACTAGTCTCCTAAAAATACACAAAGATAAGAATAACTTTAAACAAAAGAAAGATATCCATAGATACAATACAAGGAACCAGGAACATATAATATATGTATGCCTAAATCAAGAACTAAGAGATCTGATTATACAACCAAGGAAATTCTATCAAAATATTCTTGTACAACCTACTGCCTACAGATACATATACTTAACCACTTTACCAGAGAAGGACTTTAGACACAAAATCAAGAGTTTTTTGGAGAAAAGCCCTGTGTATTCTATAAAAGAGTTTCGTGAATTATGTATAAGAAAGAAGTCACCCATCTTAAAGGCCGGCAACGCACCTCCAACACCTCTGGTGTTTCGGGTGTCCATGGGCGGCGGTGATCGCTTACCATCAGGCGACCTGTCTGCTCGTTTGCCTCCTATCCCATAAAAAAAAACAAAGAAGTATTAAACATATTTTTTTTATTTGGAATTTATTAATGTAATGTGTGACGTGCTAAATGTAATGTATTTTACGTGATCAATAAAATATCTTATCTTATCTTATCTTAATTATTGTCGTCACAAAACTGACATCGAGTTAATTTTTGTTAACAACTGTCACTAATTTTGGGTCTCAATTTCTGAAAATGCCCATTAGCAGGTATTTCCATTAAAAAAAAATGTGCAAAATAAAATGAAAAGCCTTGAAAGCCACAAGTATGCCGGCGGGTACAGATTCATTTTAAATGGAGGTGCCTACCTACTCGTATTCTAATTTGATCCATCAATTAGTACGCAAAAGGGTTGGCTACAAACCCATTTTATCCGGTCTCTGGTGTCAAATTTAGCCCCTTTCGGATGCAGGGATCAATTAGATACCTTTCCTATGCAAGGATAAATCAGTAGTACTTTATTTGGGTAACCAAAATGTTAAAATTTAATTAGGCTCGAATCTAACTCCCTACCTTAATATACCGATTTCAAATGAATTTAGTTCTGTGGTAACTTGGTGGTTGGTAGTGGTGTAGTGCTTGCACTATTATAGATAACACGGCATGATAGGTACCTATGACTGTAAGAAGGTAAATTCTTGTTATTAACTGACGTGGTCAGCCAACATGAAGGCCTTTGTGAGACCACTGTCGACTCTGCTGGTGGACACCACAAGGGACCCGACGGCTGGCGCTTATTTCTCGTAACGCATTGCCCTAGCTATACAACGAGGAAACGCTGCCGGATTAATTGGCACCATGCCGCAGGCAGAACAGCTGGATGGGGTGTTTTTTTTTTATCTGTGAGTTGCTGTAGTTTTTTTTAGTGGGTAAGTACTTTTGAAATATTTATAATTTAAGTTACTTTTAGTTTATTATTTGTTTTAGGTAGTTATGTACTATCATTATCAATACCTAAGTACTAACTTATCTGATAAATTAAACTGACCTATACCTATATACATTTTCGTCAAAAGAGATATTGAGTTTACGTAACCAACCTCACTACATTGTTCACTAAATTGATTAAGGCGGTGAAGCAATTGTTGGAGGTCAACGACGTATTAAATTTCATTGAGAAGATAATATTGGTGTTCAAATCGTCTGAGATTATTAAGGCGCAACAGGAGGGCTCAATTCTCCATACAAACTCTCTCGACTATTTCCTAGTCCCTAGTTTTTGAAGTTGAAATGATTTTGTTAGAACATAGATTATTATTATTTTTATCTGTGTAGGACCGTTCAGCTTTTTTGATATTTTTATTATTGTTCGACATCTATTTCTTTGAGATTTGATCTATTAAATTAATTATTGAATTTGTTTGAGAGTATTTTCTATTTTTAAAATGTAATATAGTATTGTGCCCTAATTATGATAATTTAACTTTAACTTTGACATGTAAAATTTTTAATTTTATGAATAAATGAATATGAATATGAATATATTAAGCATATATAGTAAGCAGAGCAAGAATATATAGTAAGCAGGAGGATGATTGTTTCAGCATGTTCCCTCAGGAGACTGCGAAATTTTCTACCTATTCCGACCAAAATTGCGCTTGCCCAAACTCTCCTTCTCCCAATCTTAGACTATGCTGACGTTTCATATCTTGACCTAACGAAGGACCAACTAAATAAACTTGAGCGCATCCAAAATATTTGCATTCGGTTCATATTTGGGTTACGCAAGTATGACCATGTTTCTCACTTTCGCTCACAGCTCAAGTGGCTCCCTATTCGGCTATCGTCGTAACCTTCATAAGTCCCTCTTGTATTGCATTTTATTTCTTCCTACAACTCCCCAGTATCTCAAGGCGCGTTTTAGTTACCTTAATTATGTAAGGTTGTCCCGCAGTCTACTTTTGTCTGTCCCATCTTCTTCTTCAAAATTTTACAACTCCTCTTTTACTTTCAAAGCTGTTCGACTCTGGAACTCTCTACCTCCGGGCATTAGACGGGCTCAATCTATTTCTGTTTTTAAAAAAATGCTTAAAGAACATTATTTATCTCTCCCTTAGTGATCGTATTGCTATTTTTACTCTGTGGTTGGTATGATTGCTGTATATTGTTGGTTTGTTACTATATATTTGTCTTGCTGTATATTACTATTTAAGTATGTTTATGTAAGTCTATTTATATTCTCTTATATGTGTATGTTTATTCAATTTGTGTGTTGGAAATTAGAATAAGTATGATTTTTCATTTCGAAGCACCTACTCTTTCTGATTATGTTTTTTTTATTTCCGCTACCCAAAGGTTGTCTGGTAGAGATCGCTCTTTAGCGATAAGACCGCCTGTTGTCTGCCTCTATTTATAATTATTTGTTTTGTCTCCGCTGTATCTTTTTTCTGTATCTCTTGCTGAGGTGTGCCAATAAAGAGTATTCTATCTATCTATCTATCTATCTATATTTTAAAAGCGCTTGACCGCTTCAAGCGATCAAAACAACATTTTTTTTTAGTCAGTAAAGAGATGCTCAGTTACAAAAGTCGGTGATTTTGGACACGGCGCGAATAGACTTCTCTTTTCATTTCATTCAGTATTCGTTGTAGTAGTTCCTCTCTCAGTCTGCTTAGGTCCTTTCCCGCTGCTAGCGGCACTATGTTTTTTATAATGTATTAATATGTTTTGTATCGTTTTATAACTAAATGTTTTTTTATTTCACTGTTATATTAATTTTATTGAGCTCTAAAATCAATTGAAAACAAAATTAATACATATTATATATATCTAATACGTAGGTACCTAATACGACCTCTTGGTTCAATTTGTGAGCTCAGGAATCAACAATAGCTCCACTGACCTGTCAAACCCGCTTTCCGATCGCGGTCCCGTGACTCCGTCGCCGCAGAGCTCACGGCTCTCATCGAAACATCATGATTTCACGCTTCTGGTGAATATATGGCACTTCAGGGTACGTAACTGAAGGGCACAAACGCTCACGAAACGAAACGCTCGTATATATTTATCTCTGTCGCTCTTGCGTATTGGCGCGACAGAGTCAGACTACCTTTCGCGGCGTTTCGTTTTCGTTTCGCATCGCAGAAATGCCATTCGGCTACGGCACCAGAGGAAGAATTAGATGCTCCCATTTTGATCCTGCTTTGATCAGATCAAACGTATCCTACACACACACCTTATAAAACAAAGTCCCCTGCCACGTCTGCATGTGTGTGTTTTTTAAACTCAAAAGGTTTGCACCTATGAATAGAGTGAGGAAAGTTTAGGTATATAATTTGTTGAGATTTTTTTTGAATTGGTTGAAATATGACGATATTTGCTATTCGATTCGGAGAAAATTCCGCTGACTGAGAGCTTTAATCGAAAACGCTGCCCAAACCGTTTGAGCTATATAAAAATAATGTACGGCGAAATTGTGTCTCTCTAATAGGTTTACAAAAAAGTCTGCGATGGCATACGAGTATGTCTATCTTTTGCGGATAACTTGTTATAACCATTTTTATGATAATCCCCGTGAGTAGCTGGGGCGGGCCGTTAGTTTTCTTTAAATATGAACTACATTTAGGTACAAAGGGTAGCGGTTACTTCTCTAAGTCAAAGTGATTGTCACTTCGTCCTTCCCTTGCGGTACTCTTTTGATGACAATGCAATTTAGGCCGACTAGTGAGAGCGCCCAAGGGCTTTCTCGAGCAATGCGAAATTCTGATACTGCTGAGCCTTGGTAGTCGAAACTGCAGGAAGTGTTGCGTTAGCCATTGTAACAATATCCTCGTTCGTGTGTAAATATCAAATAACAGACGAATAATAAGGCTAGTGAGAGTACTGAGTAAACCATATTGGGAAACAGATTTTAAATTGAAATTGAAATTTCATTGTTGCCACAGAAACGAATTAACAAATTAGCAAGTAGGTACAAAAAAAACTTAACTAATACTAAATTAAATCTAAGTACTAAATTTAGACTTTTAAGTTTAGTCTTAGTTTCTTATAATAATTATAATTATGTAAATATTTTCAAAGCTGTATTAAATGTAGCTATTATTTTATCTTATACAAATTAAACAATAATGTGGCGAATGGTTTTGGTATCGGCATGATGCTGAGAATGCCAGCCCACGTAGGTGACAAAAGTAAGAAGGTGCTCAGTAATTCGAGTCAAATTTATTTTATTTATGTTTTTATTTCATTTTTGTACATGTACAAATATGTCTAAACCTAAGCCTCATGAGTGTTGACGTTTTAAAATACGTTTTTTCGGTAGTGTTAACGTCACTGAGATTACGAGTATATAATTATGTAATTTTTGGTCCTAGTGAGTAACCGTTTGGAGGCGCTGGTTTTTCACGAATTGCCACTTTTCATGACGTTTACTCTAAAGAGTAACGTAATTTAAGAAGATACAAAGTAGAAACTGCGCTGCCGTGCTATCGGGGAGTTACAGAGTCACTGCGAAATATATAACTAACATAGAAAAGGTAGTAGAGGCAGGCATGCATGGTCGCGCGATAAATGATAAAACATCAGTCCGCTATCACACTACTTGTGACTTCGATGTTTTATGGCACTTTTGTAAACGTAATTTAAGAAAAAACTTACAAAAAAAATCTATGCTTGCATGCAAGATTTAAAGCGAAACGTGCAGTAGGAAGTATTAACGTTGACCGAACTAGCATACTGATGTGCCGACGGAAATTTTCACCTAGGAAAACTTCGGAAACTTTCCATACTTTGTATGGACAATTGTATGGATGGAGATTTTCCATTTCATAAATTTAAATTCCCTTTATTTTTCGTGAAACTTTCGTGAATTTTTCAAGAAGATGTTTTTGGAAAACTTTCGCAACTTGCACATCACTAAACTAGCATATCAAATTTAATATGAACGGTACGTTTCCGAGAAAATCCGATGGAAAACTATTACACTACTTCTATAGGCAGTGCATTGTATAGGCATAGATTATGGTATAGGTCACTCAACCTGAATAACATCCCTGTTAAATGACGTGTGTGGATTCTGGGTGGAATGAACAATTGATTCAGTAACCCTACGAACTGTGTGCGATCAGGGGGGTTACCATGACGTACTAAAGACGTTCAGTTTAGGTTGAGAGAAAGGGACACAGCTATAGCAGTTACATAGCTCCGTCCCTCTCTCTCAACCTAAACTGAACGGCTTTAGCACGTCATGGTAACCCCCCAGGGCCCGTAAATCTGTCAGACGCCATCGGTTTGTCGTTGCTTTCAACTAGAATAGTTTATGTCAATAAAGGTAACATTCAGATTCAGACTATTGGTGTACGAGCTGGTACTTCCCTCATTTTATTTCATCATCATCATATCAGCCCTTTATCACCCACAGCTGAGCATAGGCCTATCTTCTAGTACACCACTTTTCCCGGTCCTGGGCTAGTCTCATCATATTGTGACCCGCAATTTTCCATATGTCGTCGACCCAACCCAACAAGCCAACGGATACCAGGCACTTCTTATATTTGTAAGCGGCCACCATTCCGTTAACATTTTAGTCCACCAGCCACAACTCTGCCTAGCAACATGTCCCGCCCAACTCCGCTTTGGTTTGGTAATGACATTTTATTTATATTGTTAGAAGTATCAAGTGGCGATGGAATTTGCTGCACTATACTGGAATTACTGGATCATTTAAAAATAAGAAATCACAATCTGAATAGTCCTCCGTATCACCTTACTCGTTGTTGAGAGTACTAAAACAAAACGGAAGAATAATAATCGTACAAAAACAAAAGTTACAGTGACAATGGCCTTTTTAACAATAGATATTTCTAGGTGAATTGAAAAAGTTAATCGTTATTCACGTTTTCCATCAAGGCCCTTCCCATAGATTGTAAAGATGTCTAGATATTATATAGTCTGACGTAAATAAAAGAGAAAGGTATGAATACGGAGTCTCGGAAAGCAAGCACAATCTGCAGGAATTTATTACTGTACAATCCGTCCCTAAAATCACACCTCGTAAAATGGCGATCAAATAATATATGAAAGAGGTGCTTTCTTACGTACGCAGTTTAAGCTACAGGTAAACGGGTACCATTCTTCTATGTGAGATGTGACAGGTCGACTGGTCACGTTTTTGACAAACGGGAACTGTGAGGTAACCAAGAGCGCGTGGGCGGAGCGAACCAGAGCGAGAGTGACCATACTGTACGATAGTACTTACTCTTTATTATACTGCGCCGAAAACACAAAAAAGTTGTCAGTTGTAAGACATAGCAAAGTGGGTCCGTTAGAAACTATTGACAAACAAAACAAATTAAAAGACAGGACGTATCCGAACCGACCGATTCGTTCCCGGGGTACCTTTCCGCGTCAATAATAAATACACGTCCAACCCGAAAGGATGGATAATTGTTCTATTTGTCGGGAGAGGGTTGAGGAGGGTCGATAGCCACTCGACCTCGTAATTTATTTATTTCGAGGTGTCGGAGTGACATGTTACAGTCGACGTCAGATGTATCGGTACGGACACAGTGCTCACAAATATCGAAACACGCACGTAAACGTCTCGACAATAGGCTGCCTGACCCTTTTTTAGGGTTCCGTAGTCAACTACGAACCCTTATAGTTTCGCCATATCTGTCTGTCTGTCTGTCTGTCTGTCCGTCCGTCCGTCCGTCCGTCCGCGGATAATCTCAGTAACCGTTAGCACTAGAAAGCTGAAATTTGGTACCAATATGTATTTCAATCACGCCGACAAAGTGAAAAAATAAAAAATGGAAAAAAATGTTTTATTAGGGTACCCCCCCCTACATGTAAAGTGGGGGCTGATATTTTTTTTTCATTCCAACCTCAACGTGTGATATATTGTTGGATAGGTATTTAAAAATGAATAAGGGTTTACTAATATGGTTGTCTGATAATATAAAATTTATTACCTACCTATTTTCTGTAATAATTGTAAAACTTTAATTTGATAATATTAGTATTTTCGGAAATAATCGCTCCTAAAGGAAAAAAAAGTGCGTCCCCCCCCCCTCTAACTTTGGAACCGTATGTTTAAAAAATATGAAAAAAATCACAAAAGTAGAACTTTATAAAGAATTTCTAGGAAAATTGTTTTGAACTTGATAGGTTCAGTAGTTTTTGAGAAAAATACGGAAAACTACGGAACCCTACACTGAGCGTGGCCCGACACGCTCTTGGCCGGTTTTTAAAGTCTCTCTTTTAATTATTAATTACTATGACCCCAAAACAAATATTGCTGTATTTTATTGTGACTTAAAACCGCAAAAAATATTTTTAACTTTATTTTATTTAATCAGGCAAAAACAATATCAACCATGTTAGTCTACAGATTATCTGTGCTTGTCGCCATTCGGCTGGAAAACATTTTCTGACATTCAAATATAAATGTCATTTATGATTCGACATGAAGTTAGGTTAGGTAGGAATCCTATGACGTCACTACATGGCCGACAGCCTTTACGGTGTCCGAAATAAAAAAAAATATACCTAGCTCATTATTAGTCAAAAACACGTAGTCATTATGCACTTTTAATACGTCAAACCTTTAAATATTGGTTTCTTAAGTCAAATGATATGAGTCTAGTATAGCCTTTACAGGTGTTTCGATATTTCTGAGGACTTTGTACGCTCCTGTACATCTGATGGTACGCATCCGTATGAACGAAGGCTGATTAGCAATTCTCGCGTTGACAGAGGATGGATATGTTTGAACTGTTATTTTGGTACGAGTTTTACAAAATTGGCTAAGGGTATATGCTGGTCACGTAATGCAAAGTGCCTAACGTAAAATGTGTCTAATTTTTCGCAAACATTTGAAGTTGGTATTTTCATACTCTTCCTGTTTTATCTGTCGTAATTGAATATTTAGTGTAACCTCCAACGGTGCTGGCCGTAATTTTTAATTACAAATATCAATCAATTGCATTTATCATAAATTGTAGTAAATTCATTATCTACAATTGCCTTTGCATCAGATGTTAGTTGTCTATTTAATGGCCACTTGCACCACTCGCACTCAAGGTAAGAGGGTTGTCAAACTTTCTCAAACGCTTATATCCATACTAATATTATAAATGGGAAAATGTGTGTGTCTGTATGTTTGTCCGTCTTTCACGGCAAAACGGAACGACCAATTGGCGTGATTTTTTAAGTGGAGATAGTTGAAGGGATGGAAAGTGACATAGGCAATTTTTTGTCTCCTTCGAACGCGAACGAAACCGCGGGAAAAAGCTAGTATGTTATGTATAATCATTTAATAAGTGCTTAGGGTCTACATATAAGTGAGGCACATGAACACGTGACTAAAATTTCCGCAGAATCTATTGCAATGTCTAATTTACGAAATTACCAACCGATTTCATTTTACAAAACCTCAAATCTGACCAATTCCCATCATTTGTTACATGAAATTACGGAAAGGCGTCGCTTATTTGTCGTCCGTGGGAAAAAAGGAAAAAAATCCACCGGCACATTGTTTGTTGACAGATGCCCACAATAACGTCCTCGCCTCGTTTCGAATTTCCTTGTTTTTCTTCGATAACGAAAAATGTTGCGGCGCGAACAAAACATTTTATGCCACACGCCTAAGCTTGCAAAGGTGTAACGCAAAAATAACATAATTGTCACACGAAATCCCTTTCATAGCTTTGTAAAATGGGTTGTGAGAGTAACGATTTGAACCGATAGTACATAATTATTTTTACACATACTGAAATAGATATTGCGAAAAAATATTAAGTTAAAAGTATGCTTAAAGAACATTATTTATCTCTCCCTTAGTGATCGTATTGCTATTTTTACTCTGTGGTTGGTATGATTGCTGTATATTGTTGGTTTGTTACTATATATCTGTCTTGCTGTATATTACTATTTAAGTATGTTTATGTAAGTCTATTTATATTCTCTTATATGTGTATGTTTATTCAATTTGTGTGTTGGAAATTAGAATAAGTATGATTTTTCATTTCGAAGCACCTACTCTTTCTGATTATGTTTTTTATTTCCGCTACCCAAAGGTTGTCTGGTAGAGATCGCTCTTTAGCGATAAGACCGCCTGTTGTCTGCCTCTATTTATAATCATTTGTTTTGTCTCCGCTGTATCTTTTTTCTGTATCTCTTGCTGAGGTGTGCCAATAAAGAGTATTCTATCTATCTATCTATCTATCTATTAAGTTTATAAAATTATCTACATACATGTTCTTGATTATTCCGGATCTGAACTATTTCTATTGCTATTTTCGATCTAAACTGCAGACAAACAGTGCCTGTGCGAAAAATATTAGCATAGTAAATGCAGACAAAACACGGCTTTAATGACTCTATTCTTCTTTATAAAAAAAATTGCAACCTACTCGTACCTACTTACTTTAATTGAAATTTCGTCACTACTTTAAAAAAAAAAACTCGTATCTTCGTCTGTCAATGAAAAGAAAATTGTAGTAAGTATGTATGGAATGCATATAGACTTACCTACTGCGTTTTAACTTTGAGGAACAGCGTGAGATACGATATTTTTTAGTGACGATTTATTAAGGTAATAAAACTTAAATAACAAGAGAAGAAACTTAAACTTAAATTAACAAACTTAAAAATTATAATATCTCTTTATTTACATGAACATATTTACATAATTATATAAGAAAAAATTAAATAAAAAACTAATCTAAAATATTATGGCTAAGCATTGCATTTCTAAGCTCCTCTTGGATTACAAAATACTTGGAACATACAAGTAAGGGCCCATTTAGACGGTTCGAGAACTCGCATACGAGTTTTATTACATTGCGGTATTTGATGGCTGTGCAAAATTGTATGTACCTACCCTCAACATCCCGCAATGTAACTAAAATCGTATGCGAGTTCGCACGCCGTCTAAATCAGGTCTAATGTCTGAATACTACTTGTATGCTACGACTTGCTTTGATCCGGTTCCTTCTAATATAAAACTATTACGTCAAAGTTTTTCTACTCCAAAAGCGACGTATGTATCGTTTTTCTTATAAAGAACTAATGCTTTATTTTATTATGGTTTCTGTTTTTTTTAAATGCACAGTTAACTCAATAGCATTTCAAAATACGTACTGTTTAACACAATGAAACAAACCGCCGAGCGGGCACTATCTCCAAACGAGATTGTTCTCCTACTTAAAAGTTTGAAACAGAAGTCTAGCCGGCTGTTATTCTAGACCAGTTAGTGCGAGTTGGAGATAAAGTAACCGGGGTATCCATTACTTCGAGCGCTGTTTATTGCTCCGTTTACGTAGAACTATAGAAAAATATACTACTTGGTTTTTTTGATATCTACTTCGTTCCAAAAAAAAGGCAAGACATAAATAAAGCGGGCACTGATGGTGATGATCAGTTGGACGGAAAGTAACGGCCAGTTAGTAGTAATAGCCGGAAAAAAGTGGCCGTTTGTGAAGACCATGGTTATCGGCCAGAATCCGTCCTTTTTACTTCACCGTGTATTTGTATGTTCCTGAGTCATTTTTTTTGTAATGTCGATAGATACATAAATATATTTTTATTTATAAGTATGATTTGTAACATTCTTCATATAAAGATATGTACAGTCAACCAATTGGAACCCATTAAGAGATTTCTTACAATCTGATATATAACGTCACTATGACACAGTTCTACAGTGGCCTAGGGTTCCAATTGGTTGACTGTACTTGTACAAGCAATCTCATCTTTACAGTAAGTGCCAAAGAGGGAGCTCTGACTAGACTTCGACACATTTATAGTATTTCCTATTGTTGTGAATGCTCTTTCGCTTTACTGTTGTAAGATTGGAGATTTTATTTTACAATCTTACAGTGTCCCCGTATACAGTATGCATTTAAGGATAAGGCGATAAATTAAACCAGACAAAGAATTCATTACTTTCATTAGTGCTAGAGGAGGAGGTTTTTATTTGGAGGGTTTATTGTGGTATTATGGGCGACGCGCCAGCAACCTGTCACAATTTAGTTTTACTTTCAATCCCTTGATCGCTTACAGTCTTCTATCATTGAAACTTGATCAGTATAAATTGCACTATCTGCGTACGCCTGTATCCCAAAAGAGGTACTATCAGCTGCAAAAGTGCATGGAGAACTTATGAATGAATTCATTGATAAATTCGCTATGCAGCTGTACCTTATGAGATTATAGGCATGAGCATGAATGTGTTGCTGTGTGGTGCCGGCTGAGAATAGTACCACCCCATCTCCTCCCGTGGGTGTCGTAAGAGGCGACAAAGGGATAAATAAAATAAAACCGACGGATGGGCAGCAGCGTCCGTCGAGGATGTATTTACAGCTACTGCGGTCGCCAACCCGCCTGCCAAGCGTGGCGACTATGGTATTTCCCTCCAAAGAACATCGCTTTGCGATTCTTTAGAGAGGCCTTCGTCCAGCAGTGGACGCTCTCTGGCTGATGATGATGAATGTGTTTATTATACAGGTTGAAATAAAAAGGACCGTTCAAATTTTGCATATTGACTTTTAAGGTCGTAATGATCATTTTTTACTATGAGACCAATGCTAGTATAAACACTAGTTACCTAATACTTAAATCAAACGTTGAATTCTGATATAAAATAATTATAATAACATTCATCTCATGTAAACGACCCTCCTCATTTCACCATGACCCTATTGCTTCAAATTGATACAACCGATTTCACTTTCTAATTTATCATTCCAATCGGTGTCTATTGGTGCGTGAAATTATACAAAAACTTCATTTTCTTGAGATAATTACCAATGTTATGATTGATGATTCTATATGTATAATTATAGGTTTCCCATTTATTTCTATTCATAGTAGATTTAACCAAGGGATGAAAATCATCAGTTTATGTAGAGGTAGTCTGAGACTGAAATACTTTCTTTTGTTGAACACTAGCTTTCATAATAACATATAAAAAAAGTATATTATTATCCAGTGTGCATCAAATTTCCCTCCTCCTCCTCCTCCTCCTAATTGTCCTAATTTTTCACAAAATGTATTATGATGCAGGGCTGAAATAATTATTTTTTGTACTTCGAGCGAAAGTTGCATCTTTGCTACAGTAAATCTTTTTCCCCTCACTAGCTCGGAAACACGTGTTTTGTCCTTTAATACCAGCTAAAAACGCATTTTATCCAGTAGTGGGTAAAGTGATTTGACCTTGAATAAAGTCAAATTAACTGCTTTAAAATTGATAAAATCAGGTGAAACTAGTAATAAAGATGATTTACCACCTGTGGAACTACTGGAAGCAGTGATAAACGCATTTTTTGCGTTGTAGTTTCCTCGCTATAGTGAGGGGAAAAGTTTTGTGTTACACTCGGGTGCAAATGTATTTTACTTCTCGTGTGTTAAAAAACTCGCAAGTGCAGGATTCTATTCTCGAACCACTCGCTTCGCTCGTGGTTCAACTATAGAATCCTTTCACTTGCTCGTTTTTCAATTCCACACTCGGCGTTAAAATACAATTTTGCCCCCTTGTATAACAAATAACTATTAGGGCTTTAAACGTTCAAACTTAGAACGGCACACATCACATGGCGACCCTGTCAGGACACATGCTCAATATATTGATACGTAAATCATGACGTTATAAGTTTTCTGTGTATAAAATGTAAATATCTGAATATCTTCAGATTAAATCTAACATAAAAACAATGTCATTATGTATTTTTATATATCACCGTACGTATGTGTCCTTAACAATAAATAAAATAAATCTCGTGAAAGCCGAGAAGGACAAGTCAAGTACCTAGACTTGGCTCACGAGATAATCGCCATGTGGGATGTTGATTCAACGATCATTGTCCCTATAGTCGTTTCAGCGAACGGTCTCATAGCGAAGAGTCTCGACCAACATCTTAAGAGACTCTCGCTAGGTGGCTGGATCAAGGGCCAGGTGCAGCCAGTGCAGGTGGACACGGCGCGTATAGTCCGACGGTTCCTCTCTCTGCAGCCCTAACCACCGGCATCTTGGGCCCTGCCCCGCTGCTGGCGGCACCCTAGGTTAGGTTTTTTATAATGTGTTTATACATTTTGTATTGTTTTGTATGTGGTTTTGTATTTTACTTTTATAATCATATTATAAAATAGCCTAATCTAAAAGAAAAGATAAATAAAGGGAATAAAATAAAAATATTCCTAAAGTTTCTAAACTATCCATACTAATATTATAAATGGGAAAGTGTGTGTGTCTGTTGTGAAAGGGATGAAGAGTGACATAGGCTATTTTTCGTCTCTTTCTAACGTATACAGTTCATTAAAAACCGGCCAAGAGCGTGTCGGGCCACGCTCAGTGTAGGGTTCCGTAGTTTTTCGTATTTTTCTCAAAAAGTACTGAAACTATCAAGTTCAAAATAATTTTCCTAGAAAGTCTTTATAAAGTTCTACTTTGGTGAATTTTTTCATATTTTTTAAACATATGGTTCAAAAGTTAGAGGGGGGGGGACGCACTTTTTTTTCCTTTAGGAGCGATTATTTCCGAAAATATTAATATTATCAAAAAACGATCTTAGTAAAGCCTTATTCATTTTTAAATACCTATCCAACAATATATCACACGTTGGGGTTGGAATGAAAAAAAATATCAGCCCCCACTTTACATGTAGGGGGGGTACCCTAATAAAACATGTTTTTCCATTTTTTATTTTTGCACTTTGTTGGCGTGATTGATATACATATTGGTACCAAATTTCAGCTTTCTAGTGCTTACGGTTACTGAGATTATCCGCGGACGGACGGACGGACGGACGGACGGACGGACGGACGGACGGACGGACGGACGGACGGACGGACGGACAGACAGACATGGCGAAACTATAAGGGTTCCTAGTTGACTACGGAACCCTAAAAAAGAGATGATAAAAATGATCATTACTATAGGTACTCATAGGTACTCATAGGACCCCTATTCGCATTTATTGTGTACATAAATTACCTAATAACATAAATCAAGGTCGCATCAAAATGAGATCAAACGTTCACAATTTGTTAAAGTCCAATGAGTCCTTAGGGATAATTCGATTAATGGAGCTTTGGTGTGAGTTCAAAGGGGCATGCCTAATTCACTAATGCTCTATTAAACAAACAATCGTTAATGTGAAATGGAAACAGAAGCTACAGAACTATTTGAAAGCAAACCTTAAACATATGTACGCTATATACAGAGTGGGGCCTGTAACAAAGGCGAACAATTGAACTGTAGGCTATTCTCCTTATACTGATCAACATTTGTTCAGTGACTTTTAAAAATTATGAAGTCTTTAAATTTTTAAGTGAAAAACTTTTGTGAAATAGTACTTTTTGCTGATGATACATCACTGCTTTTTAATGTTGACCGAAAATCTACGGATTACAATGTAATTAATAGCACGTTAGCTGATGTACTGCAGTGGTTTACTGTCAACAATTTACTTCTTAATTCTAAGAAAACCAAATGTATTCGATTTTCTCTGCCGAATGTTAAACCAATCGATACAAAAATACTTTTGAATGATGAATGCTTAGAGATGGTAGATACAACACTGTTTCTTGGTTTAACATTGGACAAAAATCTACAATGGAGTCCTCATATAAAGAAACTAGCAAGCAAATTAAGTTCAGCCGCATACGCCGTTAGGAGAATCAGGCAACTGACTAATGTTGAGACAGCTCGCCTAGTGTATCATAGTTATTTTCACAGTGTAATGTCATACGGTATTCTGGTTTGGGGCAAAGCAGCTGACATACAGACTATCTTTGTATTACAAAAGAGAGCCATTCGTTCTATTTACAACTTAGGAACACGTGAATCAGTAAGAGAACTCTTCAAAGAAATTAATATCTTAACTGTAGCTTCCCAATACATTTATGATAGTATAATTTATGTTGTTAAGAATTTAGACTGTTTCACTAAGAATTCTGATATCCATAATTATAACACTAGAAACAAAAATAAGCTTGCCATAAAGAAGTTTCGTGTCCGTAAAGTACAGAAGTCATTTGTTGGGCAATGCATTCATTTTTATAATAAGTTACCTGACACTGCTTTGAGATTACCCCTCCCAGCTCTTAAGAACTACTTAAAAAAATCATTGATGTTAAAGGCTTATTACAGAGTCGAGGACTATTTGACAGACAAACATGCATGGCCCGAACCAGAAACTACAAAAAACGAATAGCAATTAAAATAATTGTATTATGTATAGAGGACACAGTTCAGATAAGAAAGCACATCAAATATTTTATATTTTATGTTGTGTAGGTAAATTACATATTTAATGATATTGAGATTCATATTATCTCTTTCTTCTATGACAATTTGATATGTTTTCTCTGAAGAAGAACGACGTATTATTAAGCAATAATATAATTTATTGAAATTGATTTCCATAGAGTACCTAGTCTGTTCATATTCTTTGATGAATACTTTTGCATGTTAAATTGTATGTTGTTATTTAATGCATGTTAATTATAAGATGTAATGTTTTGAAAAGAAGTTGCCCGCCGAGTTTCTTGCCGGTCCCATAGTGGATACCCCCCTCCCAACTGAGGGGGGACTGAAATCTTCTCGAGGCTGAGGCGTAGGGTTAGAGCCGGCGTAGCTTTATTTGACGTTCATATGCGCATTGTAATATGCCTACTTGAAAAATAAATATTTCATTTTCATTTTTTCATTTTTCATTTAATTTTTCATACAAAATAAATATTAGCTTCAATGTACGCCATTATTGTTGTCATTGACGTTGTCTGTCACACTTTAGACTTAACAGAATTCGCAATACATTACCTCTTAGAAAAAACTTTCAAGGGTGATAAAAATCAAAATACAACTTATTTTTAAAAGTCGCCGAACAAATGTTGATCAGTATAAGGAGAATAGCCTAGAGTTCAATTCTTCGCCTTTGTTACAGGCCCCACTCTGTATAATGCGTGGCAGCCGGAACAGCCTTCTGGCCGTCTTAGCTGATCGCTGGGATAGTCAGTAGGGTGGAGCGAAAAAACACTTTTCTGGAATTAGCAAACCTAATAGTTATCATTCAATGCCCCTTAGTCTATGAAACCTATGTGCAAAATTTCAGCTTTTTAAATCAACATCTTCAGCCTCCGCATTAGGTTTGAAATTTTGAAAATCTCATACAAACCTGAAAATTCAACTTTCAGATAAAAAATTTTTTTTTGGCAACATTATGTTCAGTATACATTATTGATACATATTATTACAAGGAACTACCAAAAGTTGCGAAAATAGCGTTAAAAATCGCCAATTTTCAGTATTTTAGTGGCTATTTTGGCCAATGTATAGAAACTAGGCAAACTTTGGCGATTTTTGACGCTATTTTCGCAACTTTTGGTAGTTTCTTGTAATAATATGTTTCAATAATGTATACTGAACATAATACTGCCGAAAAAATTTTTTTATCTGAAAGTTGCATTTTCAGGTTTGTATGAGTTTTTCAAAATTTTAAACCTAATGCGGAGGCTGAAGATGTTGATTTAAAAAGCTGAAAATTTGCACAAAGGCTTCATAGACTAAGGGGCATTGATTGATAACTATTAGATTTGCTAATTCCAGAAAAGTGTTTTTTCGCTCCACCCTAATAGTCAGCTCCTCATACACTGAACTAGAATGCACTCGGTGGTGGCCACCTACACATATAACTGAGTGTGTAAGTGGCTATTACCAAGGCACGCAGCTTTTTTTTTTCTTTTGTCCGGTACATATGTTAATTTTTAAGTTTAACTTAATAAGAATAAGTTTCTAAAAATGTAATGCTCACTATATGGACTTTGGTCTGAAATGAAGATATCTTTTTTTTTATTAAGTAAATTGAATAGAGGATATCGTCACTACTTTTAAAAAATCTCGTATCTCACGCTGTTCCTCAAAGTTAAAACGTAGTAAGTCTACATGCATTCCATACATTCTTACTACAATTTTCTTTTCATTGACAGACGAAGATACAAGTTTTTTTAAAAGTAGTGACGATATGACGATAACTGCAGCGAGGGCGCTGCTAGCACGTTAAGGAGGGCCTATTGCGAACCAAGTTCGACGACTTGCACCTTTGTCGCAGTTAGTAGGCCACCAGCTTGTATGCATCCATTTTTTTAGGGTTCCGTAGTCAACTAGGAACCCTTATAGTTTCGCCATGTCTGTCTGTCCGTCCGTCCTTCCGCGGATAATCTCAGTGACCGTTAGCACTAGATAGCTGAAATTTGGTACCAATATCAATCACGCCAAAAAAGTGGTAAAATAAAAAGTGGAAAAAATGTTTTATTAGGGTACCTCCCCCCCCCTATATAAAAATGGCGACACGCACCTACAAACAGTGACTGTATTTCCTTGTTTAAACATTCATGACATTAAAATGCAAACTACAGAATAACCGCTAAGTACGTTGGTACCGAAGACCGCAAAACCTAATAGTCTGCACTAAAAACCTCTTTACTTAATCAAAGCTTGTTTTCTGGATTCGAGGAAATTTTTAACTGATTTTGCAAATAAATAAGGTATTTGCAATCAAAATGGCTATTTCTATTGTGGGTGCTAATAATAGAGCCACGTAACTTCAATATGTTTTTGGGCCATTATTTTCTAAGTTGGTTTTTTTTTTGGGTTCATAATTTTTGATGTGGTTTGCACTCAGAATCCTGAAAGGAGAAAAAAAGTGTCCCAAGGTTTTTTCCCATTCCGTTACCATTTTTTCATACATTTTGTATGACGGTAACGGAATGGAAGGTTTGAAAAATGTATGGAAATCTTGGGACATTTTTTTTCTCCTATGAGAATCTCGATTCTAAGTATGAATCGCGTAAAAACTACCCATGGTTTAAAAAAGTTTGGTTGGACAACTTTAAAAAACAATATGGCCCTTTTTAGGGTTCCGTAGTCAACTAGGAACCCTTATAGTTTCGCCATGTCTGTCTGTCCGTCCGTCCGTCCGTCCGTCCGTCCGTCCGTCCGTCCGTCCGTCCGTCCGTCCGTCCGTCCGTCCGTCCGCGGATAATCTCAGTAACCGTTAGCACTAGAAAGCTGAAATTTGGTACTAATATGTATATCAATCACGCCAACAAAGTGCAAAAATAAAAAATGGAAAAAAATGTTTTATTAGGATACCCCCCCTACATGTAAAGTGGGAGCTGATATTTTTTTTCATTCCAACCCCAACGTGTGATATATCGTTGGATAGGTATTAAAAAATGAATAAGGGTTTACTAATATCGTTTTTTGATAATATTAATAGTTTCGGAAATAATCGCTCCTAAAGGAAAAAAAAGTGCGTCCCCCCCCCTCTAACTTTTGAACCATATGTTTAAAAAATATGAAAAAAATCACAAAAGTAGAACTTTATGAATACTTTCTAGGAAAATTGTTTTGAACTTAATAGGTTCAGTAGTTTTTGAGAAAAATACGGAAAACTACGGAACCCTACACTGAGCGTGGCCCGACACGCTCTTGGCCGGTTTTTGGTGATACCTTTGAATGTATTGCAATAGTGATAGTACCCACTGATAGTATATTCCGGCTAATTCTGGCATATGGCGCGTCCAAAAGTGTGTATCGGAAAACCTACCTCATATATTATATGTTTTTGTTTTTTCGACAAAGCAGTGCTTGCTTTTCGTTGACGCGATTAAAAGAAGGAGGGTTTATTTACCTACTGTTAAAAATAAATACATTCCCGTGGACGGAATACCTATATGCCACACAAAAAATAAAAATCAAAGTTCCAGGAATTAATTTGCAATCCGAGTTTGCTCTATCACAGGTGTGTAAAAATAGAAAGAGTCGAAAAATACCTACCGATACATTTACCGATAATCTTTGTTTCTATTTTTTACAATAAGAATGATAAATAATTCCAATAAATAATACGAATAATATAAATAATATAAATTAGAACATTCTAGGTGGCGGCAATATTTGTCAACCTTTGAATAGAAATTAAAATTATAATGGGCCGCGCGAAATTAACTTTTTATACAAATGTAGTTCTCCTTTTCCTCACTGAATATTAACTATATTGAAAATCTTTCATACAATCGGATGTAAGTATATAGACAATAGCTTTGCGAGCGGTCGATCTCAAAAGGTTTAGAACGCAAAATGACTAGTGTAATATTAAGTCTATATCGTTATTAATCTATATCGCAAACGGTCTAAAACAAATGACCAATTTTTATATTACCACATGTACCTATACATATAGGTAAGCTTCGTTAGGCATCTTCAAATGGCCAGCCAATCTGGACAAAATAGGAGCCCCGCAGAAGCGGAGCTCGCACCTAAACGGGCTCCAATATTTAGTCATCACAGAATTTGTCACATTTACAAGTCCAAATGACCTAGTATTCGTAGAACTGAATTAGTTCCAAACACGAAACCAGGGACCGGCCCGCTATCCCTTATACGGGGTTTTGTATGGGTATTTCGTTAGGCTTAACTTACCCTACCCTTTTGACGCGATACCCTTTCATTTTGCTTTTAAAGCCCTAACGAAAGCGCTTACCTAAAATAGCCCAATACCCTTTCAAAACCCTTATCATCGGCTCAGCCTAACGCCATAAGGGTGAGCCTTATATTGGGTTTTATTTGCTTTCCCTTATAGATCATATCGTGCGAGTTTAAATCCTGTACCTCGCTCATAAAGCACACATTACTCCGAACGAAATAACATACGATCGTTACCTATGGCGGCACTGTGTGTGATATTTGCGCGTTTCTGTTTAATGGAAACGGCTGTAGATAAAATAAGGTTCAATTTTCAATACCAAATACTTATAGTTATGATAGGCTCCTGCTTTGCTCAGGTGTAACACAGGCAAACGCTGCTTTTTAGGGTTCCGTAGTCAACTAGGAACCCTTATAGTTTCGCCATGTCTGTCTGTCCGTCCGTCCGTCCGCGGATAATCTCAGTAACCGTTAGCACTAGAAAGCTGAAATTTGGTCCACATATGTATATCAAATCAATCACGCCAACAAAGTTCAAAAATAAAAAATGGCAAAAATGTTTTATTAGGGTACCCCCCCATGTAAAGTGGGGGCTGATTTTTTTTTAAATTCCAACCACAACGTGTGATATATTGTTGGATAGGTATTTAAAAATGAATAGTGCAATTCCCGTTAAGTTTGTACATTTGGATCACGTCTCCGATTCGGATAAAAATTGGTAGGCTGATAGAGTCCAACAGTAGGCTGTAGGCAGTAGGCTGATAGAGTGTAACAACACAGGCAAACGCTGTTTTCGTCATCGGACTTGTCTTGATGAGTACTCGAGTGAGCAGTACCCGAAGTCCAGCTGATGCTGAACCCTGGCTGTACCTAGGGGAACTCGGGTTTAGTGTAACCCAGGCAAACGCTGTTTTCGTCATCGGACTTGTCTTGATGAGTACTCGAGCGAGCAGTACCCAAAGTCCAGCTGATGCTGAACTCTGGCTGCACCTATGGGAACTCGGGTTTAGTGTAACACAGGCAAACGCTGTTTTCGTCATCGGACTTGTCTTGATGAGTACTCGAGTAAGCAGTACCCGAAGTCCAGCTGATGCTGAACCCTGGCTGCATCTAGGAGAACTCGGGTTTAGTGTAACACAGGCAAACGCTGTTTTCGTCATCGGACTTGTCTTGAGGAGTACTCGAGTGAGCAGTACCCAAAGTCCAGCTGATGCAGAACCCTGGCTGCACCTATGGGAACTCGGGTTTAGTGTAACACAGGCAAAAGCTGTTTTCGTCATCGGACTTGTCTTGATGAGTACTCGAGTGAGCAGTACCCGAAGTGCAGTTGATGCTGAACCCTGGCTGCACCTAGGGGAACTCGGGTTTAGTGTAACACAGGCAAACGCTGTTTTCGTCATCGGACTTGTCTTGATGAGTACTCGAGTGAGCAGTACCCAAAGTCCAGCTGATGCAGAACCCTGGCTGCACCTATGGGAACTCGAGTTTAGTGTAACACAGGCAAACGCTGTTTTCGTCATCGGACTTGTCTTGATGAGTCCTCAAGTGAGCAGTACCCGAAGTGCAGTTGATGCTGAACCCTGGCTGCACCTAGGGGAACTCGGGTTTAGTGTTACACAGGCAAACGCTGTTTTCGTCATCGGACTTGTCTTGATGAGTACTCGAGTGAGCAGTACCCGAAATCCAGCTGATGCTAAACCCTGGCTGCAGCTAGGGGAACTCGGGTTTAGTGTAACCCAGGCAAACGCTGTTTTCGTCATCGGACTTGTCTTGATGAGTACTCGAGCAAGCAGTACCCAAAGTCCAGCTGATGCTGAACTCTGGCTGCACCTAGGGGAACTCGGGTTTAGTGTAACACAGGCAAACGCTGTTTTTGTTATCGGACTTGTCTTGATGAGTACTCAAGTGAGCAGTACCCGAAGTCCAGCTGATGCTGAACCCTGGCTGCATCTAGAGGAACTCGGGTTTAGTGTAACACAGGCAAACGCTGTTTTCGCCATCGGACTTGTCTTGATGAGTACTCGAGTGAGCAGTACCCAAAGTCCAGCTGATGCTGAACTCTGGCTGCACCTAGTTGAACTCGGGTTTAGTGTAACACAACACAGGCAAACGCTGTTTTCGTCATCGGACTTGTCTTGAGTACTCGAGTGAGCAGTACCCAAAGTCCAGCTGATGCTGAACTCTGTTTGCTCCTAGGGGAACTCGGGTTTAGTGTAACACAGGCAAACGCTGTTTTCGTCATCGGACTTGTCTTAATGAGTATTTGGGTGAGCTGTACCCAAGATAGAGCTGATGCTGAAACCTAGCTGTACCTAGGGGAACTCGGGTTTGGTGTAACATAGGCAAACGCTGTTTGCGTCATCGGACATGTCTTGACGAGGACTTGGGTGCGCAGTAGCCAAGACAGCGCTGTAGCTGAGCCCTGGCGGTATCTAGGGCAACTCTGGTTTCGGTACATTATAATATAAAAATATTTCATGCAATCTCAAGTTAGGCATAAAAACATAATATTAACTGAACAAAAATCTTACCAGAAGTGAATATTAACATCAAGTAGTTAGAACACATTTATTAATTTGCCATACATGAAACACTTTATTTGTGTCTAAAAAAATACGTATGTATATCCATTTGAATATCAAAATTAAGTACAGTCGATTTCACTAATAGTAACACAGGGAATAAAGAGAATACTGGAGTTCCAAGCGTCCATAGACTGCGGTAACTACTTACTATCAGACGCGCTGTATGCTTGATTTCCACCAGAAAAGTATTTCTGTTTCAAACGATCTTCATAGAATTCACAACAATCAACAGAAATAGTTTGACAGATTCTATGGTACTACTCAACTCAACCAAGTACCAGTCATAAAGACGAGTCTCAGATATTTCACGATGACAAAAACAGCGGTTACCTATGTTGCACGAAACCCGAGTTCCTCTAGGAATAGCCTGAGTTCAGCATCAGCTCTACCTTGGTTACTGCTCACTCAAGTACTCATCAATACAAGTCCGATGACAAAACAGCGTTTGCATATGTTGCACGAAACCCAAGTTCCCTTAGGAATAGCCAGGGTTCAGCATCAGCTCTCTACCTTGGTTACTGCTCACTCAAGTACTCATCAATACAAATCCGATGACGAAAACAGCGTTTGCCTATGTTGCACGAAACCCGAGTTCCCCTAGGAATAGCCAGGGTTCAGCATCAGCTCTGCCCTGGTTACTGCTCACTCAAGTACTCACCAAAACAAGTCCGATGATGAAAACAGCGCTTGCCTATGTTACACCAAACCCGCGTTCCCCTGGGAAAAGCCAGGGTTCAGCATCAGCTCTACCTTGGTTACTGCTCACTCAAGTACTCATCAAGACAAGTCCGATGACGAAAACAGCGTTTGCCTATGTTGCACGAAACCCGAGTTCCCTTAGGAATAGCCAGGGTTCAGCATCAGCTCTACCTTGGTTACTGCTTACTCAAGTACTCATCAATACAAGTCCGATGACGAAAACAGCGTTTGCCTATGTTGCACGAAACCCGAGTTCCCTTAGGAATAGCCAGGGTTCAGCATCAGCTCTACCTTGGTTACTGCTCACACAAGTACTCATCAAGACAAGTCCGATGACGAAAACAGCGCTTGCCTATGTTACTCCAAACCCGCGTTCCCCTGGGAAAAGCCAGGGTTCAGCATCAGCTCTACCTTGGTTAATGCTCACACAAGTACTCATCAAGACAAGTCCGATGACGAAAACAGCGCTTGCCTATGTTACTCCAAACCCGCGTTCCCCTGGGAAAAGCCAGGGTCCAGCATCAGCTCTACCTTGGTTACTGCTCACTCAAGTACTCATCAAGACAAGTCCGATGACAAAAACAGCGTTTGCCTATGTTGCACGAAACCCGAGTTCCCTTAGGAATAGCCAGGGTTCAGCATCAGCTCTACCTTGGTTACTGCTCACACAAGTACTCATCAAGACAAGTCCGATGACGAAAACAGCGCTTGCCTATGTTACTCCAAACCCGCGTTCCCCTGGGAAAAGCCAGGGTTCAGCATCAGCTCTACCTTGGTTACTGCTCACACAAGTACTCATCAAGACATGTCCGATGACGAAAACAGCGCTTGCCTATGTTACTCCAAACCCGCGTTCCCCTGGGAAAAGCCAGGGTTCAGCATCAGCTCTACCTTGGTTACTGCTCACTCAAGTACTCATCAAGACAAGTCCGATGATGAAAACAGCGTTTGCCTATGTTGCACGAAACCCGAGTTCCCTTAGGAATAGCCAGGGTTCAGCATCAGCTCTACCTTGGTTACTGCTCACACAAGTACTCATCAAGACAAGTCCGATGACGAAAACAGCGCTTGCCTATGTTACTCCAAACCCGCGTTCCCCTGGGAAAAGCCAGGGTTCAGCATCAGCTCTATCTTAGAAACTGCTCACCCAATTAACTCATCAAGGCGAGTTGGATCACGAAAACGGCTTATTTTTATGTTGGCAATTAACGTTTTCAATGTGTAATGATAATGGTTAATTGTATTGATTTTCCGCCAACACTGTATATTTACATGCATACATACATATTTACATATGTATATATTTATATTCATACATACATACCTACGTTCATTCATACATACCTACATACATTCATACGTACGAACATACATACTGATCTATGGGCGACGATGATCATTTACCATCAGGCGATCCATCAGTCCCTTGTCTCCCAGTTCATTAAAAATAATTTCTAGCCGTGTTCTACTTCTATCCAACGAAAACATGTTTCGTTGCAAAATTAAAAATGAGACGCATAGTGCGGAGTGGCAACAGCGCATTTTCCTTCCTGTTCTTACACTAGCTTAGATTCATAATCCTGTCTCTGTCACGCAAGGCTCGACTACGCTTCAACAAAAGGGAAAGCCTTATAAATAGCGCTTAAAATAAGGGTAACCCTTATTAAAGGCTTGCAAGCCGTATCGGATAGCGGTAAGCCAATGCACAGGGCTAGCTTTATTGTTTTGCTAAGTTTTTTGTAAGGGCTAGTCAAATGAATGGGCTTGCAGTTCGAAAGGGAGAGTCTCTCGATTGGGTCGTCCTTACGTTAGGGATTCCCAATGAAAGGCTTGTAGCGCGGAAGGGGTTGTCCGGTCCCTGCACGAAACACAAGATGTACCGTAAAAGGGTGTGTAAATGTTTACCAGTTCCACCCCTGCTTTAAATGCGAGATCCAAAGTATCCAAACAGCAATTCACGACATCGGGATAGTTGCTAATGAGCTTACAGAGTATTTGCCGAAGATACGCGGTAGAGAGACTAGCCAAGTTCACGAGAGAGAACTGGCGAAGCAGAGTCCATGTGCTTTTTTTATACATTTTGAAATTATTATACAGATAGACTAAGCCTTACGATAAGCTCAACAAGTTTTGGGTTGTACTGTGCCTAAGTACTTAGACAACGATACATAAAATCTAACAATCTAATAACATCCATGTTATAGACGAGCTTGACTATTTCCAGCCACTTTTGACTCCTGCTTGACAGTGAAATGTCAGAAAAAGGTAAAATAATGTAAATTAATCACGTTTGACCCGTAAGTTATTGAAATAAGTATTTGTTAAATCTAGTTAAGATAATAAATAAATAATAAATAAATAAATAACAAATAAATAAATATTATAGGACATTCTTACACAGATTGACTGAGTCCCACGGTAAGCTCAAGAAGGCTTGTGTTGCAGGTACTCAGACAACGATATATATAATATACAAATCCTTATATACATAGAAAACTTCCATAACTCAGGAACAAATATCTCTGCTCATCACACAAATAAATGCCCTTAACGGGATTCGGGATAATTCTGTTTAATAAGACGTTTAAAGAACACAACATTCTATGAAGATAAACCTATCATCATACTTATGAAAAGACAACCTTCTAAAAATCAGGATTTTTCTCATTAGTGTTGAGTTCCTCACTCGTGAGGCACCTCATTTGTACCACTCATATTGTTAATTTGTCGCAGTACTTCACACGGCAAAAATGTATTGCATCACACTTCAACTCACCGCACCTCATTTTACTCGCTTGTGACAGTCGCAACACAAACACCTCACGCCTCACAAAGCATTCACGTACTTCAAATGTCACAAAAACGTCAAAACTCATCATCCACACGCGCGCCTCGCGGCCCTCAAATGGCTCAAATACTCGCTCGCAACAGTAGCAACACAAACACCTCATTCCTCACAGATCATGCACATACTTCAAATGTCACAAAACGTCAAAAACTCATCATCCACTCGCGCGCCTCGCGGCAGACGCGGCCCTCAAACTCCGTCGCGAGAGTCGACACCTCAAATGAAGTGATCAACCACACGTTCAGTTATCGAACTACAGACCTTATGGCCGGGACAAAAGGTCCACCGATAAAATAAAATGTATCGTTTGACTCGTTTGTACCGGAAATCGCTTTGTACCGGAAAGACAGAAGAGGCACTGTGACAACAACACTTCAAAAATCCTTTCAAAGTGAAACAGATAGTTACGTTTACCATAAGAGGGAGTGAGACAGACACACGCGGGCTTCAAATTTGCCTCACCAAAAATACGTTACACATGACTCGAAAGAAAACAATCTTATGCGCCGCAAGTTTTCATACATTTTACGCCTTTTTGATCCCAGGATAGTTAACTTGCTCGCAAAAATCGCGCGAAAAATCAGACGATTTCGCGTGAACCACATCTTTTGTCTCTGTCGCATTTGTGAAGTCATGAATAAATGCAGCTGAGATGCAAAATGTTGTTTTTCGCGGCAGGTCTTCATTTTTGAATTTTTTGATAGCTATTATTGTGCTAACACATTGACCAGTATAACGTGATCTACCGCAGCAATAGAGTTTGTATGGCTATTGTTATGTGTAATCAGGGAGCTCTCTTAGACTGGACGTTGAAATGGTAACTCAAGTGTTTTGAATATTCGGAATACCAAGCATACCAACACAGAGGGCCAACCACTGAGAAGATGCGTTTACGAAGCTTGCTTAAAAACAATTACAAGATTACTGACCGAAATATAATATAAATTATGTGAAGCATGGTAGTTTAATTAAGTATTTAATCAGTAATAGAAAGAATAATTCATTTCTTAATTCAATAGAATGATAAATAAATCCGACACGAAACGTAATTCACAGGCGGTTGACGTTGACAGTAATGACAGTTTACAGAAGAAAAGTTAGTTTGTACGTACTTAGTTGCATTAGCAATATTTGCATAAAGTTTAGTTTTGTCCTACAGTGATAATACTAATAAATGAGCCAAAATGTAATAATGGTGACAACTTTTACACAATCAAATATACCTGTTCTGCCTTAGTGTCATTTGTGTGCAAAAAAATAGTGAAACTGAACTGAACTGAAAAGACTTACCGGCGTCGCGAATGTTGATGGTGTTTTTAATTACTATCATATTGCTTTTAAAACACATGGAGTGGTAGGTTTGTTATTTTTATGTAAAAGTGGTACTAATTATAAAACAATACGAACTTTAGTTTGTTTTAAAACATGCAGTTTTATGGTAACTATGCTAATCAAAGTATGTTATTATTAAGCTGTTAATAATATGAAACCACTGTAATTTGTAGCAGTAATTTAAATGGAACAAACTGTAAATAATATTATTCAATGGCAAAATTAGACCCAGTTCCATAAAAACATCAAATTAAGTTGTTATGCAGGCCTCTATGACAGTCCTTGAAATATTTTTTAATTTTATCTATTTTCTCTTGTTAAATGTTCAAGTACTCATTATGACTAATGAAATTTAGTATGTATAAAGGATATTTACCTAGTACACAACTACACATACTAGTTTTTGTTGCCGATGGATTTTGTCAAACAGCCGATGCTAGAAATTATATATATATATATATACAGATCAGTACCTCACCTCATTTGAAGTAAGACATTGTAACACCTCATTTTTGGAAATGAGGTACTCATACAAACTCATTTGAAATTGATGTCCTACCCATCACTATTTCTCATGTAAACAACGTAGTCATCTATCATCAAAAATCAAACCCACTTCCAGGAGTCTTTTCAAGTACATATTAGGTATTGATATCCAAATCTTGAACTTTAATTATATTTCAAGCGAAATTGACACCTACTTCACATCTTTGTCGGTGTAGTGTAATATTAAACTTGGCTCACATTTCACATTTGTTTTTGAAAGGATCCATCTTACGCCAACTTAGAATCAGTATTCTGAAATCCTTTATACATACATTTTAGGCAAATTCAACTGAAGGCAACTTAGAATTGCCTCTCAGATGAACTCTCTCATGCTGACACTAACAGGGATGACGACTACATAAAAAAATGGCATTCTGTTTAGTCCGTCAGTTAGATCGTCCAAAAATTCTGAAAAAGTATTTTTCGCTTTTTCTAATTAATGAAAAAATACAAATATATAGAGCATCAAAGTTCCGGAGTGGGGGCTTGTGACGTCACTTCTAAGTATAAATAATTTATACTTAGAAGTGACGTCACGCCTATGTACAATTATTGTACATAGGCGTGACGTCACGCGAAACTTCAACGCACTGTACCGTTGTATTTTTTTGTCTACTTGTCGACTGTAATCTGTCAATTAGGACACTACAGACTAAACTATAAGTGCTAACAGTGTTGGATAGTCTATAGCAGTTCCAACTCAATTATAATAAGCTCATTATAGTTAACTTTAGTTAACTGTAATAATTTCAAAAATAGAACTTCATACAATTTCTATACTAATTTGCGATACCTGGCAAATTTTCCTGCATCTGAAACACATTTTTTTATCTGTCACGTTATCGGCCAATCAGAGACGGTTATTACAAACAATTGGTTGCTAGGTAATTCGATGTTGATACAACGGTGAACGACTCTAATAACATTAATTTTAACTTGCATGAATGATGATATTTCCGTCCATTGATGATGAAGATGATGACTCGTAGAAAAATTATTGTATACAATAGTGATATAGTTAAGCTTTTCACTCTCGTACCGTACTATTAGGCCACTCAGCAAGCTTCGTGGCCTAAACTTGTCGACTGAAAAGCTTTGTATTATATCACGATTGTATAAAATACTATTCGTTTACGAGAAAAAGAGGAACAATACGTGTCTAATATTCTTTGATAATCTAATTAGTTTTTTTTAGTCGTCTCGTCTATCGCCGAACATGTGGACAAAAAGCTCCAAAACTATGGCGTGAATAACATAATCATATATGTATTTAATATATAATAAATAAAGTTAAAATAAATAAATAAATATTGGGGGACACCTTACACAGATCAACCTAGCTCCAAACTAAGCTTGTACTAAATATGGGTGCTTACTTATATAGATAAATACATACTTATACAGCGTGTGTATTCCATACGGGCGAATATTTGAATGACGATTAGTATTGGACCTAAGGAGCCTAACTACATGGTTTTTTTATTGAATAGATGAGATATTTTTTTTCATACATAATAATTCAGCACGCAATGTATTACGTCCACATCAATTAGCGTACCTACCTAAACGTCATTACGACATGACGTTAATGTCATGTCAAGTTAATATGGATGGCGTACATTGCTGCTTGGTCAGATTTAAAAAAATAATTACTCTTAATTAATAACACTTTTTAATAAAATGATTATACTATATGATTTGTATGGTTAGATACTATAACTGGATACATTATTCGCCCGTATGGAATCCACACGCTGTATACATAGAAAACATCCATGACAGGATCAAATATCTGGGGGGGTTTTTTTCAAAATTTTAATTTTTTGTATTGAGTCATAAAAGTCTTCGGCACGCACTTTATTTAAAACATATAAATTGTTGATTTATTTTAAGTATAAACGTATTTTTAAGTTTTGAATCGGTCCATAAAGCTCTGTGTAGATGTTGCTGCTGCACCGTTGCTTTTCGGTGAAAATGGATATTAGACCACGAATATAAATTACCCGCTGATTTAGTTATTTAGCCGGCTCATTTGCAAGCTGGCATTAGTTCATTTTAGATTGTTGGTTAACTGCGTTTATGCAATGGTCCTGTTATTATCAAAATATGTGTTTTAATGAGATATTTAACGTTGATACAGATTAAGTTTCCCAGTAATCTATTTGGGATTGATGTTTGTGGATATCAATAGGGATTAATACAGGATTAGTTGAAACTCGGCGATGTGAACTTTTACTACAAAAATGTTACATATTTTTAAATTAAAGGAGAAATGGAAAAATTCACACCTCCGGCAGGACTCTGCGCAGTTGGAAGCGCGATAGCCCCGGCAAGGCCAAAGGTCGCAGGTTCGAGTCCTGCCGGAGATGTGAATTTTTCAATTTTTCCTTTAATTTAAAAATATGTAATATCGCTCGCAGACGTTTCTGCATGATAAAAAAAAAATTACAAAAATGTTGTTGAATGAGGTGAAATTGAGGGTGACAGGTTAAGAATTTCACCACCTCGTTTCTTCCCGTGAGTGTCGTAAAAGCCGACTGTCGGATATGGGTTCTACAAGTAGCACTGAGACTTGAGCAGTTTCACGTTCTGTGCTTACCGTGAGCGTGTGACTTGAATTTATGTCATTTAGCTGTTTTTTAAAGTAAATTCAAACACTTTTTTTTTTCAATACAGATGGTGTTTTTTTTACGCACTAGTGCAAGAAGCTGTTCATTATATGTCAGGTCGAAACTTTGGAGGGCCACCTGTACTGAAAAACGTCGTACGATACACGTACGAAAAGGAAAATCGTAACTCGTGAGTCGACTCCCTTCGGTCGTGTTTTAATTTATCGCCACTAGTTTCGAACTTCCTTTTTTTCGCACTTGTATCGTAATGTACTATCATTTCTTAAATATAATCTAATGCAATCAAGACTAGATGTGAAAATTTGGTAAATTGGATTCAGCTTGATAAATTAAGTGATTTGATAAATTAAGTTACAAACTTTGAGGTGCTTCTCATCAATCAACTCGAATTAAACAAACAGATGCCGGAAAAACTTTCACGATTTATAATTCGAAATAAAATCACAAAATTTTGTTTTTCTTCGCTTCGCGATTATAAATCAGTAAACTGGGGTAAAGTTTTCATAAAATTAAATTTAGCGCCTTTCTGCCATAAGTATCCATATAAAATTTAGCGTATTTATTAAGTTACTTATATTTTATGACGGTGTTCTCTACTTTGCGATTTTCAAGACTAGAAACAGTAATTATTTCTTTGGCCATAGAAATAATTACTACTTCGACAGTTTTTGCCTGTGCTTAAACATTTAAATAAATAAAACAGTTAAGTTGTATTTTATTCATTTTAACTTGTACTGAAAACGAAATCATGAAGAAAGTTTTTTTATTATACACAGTTTTTATTATCATCAGCCGCATATTTTATCATCAACATAAAGTTAGTTAGGTACCCTCGCATGCGAGTCCATACATCAAGTGGGACTTCAAGTACATATGGGCTCGCCTCGGAGGAAATATAGACTGGAGTAGCCTTTCAGTTACTTACCCCTCTGCCAAAAAACTTAAACAAATGTTCATAAAGTCACGTAAATACAATTTCACAATCGATTTATGCTCAATCACAGAATCGCCACGACACATATCACTGGTAATTAAAAATGCCCGCGTGTGCTGTGAACACTTGTAATAAGCGCTCAAATACCTCAAGTTCGCAAAAAGATGGCATAATATTCCATTTGTAAGTAATTTTAATATTGTTGTATTACTGTTTTTATTATCTAAATGATAATATTTTTGTCATACGTCATCGAATATCGATTTATGTGATCGAATGCAATCGATTTAAAATTTGTTGGTGGGTAGAAATTACGTCACGAACACTCCCCACGAGACTTCGATGTTTTGCTGTTTAAGAAGTTACCTAATGTGATTTAAAATAGAGTCGATATTTATATATCAATTTATTCATAAAAAATCCAGAAAAGGCGCACTCCTCACGAGACTTCATTTTTATATTTTGTAAGAATTAACCTAATTGCAATTAGAATAGAGCATATAATAATATTGACAAGGATAATTGAAAATTAGAAAAATCATCCGACCGAGACTTCGTCGTAGAGATGTGGGCATGGTCGATGAAATACCAACTATCGATAAAAAAGTATGATTTGCAAACCTGGATCACACAATTCATTTGAAATATATTTGCAATTTTCCGAAAGAGAGTGATTTGAGTTTTATTACATGTAGGCCTGTACTTAATAAACTTTTCACTTTGGACCAGTATTGATAACAGTTAATGAAGACTAAACCATTTCTAATTTATTTATTTAACCAAGTTTGTCTATAATGATTTAGTACCACCAACCGCAGTATACGTTGTTGATTAGTTAGTCTGAAAAAATAAATTAATGTTTTGTCAAAATGTCAAATATTTCTTTACCAACTAATCCTATTATCCATCGCTAGTCCACCCGTGTGATACCTACTACCCACGATTGTCATTAGTGAATCTTAATATGATTATAATAGTGCCAAACATTAAACAGATCTAAAAAAAACAACGACATCATTAAAATTATAATTACCTTGATTCATTATTATCGACTTCAGTTATCGATGCCTGCCTCATCCCTATAGTTTGAGACACACACGTGCGCATTTAGTGTCCGTATACACTGTGTTTCTACGAAGTATTTCCATGTGTGATATGTCTGTGTGCATTATAATGAGCATGTGTTATTTTTTTATCATAATGTGCGTGTGTATTGACAATAATATTTTTTGCATCTGTGAGTACTCCTTTACATGTGTTATTTCCTCACCTCCCGCGAATCTCGGCAGAATTATTTGTACGTAGACGCAACACGAAGGCTACTCCAGTCTATATTTCCTCCGAGGGGCTCGCAGTCGAGAGTGCAAGTTATGCTAGACCGGCTGCTGAGGTTTTTTGCCGCCCCCCCCACCCCCTTTTTTGCCGTGGGTGTCGTACAAGGCGACTATGGGATATGGGTTAAATTGTGGCGTAGGCGAGAGGCTGGCAACCTGTCACTGCAATGTCACAGTTTCGTTTTCTTTCAACCCCTTATTTTCCAAGAGTGGCACTGAAGCTTTAGTAGTTTCATGTGCTCTGCCTACCCCTTTATGGGATACAGGCGTGATTGTATGTATGTATGTATTGTTTCCGTTTGCCAATTATCTTCCAGGTCAGAGCCACTTGGATATACATCAGGTTTCCTAAGGATACGCCTAATCCAATGCAACTTCTGGATTTCCTCGTGCACGGGTGCTTGTCCAGTTCATTTACTATATGTAGGTACACACCCTCGCACTAATCCCTTGCGGTGAAGCGGCCAGCGTATGTTTTTATAAAGAAGGTAATTTTAGATGGATTTAGTTCTATTCAAAGTGGACCTTTGTTACCGCAGCCATTGTAGGAACTTAGCGGGTAATATATTCGGGATCTCGAAACGGTTTCGGGTCCAGGGTACGTAGCCAAATGCACAAACGCTAACTTTGATGCCGTTATCGTACTGCTCTTCCGTATTGGCGCGACAGAGCCAGACTGCGTTTCGATCGGCGTCTTAACGTCAACAATTACATCATTTGGCTATAGGCCGGCTGACCTTACTTAGGAAATGGAATAATTATTATAGATAAATCTGTTTAGAGTAGCTGTACTTAAGAGGTTATTTGATGTCTTTGTTGTATGTACTGATTGATGCAACAGCGATTATAATACAAAAGTGATTTTGCTGTGACGTGCCGAATAAATTTTCCATCAACAGTTTTGCAATCTACTTTTTATGGTAAGTATTTAAAAATTTATAAAACTACTAGCTTTTGACCGCGGCTTCGCTCGCGATAGAAAGAGACAAAAAGTAGCCTATGTAACTCTCCATCCCTTCAACTATCTTCACTTAAAAAAATCACGTCAATTCGTCGCTTTGTTTTGCCGTGAAAGACGGACAAACAAACAGACACACACACTTTCCCATTTGTAATATTAGTAAGGATAAAAAGGCCTGAAAACACGAATGCAATATTCCTGCTTCATTTTAATTAAAGCTTTTCAAAACACACTTATTTTTGTTAATCATGAGAGAATCGACGATGAGTAACAAAAGATGTTTTTTTCTAAGAGCAAACTTCATTTACTTGCTTAATTTGTTGTAAAATTGCTGAGTAATTTTGCTTTTTTGCAATTTCAATCTTAGTTCTTTATTATGTATATTGAATATTGATATACTTTACTAGTTATGTTTGCTGAAACCGATAGTCACTATGAAAGAACTAGTATTTGAAAACAATGCCGAAAAACGTCCAATAAATACACCGAAAGTGCACCATTTCAGTTGCCATATTGCGTTGGTGACACCGCTTCTAGAAGGTCCCGGTTTCCGTTCCATTTTAACCATTTTTACCCAAACTACTCGCGTTCAGGCAATACCCAATGTTTGCGCTGCAATATCAAAAGTTGATGTAACTTTTGCTGTTACAAGGACTTTATTCTTAACGGTGCAAAGTTTGTTCTAGAATAGTTCTGGATAGTGTTATAAGAGCTCGGGAAAATAAGCGCTCGATATTGCAAGTGGAGTGGGAGGAATATTTGGAGCAAAGGCGAACACAAACTCGCAGTTTAAACAGCTGAATGAACTAAGCAGAGCAACCGAGCATATTACTGATTTAATATTGATGCAAAGAAACGCTCCGTACCGTTCCTTTGCTCGTATAAGTTTCAAGTGTACTGTCGTGACACAGACAAGCGAATATGTTAGTGTTTCTTATGGTTAAATAAAACTGGTACTAGTGTTACTCTGGTCCGTTCACTTATCTGTGGTTTTAACACCACACACGACACGATGCACGGTTGTGGGAGTTTGCTTTAAAACTTTATCGATGTAAAATATTTTACGTTAGCAAAGTTTATTGGTTTTCGACTTAAGATATTGCTTGCTTGGTTAATCTATATTCTAGAAATGTCATATTTATTATCAGTTATTCTCTGATATATACAATAGTCACCTAGTAACTGTAGCATAGGAATAAACATAGTGCACACGAGCATGAAGCGTCTCGGCCGTTTCAGTTTGGGCAATAAACGTTTGGTCAGTCCATTTAATGAAGGCGACTTCCGTCTGATTGATCTATACAATGTAGGTATAACAAGTGAAATGCAACACTCATCTACCTATAAATTTGTAAAAAGTTGCTGACGGTATCACGGTTATTACATCCAATAACCTTAATACACTTATATGTCAGAAACTTATAATACAAATGAGCATCTTCGAATTTGCCTCGACTGCCCAAACCTGCGGAAAACAGCTAATCGATAAACAACCTTGTAAGGAAGCATAGCTTCTGTCCGCATACTAAACAGCCGCCCTAGCCGAAGTGGCAATCGTTGACGCTTCGTGGGGATCGACACGTAGAGCTCGGTCACGAAAACAAAAGAGCTGACCGACAACCTACATAAGTACCTCCTCGGCCCAGAGCCAGCCACCTTCGGCGCCCTCATACGCCGTGTCTTGCGTGTGCGGCGGTCGTGTGACCGTCGCCGTCGCGTCTCATACCATCGGCGACTGTCGCCCACTCGTAACTTCAAGTCAATCCCCCCTTCTGGGGGATGAACTGGGCCTTTCCATCCTATCTAAAGGATATTTGGCGGAATGTGTTCGCCGCCCGTAACTACGGGCGTGTCTTTAGGTGCCATCTAGGCTTGGCTTCAGCGATGGGCCGCCGGCGAAACCGGCGGGCCATCTGTGGCTGACTGACGGTGGCCTGTCAGCAGTGTTGCGGGGGGGCGGCGAGTGCTCCTTCTCGGCGTCCTCCCTGGCGTGCTACCGGGTCCGGTGGGCGTGCGTGGTTCGTTGGTGGGTGACGAGTCTCCGATCTCGGCGCCCAGGCCCGTCTTCTCCTTGGAGTCGGCGGGGGCGGGTGCGGGTGTCCTTTGGGCTGCTGCGTGGGTCGTTGTTGTGAGGCGACGAATCTCCAACTTCGTCGCCCCGGTTTGTCGGTTCCGCGGGCCGACAGTCGACGACTGGTGTTGTCCGGAGGGCGTGCGTGGAGCGGCGCGGTGCTCATCCGTCGAGGAGTCAGGAGCGGTGGTGTCTGCGTTGTGAAGGTTTGGGGTGGGTAGCTGAGAAAGCGAGTTCCTCTTCTACCCTCCCCTTTGGTTTTGCAAGGCTGCCGTGTACCACCGCTCTTTTTGGTACGCTTTTTGGCGCGTGCTGTCTTTTTTTGACGGCAGCCTTGCATCCGGGGTTCTTGGGGTCGCGGCTGAGGGTCCGGGGCCCGCGATGGGGCCTTGGTGACGGGCGCGACGTTGGGTTGGTCGGTGGCCGTGACCCGCGGGTTGGGGGCGACGGGGCGGGCCGGAGCTGTGGTGCCTTGGGGGGGTCCACGGTCGGCTGCGGCTCGGAGTGGCGTGTGTCCGGGGATGCTATGGGCGCGGCCGCGGGTCCGGGGTCCGCTGTTGCGGGCGCGTCGGGCGTGCGGTCGGCGCCTGGCGGGTTTGTGGTGGCCACGGCCTCCGGGTTGGGGGCCGTGGGGCTGGCCGGTGCGTCGGCGGGGCCCTTAGAGGGGCCCGCGGTCTGCTGCGGCGTGGGGTTGTCTGGCGGTCGCGGCCATAGGCTGGGGTAGCGTATGGGTGCGACGCGCGGTGGTGGGCCGACGCTTTGGAGGACCTCCAGAAACGTGGGCTGTTTGGCTAGGGCGGGTGTGCGCGCGATGCGCGGGGGGGGGGGGCGACGCTCTGAAGGATCTCCAGGAACGTCGGCGGCTGCTTGGCTGGGGCTGGCGGTTTGCCCATCAGTTCCAGCGTTTTGGCGAAGCTGGACTCGGGATTGGCCTCCGCTCTGCGAAGGGCCGCGTGGTCTTCTGGTCGGAGCTCCACGTCCTCGCCGCGGAAATGTCCCATGAGCCTATACATCATATCCCTTGCCTGAGTCGACAATGGCGACCTGGGCGGGGACCCGGCTTTACCCGAGCCGTCGGCCAGGATACGATCACGATCCTGGTGACTGCACGGGGGCGGCCGGAAAGGGACTTCCCGCGGGGTCGTAGAGACGTCCGGGGTCGGTGTGACGGTGGGCCGCGGCGCTGGGTGACCGGCGGCGGGTTCGTGGCTCGGTGGTTTTCATGAGGGTACGCCGAGAAACTCGCGTTTCGGACTACCCACTCTAACCGGCGGGTCGGGGGGGTCGTCGGGTTCGGCGTACCTGCTGCGGGTAGATGTCCCGTCGCGTTTTTCGAAGTACCCACCCTGCCCGAGGGGGCGGGGGGGCACCTCGGCACGCGTCGGGTCATTCGTGCGCAGTCGGGCTTCGGATGTGGGCGGTGACACAGTCGTGACGCTTCATCGCCTCTCAGCGCCTAGCATCTAGACATCTATCCGGTTGCCCAGATTAAGGTCCAGAGCCGAGGCGATCGGCGACGGCTTCAGCGGTCTGCGGGCTGTCCCCTCCGGCGCGAGCCGGGGTCAATCCGGCGAAGATTTTCGAAGAAAATCGCGCAGGATCGTCAGGAGCAGGAGAAGTGGTGCGTCCGAGCGACAGGAGTGTCGGTGGCTGTCCCTGTCGCCCACGCAAGCCACGGCGATACTTAAGGAGTCGGGCGAAACCCGACGCATGCAGTCCAAAGCCAGGCGTAAAATTTTAGAGTGCAATATCCAGTGGTCGGGTTTTAGTAATTAAATATTTTTTTTATTTCTTTTAATATAAATACCTGCCGAAGTTATGTTTAAAACTTGATAAACCCAATATCTTATAACAAATATAGAAATTGAATTAAACTTTCACGAATTTAGACATATTTAAAATTACAAACGGGACTTAAGTAATCGCGTAAAACTATGTCTTTTTTTTATTTAAAACCAGTGTGTTCCGAGACCATGGAGACAAGCCATGCTTGAAACATCGGACGATGGTTTTAAAAAACATAGTTTTAGGCGACTAAGTCCACTTTGTAAGATCCATACTTGAATATTATAAGTGGGAAAGTGTGTGTGTCTATTTTTTAACCGTCTTTTACGGCAAAACGGACGGACCGACGAATATGCGAGTTGGCGTGATTTTTTAAGTGGAGATAGTTGAAGGGATGGAGAGAGACATACGTTACTTTTTGTTTCTTTCTAACCCCACGCTTCCCTAAAATAGGAGGTAGAAGTTTGTATGGAGCATTCCTAGCGAAGCCACGGGAAAAGCTACTTTTATATAAATAGCGAAATTTTAACTATAAAACTCCCGTGAGACTCATACATATTTATGTCGAACGCTATATCGACTTAATACGTGAGTAACCCGCTTAAAATATTTTTAAATAAATAGCGAAATTGCTTTGAAAAATAAAAAAGCTTACAAAAGGTAAACGATCCTAACGTTGGCTAGGTACCCAGGAATAGTTACGGTTAGTTAGCAGAACACCATATTATTAGTTCCAAGATACGAACTTCTGCAGCAGAAGTTCGGCTGTCTGGAGAGTTTTCGCTGCATTGCGATGAGTAAGTTTCTTACATTCTGTGCCAGGTGCTGGGATGGTCACTTTAGGCATACTTTCGTTTTATTTGCTTCATTTCAGTGAATGATTTATAACTGTTTCAATGAATTATCTTATGTCATAGATCACAGTATTTAAGGTACAGCGGAGCAAATCTCGACTGGGGGACAAATGTAACTGGACCATTTTTTCCATGTTTTTCAATGTTTGCATTACTAAATAGACTGTCCACCGGTTATATATGGTCGGCCTGTTCAGTGGATGCATAATGTAATAATGGAAAAAACCGGCCAAGTGCGAGTCGGACTCGCCCACCGAGGGTTCCGTACCTACAAAACTATTAGGTACTTTTACGTTACTCACATAAGTCTAAAGACTGGGCTAGGCTAGAAGTATAGGTTCTCTAATGAGCATAATTGTGTTTAGCGCCACCTCTCGACGAATTCGCGAACTAATTAGCACAGCTTGCGTGAGGTCTTTTATAATGTTAACCAAATTCAACATTTTTTATTTTATTTTAAAGTAGGTGTTTTATGTAAAATTTCGTAGCTATAAATTTTAACACCTTTATTCATAAACGTACACTAAAGTTATCCAGCCGATAAAGTTCGTTTGTCCCTTTCTATCACACCAATACGTCGGAAAGGGACAACCGAACTTTATCGGCTTGATAACTTAGTGTACGTTTATGAATAACGGGGTGAGTATTACCGTACTGTAAAAATGTAATGTATACGGATTAATGAATTTAATATAGATAGGTAATTATTGATATGTGGCAAAACACAGATTTCGGGAGATAGGTCATGCCGGGCGATTTGTATAGAATACGCCTGTCGCAAGGTCTGCGCAACCCACACAAAGCACCAGTAATTGTAAAGATAATGCACGCACACACCTAATCCACACACACTTGTAGCTGGACGCTCCTATTGCGCAATACACGCGCATCATTTCAATGTATGTGTACACGCGAACGATAAGCGAGCGCGATCGCGCACGCACACAACGATAAATAGCGGGAACGCCTAGCCTCGTTTCCGAGAAAAATGTCTCACTGAGTGAATCGTTTTGTACACCGTTCATTGCGGCGCAAAACACTACACTGTTTACAATAGGTTCCTTGTGTAGCCGCAATGTATAATGAACGTTTTAAAGCACAAGCAAACGTAAGGTTACATGGTACAACTCGGAGTATTACGTTGAATTCGTGTTTTATGTGAAATAAAAGGAAATAAATAGTATTTACCTATGAAATGTTATCCTATCGGCTTGGAAATTATTCAGGTCACTGCGATGTTTGCAAGTTATTATTGCACACTTCGGCATTTTTGATAAAACTCGTTTTTCGTCGGTGAACAGCGCGCGTGTACACTCGATGACAGTGGACGGCGAACTGGCGGCGGTGTAGGCCCAATGGGCCTACATCTGCGACCAGGCCGCGCGCGGCTTGTCCTCTCTAACACAATAAGTATCTAATGATTTTAGGTACTTATTTTAAAAACTCTAAAAATGTCTATTGAGTTTCTGTCGCAGACCACCATGTGGCTTCTGCATATTCTGCGCTGTGATAGAGTTGCCATAGTAGGTATGTATATATTGTATAATAGGCAATAAGAGGCAAAAAACATATTGTGCTAAAATATTTAAAATACCTACAGTCATTTCCGAAACGTGTGAATTCACGTCAATACTTTCTTTTATCAGTATTACACGGAGTAGGTAAACGTTTCGTGGCAGCGGCAGCGCACACTGCAGAGAGCGCACGTGGACACCGGCGCGGCGCCACAGAATATATAATAGCACAAGTAAAGAAGGCCCACTGCTTTGATGTTTCCGAAATGCCGCCTTTTTAAATACCTACAACATTCTTACAAAGAAACGAGCCGCACGTGCGCGGCGTCCGGTGATAGGGTTACCAATGGATCCAAACGAATTAATACTCACATTAAATGTTATATTTTTATATTCAAGTCTTGAGTACTTTCTAGGTATATACGCTGTATTTATATATTTTTGTTCAAGGTTCCAACATCACAAGCCTTATTGAACTTTTCCGTGGGACTTAATCAGTAGTAGATCTGTATAAGAATATCTTTTGGTATGTATTTATTTTATTCAATATGTCTATTTAATTAAGTATTATTAGCCATTCCACCCGCGGACAACGCTTAAAAAACCTCGCGACGTAAAGTAACAATAGAAAGTGCGAACGTGCATTCCGTGAGAATGTGCGCCACCCCTGAGTAGGCCGCGAACTCGCGGCCACAGCTCGCAGCCGCCAGGAATGCCAGGATATACTTGTAGCGCGGCGCGGCCCGTCACACGCACCCGGCGGCGTTTGGATGTGAGCCGCATGGCATGTGCCGCTGTGCCACACGCTGTCGGTCGCGGGTGCGTGGGTTTTCTGACCCTTGGTCACCCGTCGTCGGCGACGGAACTCAGAAGCTCTGGTAGACTGATTTTTGAACTGTTGTGTTGTGCTCTGATCAAAATGAATGCAAAAATACTTACATTGTAATTCTTAGAGGAAGAAGATTATACGCGACTTAATCCGTCCATATAAATATTGATATTACCCAAAAAAAAGAGACAGTCAAACGATACTTTTGTATGAAACCGGCAAAAAGAAAGTGAAATTTTTAACTTGGTACTCAAACACTTGCATTGTAGTAAAGAAAAAATTACATCATATATTCGATTAAGTATATCGAAAATAGTTCACAGAAGTACAATTCATCCATTGAATTACTATGTACTAACATACTAGAAATTACACCCCAAGCCCCAAACAAAGTCTGTGCTCCGGCCGGCAGCGCGCGGCGCATGCGTGGGGAGGTACCGTGTCATAGAGTAAGACTTGACCAATGACCACCTAGACGCGACACTCTTAGTGTAGACCTTTTTTTATACTTTTTGTAAAATACTAACCCCCTTATTCATAAACGCAGACTAAAGTTATCAAGCCGATAAAGTTCGTTTGTCCCTTTTCGGCGTATTGGTGTGATAGAAAGGGACAAACGAACTTTATCGGCTTGATAACTTTAGTGAACGTTTATGAATAAGGGGGTAAGTAGTTTAATTTTAGCACTATCATACATTGTGCTATGTTTAAGTTCTACTAAGTGAAACAAAAATACATTATTGATTTTTTTCATATACCTACTTTAATTGCCCTTGAAGAAAATCATAGGTTATTATTGTATGAAAATATCGATTACAACTCGTGTTAGAACTGTGTAGTATTCATAAGTATAACGTGAAATAAATTTAACATTTCTCTTTTATATATTACAAACAGAATATAATCACAATTACTATACTTCATTACCTACATGTCAATTCTGTGCGATTATGATGCGATTAATCTATGATTTCGTTCAACAAAATGGCAGCGATAGCTTCGCGTTTGAGGAGCGCGTCCCTTCATTGAAATAATTACTTAAATAAAGCTCGATTAACATAGCGTGTATACTAACCGATGAAATGTGACACGTCAGTTTTATTCAATTTTCTCGTATGGCTTAAAAAACAGCATCTTGTTGCGCAGGAAGGCATTTTTACATTTTATTTGTGTGCAGGCAGAAACATAAGTCCAATGGACTTATGTTTGTAGCGCAAATGTTTTGCTCGCAGTGTCCTCTCTAGTATTACCTCAATGAGTTCATCATTATCTTTAGTGAAGTCAGTCATTTTCCATATCAAGACGCCACCCGCCGTCCGTTGCTATTGTACAAAACGAATACAGACCGTCGCGTGCGGCGTGTGACCTTCGCCCGTCGAACCACCCGCCGACGGCGACGTTTCAAAGAAACCACCCTCAAACATTTCCGAACAAAACATTCGAACGTCGTCAGTCGCGGACCCGCGTAATTAAAACCACAACACGTTCTATGAACATTGGTCAAGTGCGAGTCGGTTTTCGACTTTTCCATACAAAGAACTCATGAGCGCCTGAACGACTGTGATGGCAAAGTTAACTTTTCGCACTTTCAAGACTTTACGTATATATCTCGGAAACGATAAGAGATAGAGCAAAATGGACTTCAGATTTGGGCTGTCGTTGGCACAAATTCTATGTTTTCGTCAACAGAGACCTTTTCGTGGACCGATTTGAACAAAATTTTGCTCAGTCCACTTACAAACGGTCTTAAGCGCCTCCTTTTTAGTAGAAACTTAAGTCATTTTGGCAAATGAAAAAAAAAATTGAACAATTTCTAAAAAGAAAAAGACAGAAATGAATTTCTTTCTACCAGTCCATCACGCTTACAAATTTTTAAGACGTTTAGTACTGCTTGCAGCGTCAGTGAGTGAAAATCTTAATTTGAGTTTTTTTCTCGTAAGTCCGACTTACGCTTGACTGTAGATTTCTAATAGGTTTTCCTGTAATCTACAGGTAGAGGGCTATCTCGTGTATTTTTTTGAAAATTTTACGCTAAGTAGTTTCGGAGATAAGGGGGGGGGGGGGAATGGTCATTTTTTGTCTATTTTCTTAAATTACTTCTAAAGTACCAAAATTAAAAATTTAAAAAAAATATATTTCAAATGCTCATAAAATGCTCTTTCATTTGATATATAACACAATATAGTTTTAATAACTTTGATTTTTAATTTTCAAGTTTACCCCCCAAAAGTGACCCCTATGATTAAATTTCATTTAATTAAATTACATGTCCGTCTTTGGGCCACAGGTTTACATATGTGTACCAAATTTCAAGTAAATCGGTCCAGTAGTTTCGGAGAAATCGGCTGTAACAGAGGGACAGACAGACACACGAGTGATCCTATAAGGGTTCCGTTTTTCCTCTTTGAGGTACGGAACCCTAAAAATGGATTAGTTACAATTGACCCTCAGTCGAGATTTGCCCTGCTGTACCTTACTGTAATCTGTACTCAAGTTAGCAAAAGATATTTGGCTAAACCAGTACCTATCATAATAAAATTTGACAGTCACACAAAACGGCTAATGTACAATGCACAATGTCGAGGTTAGTAATGTACAATTGTACACATTACCGTCACAGGATCTCAAACGGGGTAGGTAGAGCACACTGAATTGCGAAATTTTCAGTTTCGTATCATAACAACAAAATAAGTTATCAATTATTTATAAACACTGTTTTTTATTCGGACCTGAACAAAAACTACTCGTAGTTATTGAGATAAACTGTGAGTTGAATTTTTCTTTTTTTTTACAATTAATGGATGTTATTGAATGTGAGTTGAATGTTTTATGGATACATATTTTTTTGATTAGGCGTAAATCATTTCATAAACTTCACATAACACATACATGATAAGTAAATCATTTTTATTAATTTTAACGCTGATAAAACTACCATTGTAGTTATTTTATTATAAAGAAATTATCCTTTACCAAAACTCCCATATAGATATGATACATAATTCATCATTCGAGCCTTACTTAGACTAAGTATGCCATATTTCACATCTGGACCCTTCTGTGGATGCGACATAAAATACAGCCCTGAGGTAATCCTATCCATCCATGATTTATACCAAGAAGGGTCAATGTAGAAAATTTTATATGCGATATATCAATACCATAAACAGTTTTGTTAAGATATAAGTTAAGCAACTACCCTTTTACTTTGCTTGCCTTGAGTTGCTATAAAAACTGAGTGGTTTGTTGACGAATGACGTTTTAAAATATTTTACTCGAATTATTTTTCTATTTTTTCTTAAGGAAGTTTGGGCGCCGCTGTTCTTTCTTTAAACAATGAATGTAATTTTCTGTGATTTTTACGCTAATAAGACATCATCCTTCTTGCGTTGTCGCCGCATTTGCCACGGCTCATGAGTTTGGGGTCCGCTTTGACATTTGATCCCAAGATTTGGCGTTGGCCCTAGTTTTACGAAAGCAACTGCCATCTGACCTTCCAAATCGAAGGGTAACTAGGCCTTTTTGGGATTAGTCCGATTTCCGGACGTTTTTCTTTCACCGAAAAGCGACTGGCAAAATATCAAATGACATCTCGCACATTAGTTCTGAAAAACTCATTGGTACAAGCTGGGTTCGAACCCGCAACCTCCGGATTGAACGTCACACGCTCTTATTACCGCTAGGTCACCAGCGTTTTACTCTGATAAGTAAAGTATTCTAAAACATCAGATTCTCATGGTAGAGGCTCTAGAGTACTAGTAAAACGGGTTATTCTGAACCGAGTAAAGTGAGGGTTATATGTATTCAAGGTCTTGCATTTCACTGGCGACGCTTACTCGTAGACAGCTAATAAAAGCTTAAGATTTTTCAACACTGAGACCTAAACCTTTCTAAGTAATTCTTGGTAAGAGAAGAAGAGTTTGCGACGAAATTTCAGAATAACGTCAAAGACGACAAATTATTACTAATAAAATGACCAGTGAAGAATGAGACGAATTTAAGAATTGGACATAAAACGAAGGGACCATCTAAGAAACGAACGAATCAAATTTCAAATATAATTTTGTGGAAATTGAACTCATTGATATTGTATTGAAATTTTGTTTTTACGCCATCTGTTATTTTGCATTTCCGTTTCATTGACTCCTTAGCCCAAAATGTGTTATTGGATTTGATTGCATACTCGTACACTAAACAGTAATTTGATGTAGTTCATTATTTACACAGTTCGATACATCCTTCGATTGTTGTCAAACAAATCACGTTGAAACATTTTATCCTATCTCAACTTATTAATGCAAAGCCTCAGTATAGGAAAAAGATAGGCTTCAACTTACCGTTTCATTTACCAATCTACAATAATTCTTCTCGAATAGTCTGAAAGTCTTTTTTCCAACGCGAGTAAGTTGTGTATTTAGGCCGAATCGGGACTGTTGCCTTAAGGACCCTGCAGAGATTCCACATAATATTATAAGGTATTTTAAGGAAACTCGCGCCACCCTCTTCACGTAAGCGTTGAAAAGTTGTTTATGTAACTTTTGATTGCCTTTTTTACTTAGTTTGTTTACTTTTTTACTTAGAGGCGGAATTATGATGGAACTTTTTTCGTTAAAGGCTCAAAGATACATAAATGGGTTTCGGGAGTCTGCGAGACCTTGTTTAGTTTTATTTGTCTTCCTTTAAAGATTTACGTTGTCTTTGCTAAACAAACGAGAAAGTGTCAACTTGTATTTTATTGAAAGGGAGACGCGTTAGGAGATGTTTGCTCGAAGACGGTTCCATATACCTTCGAACTTTGGAGGAATTTTATGTGACTTCTAGATATGTGTCACAGAATTCTGTAAACACCATTTTAGGATGGGTACGCAATATGTATTGAATAAAAAATAATCCATTTGGGCATTTAGGCACTAGGTTTAGGTTTAGGGTTTTTTTTTGTGTTATTATTAATTTTAAAACGGCCCAAAAAAATTATCGTATGACTCTAAGATCAACTTTTATCTATCAATAACGGAACTAAAAGTGACTTTATGAAGGTCACTCAGCAATACAAAATTTCTTAACGTTTTAATTTTGCGACCGGTCGGGTCTGGCTCAGTCAGTGCTGACCCTGTCTGCTAAGCCGGGGTCCTAAGTTCGAATCCCGGTAAGGGCATTTATTTGTGTGATGAGCACAGATGTTTGTTCCTGAGTCATGGATGTTTTCTATGTACATAAGTATGTATTTATCTATTTAAGTATGTATATCGTCGCTTAGCACCCATAATACAAGCTCTGCTTAGTTTGGGGCTAAGTTGATATGTGTAAGGTGTCCCCCAATATTAATTTTGACACACAGTTTACTGCGATAAAATTGTCAATTCATGGTTTTTTTTTAATCCAGAATTTAAAGAGGACACTAAATTCACGAGCAAGAGTTACCGCAAACGGCTGAAATATTTCAGTATTTTATAAAATGGAACAAAATTCCTATCGCACATTTGACGCGACCTGCAGGGCGATCATGGTGCGATAGGGAGGCCAGGGTGGCTAGCCGAATGGCACAATCGCTCACGAAACGCTCACGAAACGAAGCGCTAGTAGATATCTATCTCTATCGCGCTTGCGTATTGGCGCGACAGAGCCAGCGGCCTGGCCCCGTAGCCAAATGGCATTTCTCCGACGCCAAACGAAAGCGATACGCCGCTGGCTCTGTCGCGCCAATACGCAAGCGCGATAGAGATAGATATCTACTAGCGCTTCGTTTCGTGAGCGTTTCGTGAGCGATTGTGCCATTCGGCTAGCCACCCAGATGTGTTATCATTTATCGCGCGACCATAATTGCCTGGCTGTAGAGGAAAGTAAGCTGTGACAACCATCCATCTATCAGCTTAAAGCAAGTACAAAATACCGTGAACGCGTGAACGAAATTAAAACAGCCAACCGCCGCGCCGTTTGCTTAACAAGCTGTTCGGTGCAAAACATGCAGCCAAGTCCCGTGAACTCTGATTAGAATTACAATTAGATGAAATATAACAAGTTATTTACCAGTTTTCTTTGCTTTGTCCAAAACTTATTAGAAGGGCAAACGTGGATTGCACAAGGTTGACTGACGATGAGATCGCTTTGTGGATAAGTGACGTTCTAAAACTCAAGCATTTTAGTGAAGTTATTCTATATTATACAGTTCTGTTGTCAAAGTGGACCCCAGGCTCCAATGAGCCATAGCAAATCTCTGGATAAAAGAGGAAGATAATGATGATTCTAAACATACATATTGTAGGCGACGGAACTACACTGAGAGAAATTTGCATTGTGAATTTAACAAGTTCGACTTGTTGCGGTTTATCCGTTTGAATCAGCCAAATGTATGTTTAAAACAATATGTGTCAGGTTGTTTTTATAAAATCGACTTGTTGATTCAAATATATTGCCGATTCAAATGACAAGTAGCTTGTTGTTTGAACCAAAGAGCACGTAGGCGCTATTTTAACCAAAGAACTTGTTGAACGAACATGAAAACTGGTTGTATTTTCTCTCAGTGTACCAACATCCGTTCTGCGCGCTTGCTGGCAGCCTGACTTGTACAGTCAACTACAAAGAGATGTATACACTTTTTCACCTTATTTCATAGTAATAAGGTGAAAAAATAGATACATCTCTTTGTAGTCGACTGTACAGATGCCGCTGCCAGCGCGCGTCTTTTGTTTTTTTTTTGTACAGATTTTGGTCTCGAATTGTCAATGAGGCATAAATGTTTATTTTTGCTCATACTTTTGCAATTTTTTGTGTAAATAGCTAATTTTTTGCATATATTTTCGTCTTTTTCCGTGTGTATTGTGTACATAAATGTAATATACTGTACAGCTGAAGTTTTCAGCGGCTCGACAGCTTACTCATATATATTCACGCCCGTGTTCCCAAAAGGAAAGCACAGCAAGAGGGAGCACCTGAAACTGATCAAGGTTCAGTGCCACTCTTAGCAATAGAAAGGGTTGTGAGGTAAATGCAATTTGAGGTTGGTAGCTCATCGCCGATATCTACTACAATCGAACCCATATCCCATTTGACATCTACGATATCCACGATAGGAAAAGGGGTTGTGAAATTTTTAACCTGTTAGCCACCAAACGCGGCAACTAAGTTAACTAAGCCGGTTTTATGTTATTCCACAATCGAATTAATCGCTTACTCTAAAATTTAATCAACCAGCGACCCGTAACTAAATACTGCTTATAATATCATGAAGGTAGATTACCGTTCGATAAACATTAGCTCGATCCACTGTAACATGTCAGAAACTTGCTTCCATGTTTCATCATATGCAAGCATAATAATTATATTTTTTGTTTATTTGATTAAATTCCTGTTTCGGTCTCACGATAATTAAAATTTTGTTTGTATCAAGTAGATCGTATTTTAGAAATACGAGATGGAGAGCTTGGAGATTTATAGTGAACCAAAATATTTAGATGCTTATTTGTAGCCCAATTTGAGTCTTGTTTCAAAGTCATAAAGGTTTTGTAGTAGGGATTTTAAGAAATGCTGCCTGGTCAAATTCAAATCAACAGGAAGATGTGTCAAATTTCAAACTGTACAATTAAATGATACTAGCCAATAAAAACTAATTTAAGCCATATTGAACCATATTACAAAGAGCGTTGATTGAGACAATTTTTAAAGCATGTGCAAATAGAAAAAAGTCTAGTGAGCCAATCCTGTGTCCAAACATGTGAAAAAAACTTAGTTCGGCCACGCCCTATGAGTAGATCAAATTGGACCTTATTCTGATCAGGAAATAAAACATGTTTTATTTAAATATTGTATGAAGTTATGAATTTCAGCGTTGGTTAAGAAATACCAATCAGGAGTGAGGAAGTGGGAGCTAGTGGGGATTTGAGAATCTTGGAAGGGATTGCATGGGATTCATGCATTGGCATTGATTCATTAGCATTCGGGGATTAGAGAGCCTGCTGCTCGACCGTCAGACTGGTTCTATTTAGGTTTATTTGGGTAAATCTAGATTACCTATATTATGTCCTAGCCTTGATTTTGCTAGTATTTCATGATACTGGTATGGTTTGGGTTGGAGGATAATATAGAGTTTTGTGTTAAAAGCGTATATTTCAGTGTTTAATTGGTGTAAATTTAAGTGTCTTAATTGTAATTGTTTTGGAGCTCGATCACTGCTAGTATTATAAAGTGTACTAGTAGAGTTTAGAGTTGTAGAACAATAGTGTTGCTAAAGTTTTAAAGTTTGGTTAGATTTGTGAGTGTTTCTTATTAGTTAAAGAATTAATTGTGTTTTAATGTGTGAAATGTTTTAGCTTGGATTGCTTTAGTGGTATTTTACGCTAGAATAATCTTTGTTGAGGGATTTCATATATTACTTAGTTCTGTTAGTTAAATAATAACTTTTGTAAATAATTATTGAGATAGATTATTTTAGTAGGATGAACTGGTCTGATATTTTGCAGTTCTTTGGAGGGATAGGGCGGGTAACCTAACGGTGTTCAACTATAGCCCTAGTCAACCAAGGAATATTTCTTGGGTTATTTTAGTAGAGTCCAAGTGAGCTCTTGGCAGTTTCCTGCGTTTATTAAGACAGGATTTTGCTCCTGGAATCTGGACGATTTGAGTTGTTACCTAAACTTCTTAAATTTGCCAGGTTCTTGTCCAACTTTCCTATTTTACTTTACCCGTCTGGCTGACTTCTTGCTGTCCCAATCCCTAGTGTGAGAACCAGCCCACGTGAAGAAATAGGGTGTCAGGTCAAAGGGTTATTCTTCGCCCGTCTTAGTTAGCTTTAGCTAGAGATTTTCCATTGCACTTTCGGAAAATCACGCGAGTAAATTAAATGTGCGATCCGGATCGCTAGTTTGCTAATATGTCGGTAGAGTAGATGGTTAGTTTAGCTGTTAGGGCTATGATTTTGTTTGGTATAGGAAATATTAGAATTAAAATTGTTTTCTCCTTTTCAAGTCTTTATTCATTTTCTAGAAAGTCCAACTATACATTTTTAATACGGGTTTTGGCTACTTAATATGTTAGACTTTAACTGTGTGTGATTTTATAAATTAAAAATAAATAAATAAATAATTATTATAGGACTTAAGCTACAGTAAATTTTGGGAGGCGATTGTAACATGTCAGAAACTTGCTTCCATGTTTCATCATATGCAAGCATAATAATTATATTTTTTGTTTATTTGATTAAATTCCTGTTTCGGTCTCACGATAATTAAAATTTTGTTTGTATCAAGTAGATCGTATTTTAGAAATACGAGATGGAGAGCTTGGAGATTTATAGTGAACCAAAATATTTAGATGCTTATTTGTAGCCCAATTTGAGTCTTGTTTCAAAGTCATAAAGGTTTTGTAGTAGGGATTTTAAGAAATGCTGCCTGGTCAAATTCAAATCAACAGGAAGATGTGTCAAATTTCAAACTGTACAATTAAATGATACTAGCCAATAAAAACTAATTTAAGCCATATTGAACCATATTACAAAGAGCGTTGATTGAGACAATTTTTAAAGCATGTGCAAATAGAAAAAAGTCTAGTGAGCCAATCCTGTGTCCAAACATGTGGAAAAAAACTTAGTTCGGCCACGCCCTATGAGTAGATCAAATTGGACCTTATTCTGATCAGGAAATAAAACATGTTTTATTTAAATATTGTATGAAGTTATGAATTTCAGCGTTGGTTAAGAAATACCAATCAGGAGTGAGGAAGTGGGAGCTAGTGGGGATTTGAGAATCTTGGAAGGGATTGCATGGGATTCATGCATTGGCATTGATTCATTAGCATTCGGGGATTAGAGAGCCTGCTGCTCGACCGTCAGACTGGTTCTATTTAGGTTTATTTGGGTAAATCTAGATTACCTATATTATGTCCTAGCCTTGATTTTGCTAGTATTTCATGATACTGGTATGGTTTGGGTTGGAGGATAATATAGAGTTTTGTGTTAAAAGCGTATATTTCAGTGTTTAATTGGTGTAAATTTAAGTGTCTTAATTGTAATTGTTTTGGAGCTCGATCACTGCTAGTATTATAAAGTGTACTAGTAGAGTTTAGAGTTGTAGAACAATAGTGTTGCTAAAGTTTTAAAGTTTGGTTAGATTTGTGAGTGTTTCTTATTAGTTAAAGAATTAATTGTGTTTTAATGTGTGAAATGTTTTAGCTTGGATTGCTTTAGTGGTATTTTACGCTAGAATAATCTTTGTTGAGGGATTTCATATATTACTTAGTTCTGTTAGTTAAATAATAACTTTTGTAAATAATTATTGAGATAGATTATTTTAGTAGGATGAACTGGTCTGATATTTTGCAGTTCTTTGGAGGGATAGGGCGGGTAACCTAACGGTGTTCAACTATAGCCCTAGTCAACCAAGGAATATTTCTTGGGTTATTTTAGTAGAGTCCAAGTGAGCTCTTGGCAGTTTCCTGCGTTTATTAAGACAGGATTTTGCTCCTGGAATCTGGACGATTTGAGTTGTTACCTAAACTTCTTAAATTTGCCAGGTTCTTGTCCAACTTTCCTATTTTACTTTACCCGTCTGGCTGACTTCTTGCTGTCCCAATCCCTAGTGTGAGAACCAGCCCACGTGAAGAAATAGGGTGTCAGGTCAAAGGGTTATTCTTCGCCCGTCTTAGTTAGCTTTAGCTAGAGATTTTCCATTGCACTTTCGGAAAATCACGCGAGTAAATTAAATGTGCGATCCGGATCGCTAGTTTGCTAATATGTCGGTAGAGTAGATGGTTAGTTTAGCTGTTAGGGCTATGATTTTGTTTGGTATAGGAAATATTAGAATTAAAATTGTTTTCTCCTTTTCAAGTCTTTATTCATTTTCTAGAAAGTCCAACTATACATTTTTAATACGGGTTTTGGCTACTTAATATGTTAGACTTTAACTGTGTGTGATTTTATAAATTAAAAATAAATAAATAAATAATTATTATAGGACATTCTTACACGGATTGTATGAGTCCTACGGTAGGCTCAGGAAGGCTTACAGTTAATAATGTTCAATTATTGATTTGGGATTAGTAGGGCTTATAGGAATTTATATTAACTATGTTTATTTATGACAAAATGACAAACTTGACATATACATTTATGACTTTATATATATTTTTGATCCCTTGTATACCTACTGGTAGTAAATAAATATATTGTGGGAATAATAAAATTAAATAGCTCACAATATAATGTAAGATTGTAAATTCATTTTGTTTTTAAAATAAAAATGATTATTTTTAATTAGCTTGTCCCTCAGCAGTTTGTCTGTCTATTCTGTTATCTATGAACCTGTGATTTTTACATAATGGCTTTCAAATATAAAGTCATATTATTCCAAATACCTATCATAAATGATTTGTCTAGACTGGATCGAGGCAGAAAGTTGCAAGATCGTGGTTTATTTTGGTCCGAAAGGTGATACAAAATGACTACATTAACAGTTTGGATAATATTATTTTGATAAATACCTAAAAAAAACAATGATGTACAAAATTACAGAATTCTGGAGAATTGGAGTGGTCAGATACACTGCTCTACTACCAGCATTTGATATTTTAAAGTGTCCCTTTGAAAATCCTCTCTATGGTGATGAAAGTGTCACAACATAATGGCTTGGGCAAATGAAAGTAGTCCTGTCATTATGAAAAGATGTCCCTTCAGGACCACAAAATAGTTCCTTCAGAACTGGGGCAGGGGTCTGACCCGTAACTGGATGATGGCCATGGACTGTCGCGGAGGCGGAGCGACATCTATAACCCCAAAAATAAAATATTTTAAATTGTATTATATTTACTATTGACTTTCTATATTATAGTATGGTGACATTTTAGATTATTTACTGACAAACATTAGTTATTTTAATTTTGACATAATTATGCTCATTTATTTATGTTCTATTTAACAATCTGATTATATTTGATTAAACTCCATCTTTTAATTACAACTTATTATTCACTCTGATTTTTGTTGTGGACTTAATCCATCTATTTTGGCTATTGACTTTTTAGGGTTATTAGGAGTAATAGGACATTACTGTTTCATAATATGCGAAAAGGACTGGTTACTATTTGCGGCTACAACATTGGGTTCTACATAGACACTAAACGATCACTAGGTCAAAATACTGATCCAATATAGGATATTAACTTAATTGATTGATTTCGTTTCATGGTAATTAATTTTATTTAATACAATTTAGAGTTTCAATTTCTGTATGGTTATGTAGGTTAACTAAATAGGTAATTGATGTTAGTTAGGTATTTATAGGGTCAGAATATTACAATTGGTGCTGTAGTGACCAGGATGTATGTATATATATATATATCTATATAATATAAAGCTACAACCCGACTGACATTTTTCAAAAAATAGGCAGAAGGGGGATTTGAAGGTGGCAGTGTTTGGTGTGGTCGTATAGAGTTTGGTCCTGCGACCCCGGATGGATCAGACCGTCGGTCTACCGGTTCCGGGTAAAAAAATGTTGGACGGCCTGGCCAAACGGCTGGAGTTAGCCGGGGAGTGTTCGACCAAATGTCATAGAGGACCCTGGGCAGTTTTTGACGCCGCCATTTTTTTTTCAAAATGGCCGACTTTTTTTTTTGACGATTTTTCAAGTTTGTCGTAGAGAGCTCAAATTTTGGTCATAGAATCTCCAAGCGGCCTTGATTCGAATGAAATAAAAAAAAATTGAAAAATGCTACAAATGTGGGAAAACTGGCCACTTTTATTTTGTATGGCAACTTTTAAACCGTAAGAGATAGCCGGGGGGTGCTCGACCAAATGTCATACAGGTATCCGAGTAGAAAAAAGTTGCATTAAAAAAAATTCAAAATGGCCGACTTTTTTTTTTGAAAAATTTCAAAATGGTCCTAGCGCGCTGAGATTTGGCACGCGGGTGGACGGTCGCGCCAAGATTAGTATTCAAAAAGAAAATTTTGAAAAATTCAAAATGGCGGCCTTTGAGGGCCAATTGAAATTTGAATGGAGGTTTTTCTTTTAATTATCATAGCTCCGTAACGGTACAAAGAAGTGAAAGGTGCTCAAACAAATGTTATACAGTCACCCGAGGTCCATCGAATGGCATTAAAAAAAAATCAAAATGGCCGACTTTTTTTTTTGAAAAATTTCAAAATGGTCCGATCGCGCTGAAATTTTGCACACGGGTAGACAGCCACCCCAAAATTAGTATACAAAAAGAAAATTTTGAAAAATTCAAAATGGCGCCCTTTGAAGGCCAATTGAAATTTGTATGGAGGTCCTTTTTTTAAATCCCCATAGCTCCGTAACGGTAGGGAAAAGGTTAATAGTGCTTGAACTAATGTTGTACAGTTATCTGAGGTCCATCGAATGGCATTTACAAAATTTCAAAATGGCCGACTTTGAAATTTTTTTTTTTATTTTCGGTCCGAGCGCGTTCAAATTTGGCACGTGGTAAGAACGGGGGCCAAAAATAGAAATGAGAAAAAAAAATTTGGAAAAGTCAAAAACGGTGGCGAGAGGGGACAAAGTCAAATTTCCCTACCAGTTTGTATGGAGGTTTTTTTTTAAATCCCCATAGCTCCGTAACGGTAGGAAAAAGGTTAATAGTGCTTAAACTAATGTTGTACAGTTATCTGAGGTCCATCGAATGGCATTTACAAAATTTCAAAATGGCCGACTTTGAATTTTTTTTTTTATTTTCGGTCCGAGCGCGTTCAAATTTGGCACGTGGTAAGAGCGGGGGCCAAAAATAGAAATGAGAAAAAAAATTTTTGGAAAAGTCAAAAACGGTGGCGAGAGGGGACAAAGTCAAATTTCCCTACCAGCCTGAGGGAGCGTTCTACAGCCCGACGGTCATTGCTCCGGTCCAAGTTCCGAGCTGCGTACAGACAGTGCTCCCAAGCAAGAAAATATAAGTAAAAGTGTCTAAAAAGCGACGCGGCGGGCCGGAGGCCGCAGGCCGGAGGTCCAACTTCCCTACAAATCCTACAATCCCCACAGTAACTACGCGGAGGGCCGAAGGCCCGGAGCGTGTCTGACAGGCTCCCAAGTATGCGAAGGCCGCAGGCCGAGCTGCGGGCAGAGTGCTCCCAAGCACGCGAAGGCCGCAGGCCGAGCTGCGTGCAGACTGTGCTCCCAAGAAAACAATAACAAAAAGTATCTAAATAAGCGAAGCGGCGGGCCAAAGGCCCGACGCGGAGCTTCGAAACCCAGCGAAGGCCGAAGGCCGAGCTCCGCGTAGGGCCGAAGGCCCGGAGCGTCCCTGATCGGCTCGCCGGCGGACCGGGAAGTTGGAGCTTAAACACGACCCAATAGTAAAAGTGTCTTAGAGAAGCGAAACGACAGGCCGGAGGCCGCAGGCCGCAGGCCCGTCGTGAGCTTCTCAAGACACTTTTACTATTGGGTCGTGTTTAAGCTCCAACTTCCCTACAACCCCCACAGAAACTACGCGGAGGGCGGAAGGCCCGGAGCGTGTCTGACAGGCTCCCAAGCACGCGAAGGCCGCAGGCCGAGCTGCGGGCAGAGTGCTCCCAAGCACGCGAAGGCCGCAGGCCGAGCTGCGTACAGACTGTGCTCCCAAGCAAAACAATAACAAAAAGTATCTTAACAAGCGAAGCGGCGGGCCGAAGGCCCGACGCGGAGCTTCGAAACCCAGCGAAGGCCGAAGGCCGAGCTCCGCGTAGGGCCGAAGGCCCGGAGCGTCCCTGATCGGCTCGCCGGCGGACCGGGAAGTTGGAGCTTAAACACGACCCAATAGTAAAAGTGTCTTAGAGAAGCGAAACGACGGGCCGGAGGCCGCAGGCCGCAGGCCCGTCGTGAGCTTCTCAAGACACTTTAACTATTGGATCGTGTTTAAGCTCCAACTTCCCTACAACCCCCACAGTAACTACGCGGAGGGCCGAAGGCCCGGAGCGTGTCTGACAGGCTCCCAAGCACGCGAAGGCCGCAGGCCGAGCTGCGGGCAGAGAGTGCTTCCAATCCAAGCACACAAAGGCTAAAGCAAAAAAGCAAACAAGTAAAGCAAAAAAACAAACAAGCTAAGCAAAGAAACAAAAAAGCAAAAAAGCAAAGCAAAAAAACAAACAAGCAAAGCAAAAAAACAAACAAGCAAAGCAAAAAAAAAAACAAAAAAGCAACAAGAAAGACCGCGGGGCCCTCGGGCCCCGCGCACCTTTAAAAAACTAGTATTTTATTTACTGTCGTGACTCGGGATGTACATAATAGTGCAATTGGCGCTAGCGTTACCACGATGTAACATATAGTATATTTGACGCCAGCGTAACTAGGATAAATAGATTTTGATTAAAGTGGTTAGACTTTTATAAATCTTAGAGTTCATTTACATTGTTATTCATTATTTTTAATTTCTTATTTTGGTTTTTATAGTATTGAGTTACATATCTTATATTGGATCAAAGCTGTTGTTATAGTTGATTCGTGTAGTCGATTGATTATAGCAACACAATTGTTGTTGTGAAGACGGATAGCATATTATGAAATAGGTACTTAATTTTATTATTGTAAATTTTATTCATACGTCTATTTAGTAGGTATACCGTCAATTGTAATTCATTTCATACTCATATTGTAATTTGTATCAGATATTGTTCAAGTTTAAGTAAAGTTTCCTACATGGGGAGGCGTACATAGAAGTGTTTTAAATAGTTTATTACGTTACGGTCGTACATAGAAGTGTTTTTAATAGTTTATTACATTTCGTTCGTACATAAAAGTGTTTTAAATAGTTTATTACGTTATGGACGTAGTTACATAGAAACGGTTTAAATAGGATACTACACGACGTACATTTTAGTATATTTGCGTGTGAAATTATAATTTTGAAGTAGCCTAAAATGAAAGTTACCATTCTGAATTGTTATTTATGGCATCTTTGTTGGCGTCACTTAAATTCTTGAGAACACTTATAGTTCGACTAGACGTGTTACAATCTTAAGTCCCTTTGTTTTTGTAATCTAACAAAAAGTTGTCGCGCCAACCACTTGACCATTTGTCGACGATAGAACAAGTGTTACAAATGGTTTTTGCATAAAAACGTAAGCGTTTGTTAGTTAGCTTGATTATTTTCGAGTAGGGAATATTATTTTTTATGTTTTATACTTGTTCTTACATGTTTAAATTTCGTTATACCTATTGATTACTTTGTAGATACTCAATATATAACTAAATTCATTATGTTATTTTGGACAGCGGGATACCAATTTTTAATATAGTATTTTTTAGGGTTCCGTAGCCAACTGGGAGCCCTTATGGTTTCGCCATGTCTGTCTGTCCGTCTGTCCGTCCGTCCGTCTGTCTGTCCATCTGTCTGTCTGTCTGTCTGTCCGTCCGTCCGTCCGTCCGTCCGTCCGTCCGTCCGTCCGTCCGTCCGTCCGTCCGTCCGTCCGTCCGTCCGTCCGTCCGCGGATGGTCTCGGTAACCGTGGGCACTGGAGGGCTGGGGTTTGGTGCCGGTGTGTGTATCGATCGCGCCGACAAGGTGGCCGGTTTTTTTTATATACTACGTCTGTGGCAAGCAAGCATACGGTCCGCCTGTTTTATGTTGAAATCAGAAAATAATTGTAATAATAGTTGCAGTTATAGTAATAATAGTAGTTACGTTTAGTTTAAACGTATGTTTTATTTCAGTTTCTGAAGTAAAGATAAAGGGAAGGTTATATTTAGTTGATTAGTAACACTTTGTGTTTCATGTAATGAAGTAAATATGCTCGGTTACATAATTTACAGTACCTAAAGATATAAAACAATTGAAAACATTATAGGCTCATGAACTTTTATCGACGGTTTATACTTAGTTGTAGGAAATATAATTATATAATACATATTATTTGAATTATTAACAAAAAAAATGATTTTTGGAATTAGGGTAGTATTCAACAGCAGGCATTTTACGAAGTAAAAGTTAAATTTATTAACGTAATATAGTTACATAATGCTGACTTTAGTAAAGAATTTTATTTGCAAACCGTAAGCACTACCATAGTTTTAGTAGGGGTTTTGTACCAATTAGACGACCAAGGGGAAATTAAAATATTAGGTTTTCATAGCTAAGCATTGAGTGACTCAAGTGTAGTTTTGATAATTATATATTATATTTTTCAGAAGTCATCTATTTTTCAGAAGTTTTAGGAATAGATTTATTGAGCAGATACATAAAGTAATGAGTCACCAAGGCATGTACAAAGTTATTAAGTATATTAGAGATCGGTTCTATTAGAAAAGCAAAACACCATTTTAGTAAAACGAGTTATCCTTGCGTGTCATGACTGTCAGTTAGTAAAAAACGATGTCGTTAAAAAAAAGTAGGATCTTGGCAATCTATAGTTACTCAAAATATTGAAAATATGGTAATATATATGGTGGTAGATTTTTGCTTACTGGTTAATTTGGTATTAGCGGTACAGGATGCGTTTCGTAAATTCGTTAAATTTTATAAATTAAGGAAAGCTACTGTTTTGAGTTAGAGGTTCATAATTGCGACCATAAAACATTTACGTTTTATGTATATAGATTTTGTTTCTTTAAAACATATTTACTTTTGTAAACGTCCTTTGCTATTTGAGGTAGTTAAAATGCTATTGTTTTGTGTAAAGTCCTTTGTTTATGTGGGTTATACATAATATATTAACGTTTATTTTTATTTGAGAAAGTTATTCAAGAACTCTATATTCATTAGTGTGTATTAACTGTTTTTGGAGGGGTTGTGAGGCGGCTTCATTCCATCTTTAAATTAAATTTTATTTTAAGTTATTAAAATATATAAAAATAAATACACATATTCATAACTGACTTTTAATGCTAATACATAATTAGTAATGAAGCGTTTATTATATAGATTATATAGCAGCATTTTATTTCTTCAAACACGTAGATTTTTAAAATTTCTATTATATTTAAAATCAGTATTTTAAAAATAATATTATTCAAATTAGACAAAACACATTCCTAATTTAAAAAAAAAACTGTTGTATCATTTTAAAAATAATTTAAACGAAAAAATATATTTCTCTGAATTTTTAAACTATATTTAGCTATTTTTTTTTACAAAGGTTTATTGCTATTGAACTGGGCTCTCCATACTTTTTTATTTTTCCTTCTTCTTCTTGATTTTAAATAGATCATTTTGGGGAACATTTTCCAATAAATATGAAAAAAAAAAGGATAGTTTTTTTAGTATATCTCTATTATAAATATATTGAGTATATGTTTGCTAATGGTAGATTTTTAAAAAAAATGAAGTAATAGTAATTTTTATTTTAGTTTCAATTCTTTAAAAGGGAAAAGTTTTGGTACATTTTCGGGGATGTGTGAAAATGAGAATGTAGATGAATAAATGAGATGGTTGTCAGAAAACAAGTTAAATTGATTGAAAAAAAAAATTGTTTTTATTTATGCAGGACCCTGAAAAAATAACAAAACTAAACAACGATATATCTTTTGACATTCTGACCGGAACACACACACATACACAAAAGAGGTAATACGGTAGTTTGGAGTTAGGTTAGGCTCGCTAAAAAAAAAAAGAGCATATTAGCAGGTTTAAGCTGCCGCCGTGTTATCTCTATACTACACACAACATCAGAACAGGAAACACTACACACCCATCAGTAACGAGATGTTTAGTACTCTCTCATATGGAAAAGCATAATCATGAAGTGAGCTTAGTATTTTCTTATAATATTCAGTAACTTAGCTCGTTTCGAAAGATTCGATTTGCAATCTAGTTGTGCTTTTTTATTGGTTAGTACTATTTGTTTAGTGATTGTATAACAAACAGTTTATTTAACAGTTAATTTGTCATTTCATTTGGAAATTAAAAGTTTAAACATAGCTTAAACTTTTATAATTGACATCCCGTTATTGATGAACATGCTCCAGACTAGGAAAGGCTTTTTGGGGAAATAAGTCATCAGATACGGTGTTGGAATTAAATCTTTTAAAGATAGTAACCCCTCGAGTGGCATAGAATGCTCCTTGGTAAAAGGTTCAATTTTGTCTTAAAAAGAGATACCGTTTGATTCCTTTCTTGGTCGCTAAAATATAGACTCAAGTCGGAAACTCTCGTATGTATCAGTCGGATCGGTAGAAGGGTAGGCCATTGGCATACACAGCACAACTTCTATTCTTTTGTTGAGGCAAAATTAACTGGCTGCATTTTTAATTGTTTATTTCTAACATGAATGGCCCTGTAAACTTATTCCTTCAGAAATGTTCATTCTTCAGTTTGGTATAAACACACACTACACACACACAGCCGCAACAAAAAAAAAAGGCTTACACGAAGGGAAGAATGTTAAAAGAGATTTTTATTAATAGTTTTACTTGCAGTAATTTATCATTTTTGTTCAGAATTTTGTATACTTTTGTTCGAAAATTTACTTCTGCAAATATATATCCTTAATATATTTAAGCTACAGTAAATTTTGGGAGGCGATTGTAACATGTCAGAAACTTGCTTCCATGTTTCATCATATGCAAGCATAATAATTATATTTTTTGTTTATTTGATTAAATTCCTGTTTCGGTCTCACGATAATTAAAATTTTGTTTGTATCAAGTAGATCGTATTTTAGAAATACGAGATGGAGAGCTTGGAGATTTATAGTGAACCAAAATATTTAGATGCTTATTTGTAGCCCAATTTGAGTCTTGTTTCAAAGTCATAAAGGTTTTGTAGTAGGGATTTTAAGAAATGCTGCCTGGTCAAATTCAAATCAACAGGAAGATGTGTCAAATTTCAAACTGTACAATTAAATGATACTAGCCAATAAAAACTAATTTAAGCCATATTGAACCATATTACAAAGAGCGTTGATTGAGACAATTTTTAAAGCATGTGCAAATAGAAAAAAGTCTAGTGAGCCAATCCTGTGTCCAAACATGTGGAAAAAAACTTAGTTCGGCCACGCCCTATGAGTAGATCAAATTGGACCTTATTCTGATCAGGAAATAAAACATGTTTTATTTAAATATTGTATGAAGTTATGAATTTCAGCGTTGGTTAAGAAATACCAATCAGGAGTGAGGAAGTGGGAGCTAGTGGGGATTTGAGAATCTTGGAAGGGATTGCATGGGATTCATGCATTGGCATTGATTCATTAGCATTCGGGGATTAGAGAGCCTGCTGCTCGACCGTCAGACTGGTTCTATTTAGGTTTATTTGGGTAAATCTAGATTACCTATATTATGTCCTAGCCTTGATTTTGCTAGTATTTCATGATACTGGTATGGTTTGGGTTGGAGGATAATATAGAGTTTTGTGTTAAAAGCGTATATTTCAGTGTTTAATTGGTGTAAATTTAAGTGTCTTAATTGTAATTGTTTTGGAGCTCGATCACTGCTAGTATTATAAAGTGTACTAGTAGAGTTTAGAGTTGTAGAACAATAGTGTTGCTAAAGTTTTAAAGTTTGGTTAGATTTGTGAGTGTTTCTTATTAGTTAAAGAATTAATTGTGTTTTAATGTGTGAAATGTTTTAGCTTGGATTGCTTTAGTGGTATTTTACGCTAGAATAATCTTTGTTGAGGGATTTCATATATTACTTAGTTCTGTTAGTTAAATAATAACTTTTGTAAATAATTATTGAGATAGATTATTTTAGTAGGATGAACTGGTCTGATATTTTGCAGTTCTTTGGAGGGATAGGGCGGGTAACCTAACGGTGTTCAACTATAGCCCTAGTCAACCAAGGAATATTTCTTGGGTTATTTTAGTAGAGTCCAAGTGAGCTCTTGGCAGTTTCCTGCGTTTATTAAGACAGGATTTTGCTCCTGGAATCTGGACGATTTGAGTTGTTACCTAAACTTCTTAAATTTGCCAGGTTCTTGTCCAACTTTCCTATTTTACTTTACCCGTCTGGCTGACTTCTTGCTGTCCCAATCCCTAGTGTGAGAACCAGCCCACGTGAAGAAATAGGGTGTCAGGTCAAAGGGTTATTCTTCGCCCGTCTTAGTTAGCTTTAGCTAGAGATTTTCCATTGCACTTTCGGAAAATCACGCGAGTAAATTAAATGTGCGATCCGGATCGCTAGTTTGCTAATATGTCGGTAGAGTAGATGGTTAGTTTAGCTGTTAGGGCTATGATTTTGTTTGGTATAGGAAATATTAGAATTAAAATTGTTTTCTCCTTTTCAAGTCTTTATTCATTTTCTAGAAAGTCCAACTATACATTTTTAATACGGGTTTTGGCTACTTAATATGTTAGACTTTAACTGTGTGTGATTTTATAAATTAAAAATAAATAAATAAATAATTATTATAGGACATTCTTACACGGATTGTATGAGTCCTACGGTAGGCTCAGGAAGGCTTACAGTTAATAATGTTCAATTATTGATTTGGGATTAGTAGGGCTTATAGGAATTTATATTAACTATGTTTATTTATGACAAAATGACAAACTTGACATATACATTTATGACTTTATATATATTTTTGATCCCTTGTATACCTACTGGTAGTAAATAAATATATTGTGGGAATAATAAAATTAAATAGCTCACAATATAATGTAAGATTGTAAATTCATTTTGTTTTTAAAATAAAAATGATTATTTTTAATTAGCTTGTCCCTCAGCAGTTTGTCTGTCTATTCTGTTATCTATGAACCTGTGATTTTTACATAATGGCTTTCAAATATAAAGTCATATTATTCCAAATACCTATCATAAATGATTTGTCTAGACTGGATCGAGGCAGAAAGTTGCAAGATCGTGGTTTATTTTGGTCCGAAAGGTGATACAAAATGACTACATTAACAGTTTGGATAATATTATTTTGATAAATACCTAAAAAAAACAATGATGTACAAAATTACAGAATTCTGGAGAATTGGAGTGGTCAGATACACTGCTCTACTACCAGCATTTGATATTTTAAAGTGTCCCTTTGAAAATCCTCTCTATGGTGATGAAAGTGTCACAACATAATGGCTTGGGCAAATGAAAGTAGTCCTGTCATTATGAAAAGATGTCCCTTCAGGACCACAAAATAGTTCCTTCAGAACTGGGGCAGGGGTCTGACCCGTAACTGGATGATGGCCATGGACTGTCGCGGAGGCGGAGCGACATCTATAACCCCAAAAATAAAATATTTTAAATTGTATTATATTTACTATTGACTTTCTATATTATAGTATGGTGACATTTTAGATTATTTACTGACAAACATTAGTTATTTTAATTTTGACATAATTATGCTCATTTATTTATGTTCTATTTAACAATCTGATTATATTTGATTAAACTCCATCTTTTAATTACAACTTATTATTCACTCTGATTTTTGTTGTGGACTTAATCCATCTATTTTGGCTATTGACTTTTTAGGGTTATTAGGAGTAATAGGACATTACTGTTTCATAATATGCGAAAAGGACTGGTTACTATTTGCGGCTACAACATTGGGTTCTACATAGACACTAAACGATCACTAGGTCAAAATACTGATCCAATATAGGATATTAACTTAATTGATTGATTTCGTTTCATGGTAATTAATTTTATTTAATACAATTTAGAGTTTCAATTTCTGTATGGTTATGTAGGTTAACTAAATAGGTAATTGATGTTAGTTAGGTATTTATAGGGTCAGAATATTACACCACTCACAAACTTACACCGACGTAGAGTAAAAACAACATGAAAATTCTCGCCGATCGGAGCGTTTTTGCTTGTGCTTTGCGCGCTCTAGTCCCTAAGCAATTAACTTCTCTAGTACTTTAATTACGGTACGAAGTTCACGATTGGAATTAGAGTTAAGGAAATTGATTACTTAATACGCAGTTTGGTAATTAACTAAGTTGGCGAACATGTGTCGCTGACCTATTTCTTTAGGTTTACTCTGGGGATTCATTGTAATTATCCTAAAAGTTCAAGTGGAGACTATTTTTTCCATCTACTTTGTAATTTGTTTTTTAAGCAAAATACTATGGTAACAAGATGCGCTGGTAGGCTAGCGGTAAGTGCGTGCGACTTTCTTTCTGGAGGTCGCGGGTTCGAACCCCGGCTCGCACCAATGAATTTTTCACTTATGTGCGAAATGTCATTTGATATTTGCCAGTCGCTTTTCGGTGAAGGAAAACATCGTGAGGAAACCAGACTAATTCCAATAAGGTCTAGTTACCCTTCGGGTTGGAAGGTCAGATGGCAGTCGCTTTCGTAAAACTAGTGCCTACGCCAAATCTTGGGATTAGTTGTCAAAGCGGACCCCAGGCTCCCATGAGCCGTGGCAAATGCCGGGATAACTCGTATCCATCCACCTTCATATTTACCATTCTCACTCACTCTAATTTACTATAGTTTTCCATTAAAGTAATATATTTATCCTAAAGTTATTCACGGTGATTTCCATTATAGTAATATATTTATCTTAAAGTAATTCACGGTAATTTCCATTGAAGTAATATATTTATCCTAAAGTTATTCACGGTAATTTCCATTAAAGTAATATATTATCATTTATCCTAAAGTTTAAAGTTCTAATTCCTCCAAAACTGGTACCTATAGTACGAGTAGATAGGGTAAGGCAGCCAAACTCAAGTATAGGATTGGGTATGAAACGTTTGCCGAATGTACCCGGATCGATGGGCCAAAGTAGCAACCGAATATTTACCGCAGGTTAGCCGGGGCAGAGGCAAAAATGATGCATTTTACAGTGACTCGCGGAAGTGAACATCAAACCGTGGTGAGTTAAGTGGAGAAAGGTAAAGAAGGCCTTTCCCTAACAGTAGGAGAAATAAATTACGCTATTTAAAATCCCCAGCGGCCGAATGCATGAGTACAAAGATCTCGAATTGATGATATAAATACCGAAGACTAGATACTATCACACATATAGAGAAGGAAACCCGCTCTCGGTCCCGGGTTCGAATCCCGGTAAGGGCATTTATTTGTGTGATGAGCACAGATATTTGTTCCTGAGTCATGGATGTTTGTTTGGATAAGTATTTACAATGTGTTTCCGGTATCACTCAAAACCTCAGACACCCCAACTGATTTTTATTTTTTCAAACTCATCTAGAGTATTCATCTTTTAATCTGATGGTTATTTTTTTTTAATTGATTTTTTTATTTTCTGTACAGCTCTACTTGACTTTTAGCTCTACACTCAATAAAATAATTGCTAACTACCATCATAAACCATAAAACTATTTATTTGTGTACGTTACTGCAACGACATAAGGTTTACCAATAGACAGCTAAGATGTCACTGTAAAACACTTTAAAGCTTTGTCACAGAAAACTTCAAATTGAACAGGTAATCGCAGTAAGCAAATTTAAACCCAATATTGAAAATGACAAGGTTGTAATTAGGTACGAGTTCAATTTGTTATGACTTATGATAAACATTAAGATTAAACTGACAAAAAACGTCAAAGTCGTAGCGGAAAAAATAATCGTCCAAGTAACCAGCCAGTATTAATACCCCCAAATACTGAAAAAGGTAAACAACCTCTAGCAGTGCGATATAGACAATGTTGTATTACGAATACAATAGAATAAGCACATAACAAATAACTAATAATACTAATTTAAATAAAAATATTACCCCCATCAAGATATAGCTCAATCGATTCTACTCTCGATTCTGAACAAACGGTTTTCAGGTTTTTAGTGTTAAGTGAAAAACGGTGTATATATTATATATATCGTTGTCTGAGTACCCACAAGACAAGCCTTCTTGAGCTTACCGTGGGCCTCAGTCAATCTGTGTAAGAATGTTCTATAATATTTATTTATTTATTTTATATTATATGTCACCAATTGCAACAAGTTACATGAAAATATTAGAACGACTAAAAGGGAAAAATCCAAACGAATGTGCCATAAAATTGTTTTAAAGCGATATTCCATTTTCAACTTCCTCCTTTAAATATCTGGTATTAAGATATATTTTTAATGACATTTTCAACTAATTTCAAGCGAATCAGCGCAACACGAGGGGAGTTAATAATTAGCCATCACGATTAAATTGAATCTCGCGCGTTTGATGATTGTCGCTCGCCTGGGGCGGGAGCTATCGTCACTAACAACACAGAATCTGTACTTAATATTATAAATGGGAAAGTGTGTGTATGTTTGTCAGTCTTTCACGGCAAAATGGAGAGATGAATAGACGTGATTTAAATATTTTAAATTGAGATGGCTGAAAGAATGGAGAGTGAGTGGAGGTGCTGAAAGAAAAAGAAATTGTGACATTGTGTATAATGTTTGGAACAATTTGATCTTTACTTTTGAAAGTGCAAATTTATCCTTATAAACAAATAAAAACAGATAATATGGGAAAATGTGTGTATGTTTGTCAGTCTTTCACGGCAAAATGGAGAGATGAATAGACGTGATTTAAGTTGAGATAGCTGAAAGAATGGAGAGTGAGTAGAGGTGCTAAAAAAAAACGAAATTGTGACATGGTGTATAATGTTCGGAACAATTTGATCTTTACTTTTGAAAGTGCAAATTTATCCTTATAAACAAATAAAAACAGATAATGGTTACAAAATAATATTTACATTATATATGCCGAACAATGTATTTTATTATCTTGGGTGTCTTAGGTGTGCCATAAAAATATATACATAAGTAAAATTAGGTAGGTATTCGAACATAAAATGGTTATAAAACGGCATAAGTAGACATAATCCGGCCCGTGCCTATAAAATTTTAAAGGTTTTATAACAAAGTCAGCATTGCTTTCGATGTGACGAGCGCCTTGTAAGAAAATATAAAAAGTGCCCATTATTTTACTACGATGTTCTTTTATGAGAGCATGAGTGCTTTATTATTTACCTCGTAAAGGGCCTTACACGATGCTGGAACTCGTATACGAGTTTAGTCCATTGCGCTGTTTAATTGATGTACCATATAAACTGCCTGCTAAAATAAATGATGATAATAAAATTCAGGTACTATCAGTCTGGCACGTTTGGCGAATCTTGTGCCGTAGCCGAATGGCATTTCTGCGACGCGAAACGAAAAACGCCGCGAAAAGTAGTCTGGCTCTGTCGCGCCAATACGCAAGAGCCATAGAGATAGATATCTACGAGCGTTTCATTTCGTGAGCGTTTGTGCCATTCGGCTACGTACCCTGATATTCTAGCCAAACGTACAAATCGTTGCTACGCAACTGTTTTCAATACAAAAGAGCGATAGCGAAACATAACGTTACGATACGGAGAATCAACGTTTGGATTGTTGGTTAGACAGCCTGGCAATCTATAAAAATTTATAAATAAAAATGACTACGAAAGAAGCCACAAATAAAATATCACATTAGGTATATTTCTTCCCAGGAACATACGAAACCTCCTAGGTATTTTATTTACCGCCGTGTGGATTTGATTATATGTTCCCCTTGAGGAAATCTTGTTACCAATAAAGTGGCTTAGAATATCGCGTCACATTTTCTTGCCGCCAGACCTACGGATCTAGCATTATTTTCTGAGATGTAGACGTTTTGTCATTTGTTTTATTTCTCTTTTACTGGGGAAAATAAGTACAAACGCTACCGATAAGTCGTAATGTGATTATTTTATGAACAAATTCTGTAGCTATCTTTCGTAGTCGTTGTTTTTGCGTTTATGTTAAGCGACAGTAGTTAGAATCTACATAAATGTAGTGTATCAATAGGCATAAAACGTCTTCGAACGAGTTCAACCAACCTGTGAAATACTTATTTGATATACCTACACATTTACCTACAATACCTACCTAAATATTAGCAGTTTGCCGGACGATATAATTATATAGGCTCCATAGAAAAATAATTAAAAAAGATAAGGAACTCAGTACATCGCTACACGGCTTACTTAACGCGAGTTACCTTCGCTGCATAACGGCCCGTCAGTAAAAAACAAAAGGTAACCGCCGAAAAACTGAAATACTCTCTCAGGCCTGATCATCTATTATAGGCCCTATTTTTTGTGCACTTTATTAACAACATTTTCTTAAAGAACTTGAACGCTCAACGATATAATCTCCCCTCTTTATACCGAGATATCACGCTGGCATGTTAAAGAGGTAAAGTGCCCTCATAAAATCCCGAGAAGAGTGACCAAGTGACTTGTCTTAGCCACAGGGCTTGCATAATGAAATACCATAACCTCCCGAGCAGCGAAATAAGCAGGCCATTCCTATTTTGCGAGTGCCGAATTATCATACTTCACTTTATACCGTTTCATCAAGAGCTGGGTCTAATAATTTTACATTCTTTGTCCGTTCATAAACGGGCTTGTCCTGTGAATGCGTAATTCTGCTTAACATTTTTAGGTTACATTTTATATGAAATAGGATTTTGTGAATATATTTTTAGCGATGTTATTTTTCATCGTGTTTGTAGTATTTATATTTCATTGTTTTAAAGTACATACATTTAATCCAATTCAGTAAGTATCGAAGTACCATTTCACTTATGTCAATACTTACCGATTTTGATTTCAAAACGTGCCTATTTTATTAGTCCAAACGAACTCAAAACGATCAAATGGATGGTGATAAGCAATAATGTGTCAACCCACAAAAACTAAAAAAATGAGATTTTAATGCCATGTTAAAGCTGGATTTTTAAACTTCAATTTGCAAAAATGACCTTTTCGTTTTGAAAATTTTCACAATCCCAAAAGTAAAAAAATAAGTTAACACAAATCCGTTATCGTGTGTTGCCTGTTTTGCATTAATGTGTCAAGAACCTTAACTTATTATAGTAATTGGCAGAAGACATATTTAAATTACAATAATGTGTTATGAGGGTTGACTCATTATTGCGAAAATCACATTCCGCTAGTTCTGTTTTAGCACAAGCGGTGTAAAGGTAGGTGTTCCTAAAAATAGTGTTTATAATAAGTAATTCAACAAATTATCAGCAAAAATATATTCATTATTGTTAAATTATATTAGGGTCATAAATTGTTCGTGTTTTGGTGTAAGTACCATGACACTATATTGTAAAATATAACTGATCATATTAAATTATGTTTGAATAAGTTATGACTCAGTCCGTTAGTATATTTTTGCACATTAATGGTAATTCAGTACGAAATTTAACATTTTAAGTCATGAATGTACATATCCGTTATTATAATTTGCATAATAGTACATTTTTTTTCTAGGTGTGTAGTACGTTATGAAATAATTTATGAGAAAGTACGAGTAAAATTACTTAATCACCTTCGCAATTACAGGTTGATCAGCGTAGGTACCTACATGTAGAAATTATTGTACGATTAATAATTTATAGATTGACTTTCATTAGTAACAAAATTGGCAGCAAGTAATTGTTTGCGCTACAGATAATCGCGAACACATGTGACGCTCACGTGAAAAGTCACCTATTGTAACATATTAAAATATAATAGAGCAACAATTTATTTCTTTTCGTTAATTTTCACTACATCAGCGTCATATCGCTATTGATCGTAGTGAGCGCCAGTTGTTTTATCATCATGAATAACCCAAATTTTTCCTGTTCTTATATTCGCTATTTCCAAAAGCTGACCAAATTCGTCTACATCATCACTGCGACCAACTTTTGGTTCAAAGATGTTAAATTACCTAATCGTTTTGTTAAAGTCTACGACTCTGTTTCAAAATTTCTTGAAGCCATCGTTATCGCATTCGTTATTACCGGATTTGGCGCCAGCTATACTCAAAAAAACTTATCAGAAAAGCAAAGCACTGATATACTGATGAAGAGTGTTTCAAGCCTTTTTGTATATACCATGTACGGCTGCGTTGTATATAACAAGATAGAAATTAGAGAACTTTTGTACTCATTGACAGTATCATTAAAGGAGATATACAATGAAGAAGTACAGAAGCAAATGTTGATGAAAATTAAAATGTACATGGCGGGTCTCGTGTTTGTTGGGTGCTGTCCAATGACTGCATATGGGGTAGAAGGAGCATTTTACGCTTTAACGTCAAGTAATAACCTAGTATAGTTTCTTTACAGCCTACATAGCAGCAGCTGCCAGCAAAGCACTATTTAAAATCCTGGGTGAAAAAAATTTTGGCTGTTTTATAGAAATGAGCGGCATGACAGTTGAGATGACCTCAAAAGTCCCTATGCAAAGTTTGAACGGTCCTTTTTATTTCACCGTGTATATTGTACACGACGAAAAGTTTTTTAAGTATTTTTTTATTTGAAAACATGACATGACATGATGCCAATTTTAAAAGGATTATATTTATTTATTTGAAAACATATTTCAATGACATTACAGATAAATCCAATGCGTCATGAAACTTAAATTAAAAAAAAAAACAGTAAATAAGAACATGAAAAAAAAACCAATAAAGTTTACAACTAAACAATTTATTTGGGCGATGACGTAACAGCGTGGCTCCGTTGCGTCGTTTGCCCCGGTGTAGGATTCGGCAGGTTGCCCCGGAACCGCCGAAAAACCACACCTTTCGGCCAGAAGTCTGCGCTCGCGATGGTGTCCTGCAGCGGCCGCGGCACGCGGACAACGAATGAGCTGAAATGCACGTAGTGACGCGACTGCAGCTGTTGCACCCTCAGCGTGTAGCCAGTCTTCCGGCGAACGTAGTCCACCACCTCGTCTGCCACGGCGGAGTAGTGCAGACGAGACACATAGAGCGCCCTACTCGGTGTTGCGACACGTAGACCAGAATTAACCGGCTCTGCAGTGCCACACAGAGTCTTTCGAGCTTGCTTTTAACTTGCTTTACAGTTGACTTTTTTTTTCAGATGTTACATTCACAACGGTTATTCCCATTTGGCCCGATTTAGAAGATAGGAGTTTCTTTGCTGGCTTCGCCCGGATCTTAATCTACATAGTTTGGTTACTGATGGTTGCTCACGTTATGGCTATTTACAGTCTCATTATTTGTATATCCATCTGCCTCGGATATCAATACGCCAATCTATGCAAGTACTTTCTAGATCTTAATACCGTCTTTGACGGGGAAGGTAGCATTGAAGAGAGGGAGAGAAGATACGAAGAAGGCGTTAAAGTGGGAATCAAAATGCATAATATTATCTTAAGGTATGTGAATATCAGTAATGTTCAGACGAGTATGTTTGATTTTTCCTAAAGTACATAAGTCATAAAAATATTAAACTAAAAAAAATCTTTACCGGTTGAAATCATATAATAGGCTAATTTCCTGCTAGTCAAATCAGCTTCTTATTAAGAACTGTCAAAACGATTTGCTAATATGGAATTACTATGAAATACTGAGGAGTGGCGTCACGATCAATTCATTTACTTCTTATCTTTCTCTTTGACTTATTAAATAGAAGTTATGTTTAAACATAACTATTGTCCATATTTTTCTTCTAATTATGTGGTGCTTTATTTCGTGCACTGCATAATAGTACATTACGATACAAGTGCGTAAAAAAGGAAGTTCGAAACGAGTGGCGATAAATTAAAACACGACCGAAGGGAGTGTTTTAAATCGACACGAGTTACGAATTTCCTTTTCGCACGTGTATCGTACGACGTTTTTCAGTACAGATGAGCCTCCGAAGTTTCGACCTGTTATATAATGAACCACTTCTCGAACTAGTGCGTAAAAAAACGACCATCTGTACTGAAAAATATTTTATTTTAAGTATAGGAAACTAGCCTATTGTGATTAAAGTATAACGTGCACGGCGAAACATAATAGGAAGACTTATTACTGTTCATTAGAAACGTGAGATAAATAATTTCTTGTCATCATAATATACCTATCCGTACTGGGCGGGAAGAAGTTGACATCTTCACTTACGTTATTTTTTTTTTTATTGGCGCAATCGATTCCAATGGGTCTATATTTATATGTATAAAAAAGACAGCCAGTTTAATACATTAATTTTGAAGTTATTGGTTTTGAAATCAAGTGAATATCTCGAAATTGAACGACATTTATTTGACGAATCGAGTTATTATGCCTTTTGTTTTATCACTTCTCGGTTCATACATGAACATGTCTTACTGTTAAACTTCGCTAAAATTTATAACATAGTACATCATTTGACATATTTACTTATGCTTTTTGTCACAATCATTGTATTCTTAACTTGCATTTTGACATAACGACATATCAAGTTAAGTGAAATATTATGCTAAGCGTGCAAAACCGAACAAATTAAGATATCAAAATGGACTTATTAAGCTCCTCCGCTAACATTTGAACATGTCTTTATATGAAATAAAGTTCAAATGCGAATCACAGTGCATAATCGTATAAACCTACTTGTACAAATAGTAAATTGTTTAAATAGAATAAAAAAAAATGATAAACTGAGATATCAAAGCGTAGCCCTCAATGCTATTCTGTTAAAATGTGAATATTTATTTAAATGTCAATTGGCGCTCAAAATAGAAATCAAATGCGTAATAGGATTTGAACATCGAAGGACATTATGAGGTTCAAACTAAAATTATGGAGCAATCAAGTTATCAATTTACACATACTCCTGAGCCTATGTGTAAACTCTTTAGTAAAACTGTATTCAATTGTAATTAATTATTAACATCAAATGTTAATCATACTATGTCAAAATATCTATTGAAAACCAACTAAGTGTACTTATATTGACCTTCCAAGATGATCACTTATTCCTTATAAACAAGTGTAGTGTAAATCATGTCAGTCATGATCATACCAATAAATAAACCTCTACTGATAGGAACATGACTATTAATCTAATAAACCGCCTTAATGTTTTAATTGTGTAATAAACCATACTTATCTGAAAAAAAGATGAAAATAAAAGCCTAAAATGTATATATCTTGTTTCGGTGTATGCAGAAAACTTTTTTTATTAACTGTAAGTGCAGCTAAGATCACAACGAGCTAATTTTAAGCGGTTACTTAATATTTTACTCAATTGATCAATAGAAAAACTTGTTCCTCTTATAACATCTTTTAGGTAAACAAATGTCTTATATTGCATATTTTAAGTTATCAACATTTGCACGGTAAAATATTACGGAAACTTATTGAATAGATCCATATATCAAATTAAGTACCATCACTTGATAGGATTGAGTAACTGCATATGTCCACATATTCTGATTGTAATACTGTGAACATAAATAAATATTTCAAATTATCTAGTTGTTCATATACAAAATTATTTATTTTCATACTCTTTTGTAGACATGTTATAAAAATACTTCAAAATAATGTTTAGTGCCAGTTGAATATTTCTAGTTATCAAATTAAATACTTATGTACAAATAATATTTAATGAGTTATCAATGATGGATTGATCAATAATTGTGCAATATCTATAGTTATAAATAATTTATCAAGCAGACCCTAAAATATTATTATGTATGCAAAATATTTAACTATCTTTATACGTGTAGCTGATGGCCCCGGTGACATCGGTTAGCTTCCCAACAAGCCATATACACTTCTTGTGTTGAGATGAGACCACACCACTGCATCTGATTTATTCTTAGGCGCGCACGAGCTCTCGTTCCTAACAATACGGAATCAGTGTCATTCCTTGGCATTACCATGTTGTTGGTGGCAGATGTATTGGTAGACATATACCCACAGTCATAATACAAGGTCTAAAAGATAAAAGGTCTGTAAATAAGTTCCAAATAATCCTCTACAAAAACCTGAACAAAAAGTATAGTAGTAGTAGTAGTAGTAGTAATAATTACTGTATTGTGTACAACACTCTAAATATACAATTTGTAGGAATAGAGATACAAGTATATGGAAGTAATGTTGCCATAGTTATAATCTGTTTTATTTAAGTTTCTTCAACAAGCGTAAAAGCTTCAATACATAAATATTCATGCTGTGAATGTAAATTTGGATTCGTGTTTCACAAGATATGAGTATTGTTTGTTTAGATTAAGGCGGCGTCTCAAAGAGATGAGGTACCTTAAAAGGTTCCTGCGCGCACGCACCTCGCTTGGCAATCACAGTGCATAGGTGTGACAGAAATGGCAAATCATTTCGCTCACTCTCGTCTTAAGCTGAAACGATTATTACCTGCGATTACCATTATACCTCATTTTTTTAGCATTAGAGAGAACGTAAAAGCACGAATCACGAGGTCTTTTATATGAGACATTTTTGCCACAACTAATTACTGTCATTCATCAACTGTCAGTATTATAAACAGATGTTAGCGCGGCGGTTTGTTAGCTACTTTAATATAAACTAAATTAATTTATTAATAATGGTAACATAATGTTAACTTTATTAGTGACAGTCACTATCAAAAATAAAGACTTGGCTTAAAGCTCTAGATACCAGGCCATAAAATTACAAAAAAAAATGTCAAATTATTTTTTGGCGAACCGGACAGAGAATATTGGCCAAAAAGTTTGTTTGGTCCATAGATTTTATATCTCCGGTCCCAGGTTCGGCCACATGAGAGGACAAAGTTTGGGCTGGTGCCTCACATGCACATTATAGACATTGTGCGAGTGAGGCACCAGACCAATCTCGTCGCCCTCTCACGTGGACCGTTTTCGATACAGACGACTTTATGGCTCAGTGATAAGATTCAATTTAACATATTGCAAAAAATATGACAGTGCAGTCCCTATTAAAGGCCCCATACACGGTACGATTAATCGCTTTGATCGACTGGACGAATATCGTGGCGATCGATCGCATTGAAATTGCCAGCCATACACGAAGCAATTTATCGTTACGTTCGAGCCGTACACGAAGCAATACACGTTACGATGGATCATTTACTCCTACGAAACGGAATAATGAAGTCACTTTAAGTACTCAATTTTAAAAATGGATTTATAATTTACTAACTTTTTTTCTACTGTATGTTGCGTTATATTCTTTCATTCGGCTACGATTATATCCAAAGATAAAAAGAAAAAGAACTAAAAGAGAGTATGTTAAAAATTGCTCCTAAATCAGAGGCTTCTAGAGAATTTCAAGTAGGTACCAAGTAGGTCGTTTCGATTAAAGGTGCAACCACACCGTGACTTAAAAAACGGCGACGGTATACGAAATCGCAGTGACGCATCGTATCCGTACCATTTTTACTGCATGCTCCCCACACCGTGTCCCATATGAAAGTCACTGCGTTTCCGCCTACCGTCTGCGTATTATAATCAGCGGTCTGTGGACCATGCGGTAAAAACGGTACGGATACGATGCGTCACTGCGATTCCGTACTGTCACTGTTTTTTAAGCAGCGCTGTGGTCGCACCTTAATTTGTAACGGGCGGATAGCAAAGATGAATTGTACCGTGTATGCGACCCTTTATAGGTTAAAGTAGCAAATCTTAACTGTCACTACCGTATTTCAGGTATTAAGGGCTATTTTTCTTATAATTTGTATCAAACTATCGCCTTATCGACTTTTGTTCTGTAACAGTAAAGCCCACTTGCACTAAACATTTAACTCGGGGTTAGTGAGCTGTCATCTGTCAATTTCCGTATAAAATGGTGGGTTAACCCTCCATTTTCGTTGGTGCAAGTGGCCCTTAGTATGGAAGTATAATAAAATTATTGTATTTGTTTCAATATTCCTCGAAATTTTTCCATAGTTATTTTCTTTCCATATGAACTTTCCCTGGACTTCTACGAATATTTTAAGACCACAACTACCTAGCCAAATCGATTCAGCCGTTCTCGAGTTCTAGCTAGACTAACGAACATCATTAGATTTTTATTTTTATAGATAGAATATAGAAAAAGTAAATAAAATTGGGTCAAAATTTGATTTTTTTTCATCATTTGTCTAACGACAATCCGTTCATATATAGATAAGTTGTTGGTACATTTGTTGATATGTCTAATATCTTGAAGATGACTACGAGTTTTTAATATGTCTTCATATAGTATGAAAACTTGCTAAAAACTATTTTTAAATCAATTTTTGTCTTCATGATCGCCAGAAAAATGGATTTTTGCGATAAAGTTAAATTTAATTTTTAACGTTTTTTTCGCTTTTGTATGGGGAAGAACATAACAAGTCCATGGTACACATGTTGATAAGTCCTATATCTCATAATCTGTAATAAATTAACCCATTTACATACAATTATCTGATAGATTGTATAATTTTATCCTTAAATCTAGTTTCAAACCTAAAATCTAATTAAAAATGGATTTAGGAAAAAATCACAAAGTTTAAAATTGCCGCCCTGTAAAGTTGTCATTTTAGAGTTATCAACTTCTTCCCGCCCAGTACGGATATATTATGCCTATTGAAAATCTACATGTAATAATGTGCAAATAGGAAATGTAAAATTATTTTCCAGTACAGGCCCCGTAGCCGAATGGCATTTCTACGACGCGAAACAAAAACGAAACGCCGCGAAAGGTAGTCTGGCTCTGCCGCGCCAATACGCAAGAGCCATAGAGATAGATATCTACGAGCGTTTCATTTCGTAAGCGTTTGTGCCATTCGGCTACGTACGCTGATGGTAGTTTTTTTTAAGCATTAGTACGAGAAGTGGTTTCATTTCTTGTCATGAAACTTCGGAGGGCCATCTGTACTGAAAAACGTCGTACGATACACGTGCGAAAAGGAAGTTCGAAACGAGTGGCTATAAATTAAAACACGACCGAAGCGAGTTACGAATTTCACACTTGTATCGTAATATCGCTCTTTTTCACACTTGTATCGTAATGTACTAATTTGTACATTTAAAATTGAAACTTCTTTATTGCCACAGAAACGAATCAACAAATTAGCAAGTAGGTACAAAAAACTTAACTAATATAAATTAAATCTAAGTTATAATATTTTGACTTTAAAGTTTAGTCTTAGTTTCTTATATAATTATGTAAATATGTTAAAAACTAAATTAAATGTAGCTATTACTCTATCTTATAATAAACAATAATGTGGCAAATGGTTTTGGCGTCAGCATGATGCTGAGAATGCCAGCCCACATGGGTAACGCTTCAGCGCTGTTTTTCAGCCAGAACCACATTCCCTTCGCACCTCCACAATTAACTGTACATACAGAACCGCTTTTTACGTTACTTTATACAGTAAACATGACATTTATGTATTATGCAGGTGTGTGAACCAAATGCAATCATCGTGCAAAATAGTCTACGGAGGGCAAATTCTTCTGAACGTCTGCGTTATGCTGCTGTTGATGATTCAGATGATGGTCTGACTAATACCGAAAACTTTTATAAATTGAAATAGATATCATACACGAAAGAAACAACGACAAGGCCCACTGTGCACTGGTGGCTGAGCCGAGAATCCGCAACCGCGTAAGCTGAAGACCCGGGCTCGGCCACCAGTGAGCCTTGCCGTTTTTTCTTTCGTATATGATATCTATTTCAATTTATAATTTATATATAGTAGTGTGACTACTTGAGAAAAAAAAAACAATAAAATAATTTTCACCACACCAACTGGTAAAGATCAATTTTTCTATTCGAAAACTGATAGCAAAATTGCATTTTATCCACAAGAGTGCAAAATAATTTCATACAAATTTTAACTTGATGTCCTGAGCTGGTTGGTAGAATTTACCTACAAATAATTATTTTGAATCATAAATATTGAATAGATTGCTGGATTTGACTTAGTTTGATGTTTTATAGTCAGTATATTGTTCGTGTTGGTGTGGTGAAAAATGTCGTGTTTCACTCTGTGGCAAAGTTTGTTTAACCTACGTGCCTTGAAACCCTCTCGCATCGCTCAAGATTCCACTTTTTGAACCACTCGCTACGCTCGCGGTTCAATATTGGAATCTTTCGCTTGCTTGGGTATCAATAGTGGCACGTGCGGTTAAACAACAACTTTGCCCCCTTGTAAAACAAATAAGCAAATAACTATTGATTTGTTCCCTAGTTGTCGGAAAACTTTTATTATTTTTGTACCTTTCTGCTGTTCATCGTTTCACCTGATATCTTTAATATCGTCTTTCACACCGTCCATACTTTTTCCTTAGTTTTCTTTTCCCCTTCCCTCCATAAAAACAGACTCATATTATATTTCAAACTCATTTAAAGAGTTTTAGGTAAAGGGATATCAAAGTTTAAAAAAAAAGTAATGCTAACTCGTACTGGTTAACCCTTTCCCGCATATTGTTCCACATTTGGCCGTTATAAATTCTACTCTACTGACAACTGTTACAGTTCAAATTTGAACAAATATTGCATACGTCACCTGCGGTAAAAGGTTAAAAGAAAGCTTACATACACTATCCAACAAGAAAATTGATGAAACTCTTCAGGCAATGAATTTTATAATATTATCCTATAAGTATAAAATCCGTTTATTCGTGATGAAATAAGTGAGGACAACAAATACGAGTAATATAACATTGACAAAAAGCCACGAAATTTCACTTAATAATTCTCTAAATATTTTCTCGAAACATCCAAGCCACAGTTATGCGTTGACAGGAAAATGGAGACATCCGTCACCGCATTAGAGACAAATTATCATGACATGATCTTCAAAATATGAGATGGTTACCAAAAAGTTATTCGAGAGAATGAATTACTAGGCTGTGTTGCCTTGTTGCTACTTTATAACCAAACAAGCTTCCACCCTCCATTCCATTTTAGGGGTTAGAAAGAGACACAAAGTAGCCTATGTCACTCTCCATCCCTTCAACTATCTCCACATAAACAATCACGGGAATTTGTCGCTCCGTTTTGCCGTGAAAGACGGAAAAACAAACAGACACACACATTTTCCCATTTATAATATTAGTAAGTATGGATGTAAATAAATATCATGCTTGCATTGTCCCGGCATTTGCCACGGCTCGTAAGAGCTCGTAAGAGGTCCGCTTTGACAACTAATCCCAAGATTTGGTGTAGACACTTGTTTTTACGAAAACGACTTCCATCTGACCTTCCAACCCGAAGGGTAAATATTAGGCCTTATTGTGAGTAGTCCGGTTTCCTCACGATGTTTTCCTTCGCCGAAAAGCGACTGGCAAGTATTTAAATGACATTTCGCACATAAGTTCCGAGAAAATAATTGGATGATTAACGAAAATTTAAGGAGTTGTGGATTTCTTTCAAATCATTACAAAGTTTAGTTTTAATACCTATTTGTATTCTTAACCAACCACATTTATTTAAGTGCACATGTTAAATTTTTTTGGCACTTGTGATTATAGTAAATTCACGATACAATGATTTCATTTGAAATCGGTTACTTTTTGCAGCAAAGTGATCGCTCATTGCCGCAACTGGCTCCAATAGTGTCAATGGCTATGGGAGTGTTAGTAAGTTCCGGCTTGTTCATATGGAGTGCGGGCGACATCACTGTTGAAGTAAGTTTCAGATACACTGATTTGCAAAATTGCATGGACAAATTATGAATGAATTAATTCATAAATATCAATAAATAATAAATAAATATTGGGGACACCTTACACAGATCAACTTAGCCCTATGGCTACTATGGGTGCTAAGCAACGATATACATACTTAAATAGATAAATACATACTTATATACATATAAAACATTGATGACTCAGAAACAAATGTCTGTGCTCATCACACAAATAAATGCCATTACTGGGATTCGAACCCAGGACCGCGGCTCAGCAGGCAGGGTCACTACAGACAGCCAGACCGGTCGTCAAATTCATTCATAAATTCATTGATAAATTCGCCATGCAATTTTGTAGCTCACTGCAGTACAATAACCTTGAATTTGGATGCATTGCAACAGCACTTTAATTTTTCATTGAGACACCCTCTTCTACTTCGCGTCGCATTAAAACAAGGCTTGATGCTGCTATGATGAAGCTTGCAATAATTTCTGAGCCAAAGCTTGGCTCCTCTATAATCACGCGTATCTCTCAAATCCTTTCAAAAACGAATCAAGTTCCGCCACCGCCAGCGTGGTTTGCCGGATCCCCGGTTTGACTTGGGCTTATGAGACTTGACCAATCCAGTCCCACTTCACTTCAGTTTTTCTATTTACTTTTTTTTTTAAGTACCCATACAACCATTTCAGTCGCAAAATCTTCAAATCAGTAACTAACTGTCAAATGTGACATAACGCGTGGTAACGTCGTGCAAACAATGCGACCGTATTGATACAATAACAAAATGTAGTCGTCGTGTGCACTCGTTACGGTAACAAAATGTGTACGAATTTGTGGCTGTCAATGTCACTGTCAGAATGACTTTTAACGACACTTTATTAGTCGACGTTTGCACACATAACGGTAACAACATGTGGACGAATTTGTTGCTGTCATTGTCACTGTCAGAACGGTTTCTGACAGTGACATTGACAGAATTTGTACACACATGTGTAGGTCTGATTACCGAACTGCTCCTAAACCACTGTATCCGCAAATGACAATCTGAAATACGAAGGTTTCTCAAACTGTCTTGTGAAGTTGTGGACTGGTTGCTTTGAATCATTTAAATATGAGCGAATTAAATAATAATAAACGACGACGACCATTTAAGCACTCTTCGACATTTTATAGAAATGTGGGAAAGTTAAGAAAAGTGCAGAATGATAATACAAATAGATAAGCACTTTATAGTTACTTAATGTATTAAATATATAATTTTTAATTCTTATTGATAAAAATGAAGTGTAGTGTTGCTTTACACAATAAAAGTAGGAATCAAATGAAATAGAGTATTTACTGTGATATTAATAGAATTTCTGTTGCGCAATGATAGTTTTTTTTTTCAGTACAGATGCTGCTTTTTCTAACGCTGTAGTGCGAGCAAATCAAGCAATGATTCATTTCTTGTCTGGTCGAAACTCTTAGCTTAGATTTAGGTACTGAAAATCGTCGTACGATACACGTGCGAAAAGGACATTCACAACTCGTGTCGAAGTAAAACACTCCCTTCGTTCGTGTATTAATTTATCGCTACTCGTATCGATTTTCCTCTTTTCCGCACTCGTATCTACAAGTATTTTGTTTGGGTTACAAAAAAAACACATTATTTACTCTACTACGTTTTATTTATGTCTCTTTAACATTACAAATTTGTAGACACTTATCTATACAAAAATCTTGACTTAAGAAGTACAGATCGCTGAAGTTAATGTTGATAGTAATATTAATGACGACTACTTCAACAAGTGTCAATTGTGAAATGCCGCAAAATACTAGTTGCTCTATAGAAGACCATAATAATATGATCCCCGATCCTTTACAACCCAGCAGCTCGGTACGCACGTTACAATTTTTTTTTAATCTTCTTTAGTGAGGGCAACTGAGTGCGACGGCATATTTAATTGTTTATAAAGTTTGAGGATACCTGGAAAAAATTAATACATGAAGCCATTTTGAAAATATAATAAATATTCACTGCTTTCGGTCACGCGTGTACGCTGCGACAATTTGCGACCGTTTGTCGACCGTTTGGTGACCGTTTGGCGACTGTTTTTTACATGGAATATTACCGTCTTAATCCATATTTTAACAACTTTATTGGTTTTCTAGGCATTATTTTTATTATTTCAGTATAGTATATGCACCGGAGCACTAAAACTTCACCAATCAATATACATAACACGCAAACACCGAGTAGTCAATAATATTATTACTGGTTAAACTGAGGTAAATTGATGGCGCGTTGATAAATTTAGACTTATTTTATGAAATCACTCGAGTAATTTAATTGGCCATGGTAATTAGCCCACATTATATTACAAATGCAAACAATCTTTTATCTTTAACAAATTCTTATGCCATTACATTTTAATGTCAAATGATTTTATTTCTTTTTTACTTTGACGTCTCTGACAGTCGCCATTTGAAAAGAATGAAATGAACGAATGATTTTGGGAAAGTAGTCGCCAAACGGTAACAATGTGTGCACGCGTAGTGCACACTTCTGTCACTTCTGTGACCATTTGTGCCTGTTACCAATCGTCCCCATTTGGGTCGCCGCGACTAAACGTCGACCGTACTGCGACTAAGCATTGAGACCCGAAGACCTGTGTGTACACAAAATAGGAGGATTTGCGTAGGAACGGCGACCGATTATGGTTATATGGGTATTAGAGCGAGGCATGGTGTTTCGGGACCTATGTATGACTTGTTAATATAATTTTAATTTATATCTTCAGGCTGGGCTGCTACCGAATGCAATGTTCCACTCAGGCTGGCACAACTGCAGAGGGCTGTCCTCTGTGCGTGTGCGGAAATTGATCACATTTGCCATGAATGAAGCGCAGGTCAGCTATTTTCATTTAGATATATTCAAGAAAGTTTTCATTATGGGCATTTTCGCGAAAATAGATTCAAAAACTTTTTGTTGTAAAATAGATAAATTTAATGTTTTTCCTACTCAGAACTACGAGCCCTTTTCATCCTACTAGGCGGAAAAAAGCGTCCCAAATTTATGTTTTCCACTTCGTTACCATTTTTCAAATACTTTGTACAGCGGTTACAAAGTGGAAAGTATGCAAAATAAAAGAAAATTTTGGGACCATTTTTTTTGTCTCTTGTTTTTGGTCCTAGATCGAAAGCGCTCGTGATTCTGAGTAGGAAAAACATAAAATTTATCTACCTTAGAAAAAATATTTTTGGTGATTGTTCTCGCGAAAATGCCACTATAATTAAATTATCCAGTATCCTAATTAACTACAACACCGATGGTTGTATAAAGTGCAGGTTCAACTGCCCTGGCTGCTATAATAATTGTTTATTTGTAACTTCAATTTTAGTTGATTTTTTCTGATGTTACAGATTTTTTTTTATACCACGTAGGTGGCAAACAGGTATACGGCCCGCCTGATGGAAAGCGGTCACCGTAACCTATGGACGCCTGCAACTCAAGGGGTGTTTAGATTAGTTTAGAATAGTTTTCGTTTTATGTATTTGTTGTGTATATTAGTATAATAATTTGGCATAAGTATATAATCCATTCATTTTTTTTCCAGCACGTTGTGGTGATGAAAGGTCTGGGTGTAATCGAACTCTCTTACGACAGCTATATTGCGGTAGGGCTATTTCAGTATCTTGTGTTACCTTATTTATTTTTATGTACTAACTGTTCTTTAACATTTCAGATAGTAAAATCATCTTATTCAGTATTTTCAATAATTTACTGAATTTACCTACTCTATTTATTGGGTTATTCACTAAGCGTGAACCGATGACTCGATTTCGTATTTTTGAGGCACAAATTTAAGCACGTATGTTCAAACAAGGACTTTATTTTCAATAAAATATATCTAACTGTAGGTACTGTGCAACTGTCAAAATATTTCATCATTAAAAGATAAATATTCTACACTAAAAGCTCTTTTATTCCGTCAAAAACCAAAACACATGTTTAATGAGTTAAAAGAAAAAATAGTCGTTATAAGTTAATTAGTTAACAGAAAGCAAGAAGTACGCCAGAAAAGATTTCTTTATTTAAATAAAAGACCTTGTAACGCAGCCGCATAGCATTAATTATGAGTACTTTTACCACGATATTACCCGAGTCTCTACTGCGATTTTTTGAACGCTAACGCCACGAAAAAAATGTACGTAACTTTATTTTTTATCAAGCAGAAATATTATTAAAAAAATGTAAACTACCTAAAAGAAAAGTGGAAAAAATTACTGAACTCAACCTATGTCCATCTGGAATACCGGTCCAGCTATTCTTACTATATGAACCACGGAGACTATTACTGGATATGTGCGATTTTTCATTTAATTTAAAAAATAGGTATGTCCGTTTAGGGGCGCTGTCACCTTGTTCATAACATGAATATCAATTTTCGTGAAATTTACGCTGTCAAGTGACATATTTTAAAACGTCAAAAACATGGTAGTATTCTGAAGAATTAAAGAAAGCAGTGGTGAGAAGAGAAACGCTCCCACGGGCCCGCTTCGCTGAAACTTCGCTCAAACGCAGATACGTCACTTAATAGCATAACGTCACGACACATTTTATAGAGAAAGCAAACTGCCCCAAACGAGTCCTTACTAGAAACTAAAATAACATACACTTTTGTGACGTTTACACTAACTAGTGACATATTCTGAGACGTCAAAACATGGTAAGGTTATGAACTGGTTCTGAAGAATTAAAGAAAGCAGTAGCAAATGACAAACGCTCCCGCGGGCCCGCTTCACTAGATCTTCGCTCAAACCCAGCAATGCCCAACTTCAGAATGAGTCCATATTGGCTCATATAAATTGATTTGTTATAAAATTATTGTTTATACCGATTTGTGCTCCGAATGATCATTTCTCATAATTTTACTTATCATAATTTTGTTTCATTATTATCAATAGTACTACTATCACTGTTCATAATAATCATTTAGTCGAAAATTTTTAATCATAAATTCTATACAAATATTTAATAACATTCATAATTTTGTGTTTAAGAAAATTATTCATCATAAAATTATTTAAAAAGTTTTGGGGAAGTTCTATGAAAAACTTGTGCCATTTATAGAAGCGCGCTTGAAGCTTTTACAGTGACATATACAATTTACATTAAAAGTCGTTTCTGGTTCGCTCACGGTCAACCTAACACGCTCCTCCTCGCTACGCTCGTCGTCGCACCTAACTGGACTGTCACATGTGATGTCTCTTCTGTTAACAATAATATAACGATAAATTATATTACTCGCAATCGTTATGATCAATAAGTATATAAACATAAACATTAGTATAAAACGTATTTATGATGAATGACATTATGAACATAAGTCATTCGAAGTTACGATAGTTATTAACATAAAATTGTTATAAATAATGATTGTTATAATGTAAAATTGTATGAGAAACATTTTCGGACTACCAATAATCTATATAACAATTTTATATGAACTTTGGCGCACCCCTTCAGAATAGGTACCTTACTCAATAGGTCACGGAAAATGACATTTTATGGAGAAAGTGAACCGACTTCAAACGCTTACTTTAAGAATCAAGAATCATTTAAAGGTATATTTTTAGTGACGTGAACGAGAGGAATATTCTGAAATGTCAAAGACATGGTAGTGTTAGGGTTCCGAAAAATTAAAGAAAGCAGTAGCGAAATGACAAACGCTCCCGTGGGCCCGCTTCCCTGGAACTTCGCTCAAACCCCAGCCAAAGTTACTTCGGCCATCCGTTATGTTTCATCTGCCTCGAGACTTTAATGAAAATGATAAAAATATTCAACTGGGCCGCGGTTTCCTTATTGTTGAACGCTTTTATTGTTACTGCTTTTGCGTGCTCGAGCTTTATTTGATGTTTTTAGGTCGGCTTATTAAATTCCAAACAGATTTACTTGATTGCGTTACTCTCGAGTTTAGATTTTTTTTTTCATTTTATGTTAATATTGTTTGTCATTCTTTAGCAGTGAATGTGGTGAATTTAATTGTTTATTGAATTTCGGTAGATCACTTTTCAGATACATACAAAATGATTACTGAAAAAATATATAGAAAATATTTAAAGTCCATGAGAAAACTATCCACCGATTTAAACAGAACAAAGTGTCAGTGTCATATCAACACAGCACATTCAATTTTATTTTGTTAGGTATAAAGGTTAAAAATATACCTACCTATATTTATAACAATAAAGCAGTTAAAAAACAGAGAATTGTTATAACACATAATAATAATGACATGACACATCGTACTCAAATAAAAATAGCAAACTTTAAGTAAAACTTGATGTACATAAATGCAATGATAAATTTCAAAATATGTAAAATAACTCAAAATGAATGATACAACGATAGGTAGTGCACATGTTTTAGATAAATACTACACAATTTAATGACGAAGTTCTTTAGAAAACTACACAAATAATCTAAAACAGTTTTAAGTACCGGAGAAAAAGAGTAAGTACGTAGTTAAATATTGTGTCAGTGGGGTATTTTTCAAAATAAATCTCGAATTTTTTAATTTCACCAGATCTGCGGGCCGATTTTTGAGTCTCGCGTTCGAATTCAGAAAATTGTTACTGAAAATATAAGCAAGTCACCGTTTTCAACCGGTGTTTTAGTGACAAAATCCCTTATGTGAGATTCAAAGATCGCCCCCCGGACGTGTTTGGGCTCATTCTTCTCAGAATCACGAGCTGATTCGATCCCGACGATAAAAAAATGTGTCCCAAATTTTCCATACAAAATTCGAGTTTGCAACACGTCACGCTCGTAATAGTTCATACTAAAATCGTGACGTAAAGGGGGAAAATGAGGACACATCGTATAGGATCAGTATAGGGTACAAACTTAACATTGCCGCATTTTGTCATTGCAAATGACATGCAGAGTTAGATCGACCCGACTTATCTTGCCAACTAGAACGAGCCACCAGCAAGATAGAACGCTTCATGCCAACATTTGCCCTCGCAAACAAGTTTATGTACTTAAAACTTGAAGAAAGCCACGTTGTTATTTTCATCAGATTAATGCGAAAATATCTTGGCGAGAAATGAGATAAAAACTTTCGTTGGTTACCGCAGAAATCCATTTCCAAGTTAAACAGATCTTTTATTCTCGTTTTTTGCTCATTGAATCTGGAACTTTTTGTCGCTAATTTTTGAGGAGCGCGGCTTACCTCCGTTTTGGAACTTAATTAAAAACGTTTGGCTTAATGCCTGGAACTAAATGTAATAGGGTGAAATCGTTGTATTCAATAGGTACAGATGTAGCTACATTTAGTGCGAAAAGAATTGCCTTCGTATTGTTAGAGAAACGTACGAACGTGTCATGCTATTTCAGTCAGTCTCAGTATAAGATGTACTGACATTTATTGAACTAGCATGAAAAATACGAACGTTTCCGGAGAAATACGAAGAAAACCTTTTCGCACTACATCTCTAATAATCTATATGTATAATGTATATGTTTGTGTGTATAATATTAACTACATGGTTACCGGAACAAGAGTATTTGTCTTTTTTCTCTTGTGCAGTTATAATTTATAAAGACAAGTAATCTAATAAAGTAAACTTAATTTATTTAAACAGGATATCCGCAAAATATTGGTATCATTTTTAACACTTTCGCTACCAAGAACCCGACTGTCGGGCACACCGCTCGTAGAAGCGTAGCCGATTACATGGGTTTCCCCGTATGTAGCGAAAATGTCGTAGCGCCGCGTAGAGCCCGGTTTCGAAAGTGTTAATAAAATGATAAATGTTCATTGTAAATTAGTATTACATTATTAAAGTAGTTTAAAAGTAGTTTTAAGTATGCATAGATAAGAGTCAGTTACGTACACGCAGTCCCACTACATAATAGTTACAGCCCTACGCTTTCTGCGGCAAAAACAGGATTTCTTTTGTTTCTTATAAAGAAACTAAAATAACAAGAAAAAAATTGTAGCTTCAGCCTTCTTAGTTCCTTTTTGAAGTATAGATAAATATTATTCCAACTAATAGGGTTGCTTGAGACGGGACCGGGATAAGGAATGTGTATTTTCTAAACATTTATAAACATACAAAGGGTAACGTTAATCAAAAGGTCAAGTTGGGTCTTTAGAATAACCCTCGTATCCATCTGTCTGACCCGATTATGCTGTAGGAAATCTTTGAGAATGCATGAAGCAAAGGCCGAGAAAATAAAACTTGACAAAGTTTCGTTTACATTTTTAATAAATTCAATACGGATAAAAAAGGCATAAGCACAGGTTAACCTTCGGGTCAACCCTCCATTTTCGTTGGTGCAAGTGGCCCTCCAATGCCGCTCCAAAATTGCTGTAAAAGTAATGATGTCTGTTATAAGGTACCGACATAGATGTGTATCAGTGTAGTTAGTTTTTCTCGAGATATTAATTTTCCTAGCACAGGTGCCGTAGCCGAATGGCATTTCTGCGACGCGAAACGAAAACGAAACGCCGCGAAAGGTAGTCTGGCTCCTCTGTCACACCAATACGCAAGAGCGATAGAGATAGATATATACGAGCGTTTCGTTTCGTGAGCGTTTGTGCCATTCGGCTAAGTACGCAGGTAAGAAACACACCGACATTTTCAAACTGAAAACAATACGAGTTGTTAAATCAGTTGAATATATATGTAAATTGAAATGGAACTAGCTTCCTGCAGATTATCATGACAAACGCGAGCTTACAGCGACCGCTGTGATGTGTATACGGCGGGATTATGAATTAGCATAATTTGTGCTAATACATAACCGACAGTTAACCCTGATATATCAAATAGCTTTTAAGCGGGAGATAAGGAAAGAGATATTGTTATAACGTCTTATTTCATTATAATTATCTTTGGAATGTCCTGGATACTTCGAGTTAATAGGATAGCCTATTTTATTATGACCTCCAAATCTCATTCCTACTAAATACTTATATACTAAATATGTAGTTTTAGCCTAGTTTGTGTAAGTATTATTATTTTGGTCATAATTAATACTTAAAAGTATTAGTAGTCCTTAGGAGACTAGACTATTATACATATCTAACTTAAAACACAAAGTTGAGATGTGAAATGTAATACACAGTAATCTAATTTGCAAAAAAAAAAAAAACGATGAACCATAAAGTTTAATTATAGAAAAATTCAAATTATTTTATGATATTTATGATTTATATTACGCAAAATGAAAAATTTGCAAATCTACCGGTGGCCGAGGATTCAAACCCGCGTTTTCAACTTACGCGACTAATACCCGCCAGACCACCTTTGAAAACTGTAATCGTGGTGATGGAACTGTTACACTTGGATACTCATTCTTTAGTTTATGTAGGTACCTGTCATTATAACCATCATCGTGTGTGTGTATCAGTTCATAAACAAAGTTAATTCATTACTTTTTACGAAAATTTGCGGAGTAATCATTTTTTCAATAAAGCCAAATCATTTTCTTAGCACAATGGTTAAGTAACAGACCTAATCTATTTTGATGGCGATCTTTCCTATTAGTATAGTGAAAGTATAACCTAGAAACTGTCGCGTAATGTCCTTAATGTGGATAAGCCTACATGATAATGATATTCCCTGGCGTTGCGCGTTGCATTAAATCTTCGTAAAGAATGTTTCTTCATAATAGTATACATTAATTTTAAGGCTCGTTTATTCGGCGCGCGAGCTTTTATTTTAGTTACATTGCGGACTTTTGAGATAATATACAAGTCAGCATATCAGACAAACGTAAATGGGCCTTCAGAGTTATCGTTATGTTTAACATGTCTTGGGACGAATGTCCCAAGCAAGTGTTGCTAATGTTACTAGACTTTGTTCGACATGTCTGTCAATAGCAGGCAACACATATAAAGTTTGGCTAGTGAAAATGAAAGTTGAGCCCAGTATTTTTTTCAACTGCAACTCTGGATGTCATATCATCCATTGTCATCTGTCAGTGTGACTATCACTTTAAAAAATTTCGGTAAAAGTTAACAGCGTAATCTATAAATAATAATGAATAGAACCATAAAAAGTAGTAAAATAAGTACTGAAAATAAATTAGACATAATAAAAAACATGTAATCAATGTGTTGCCAGCTCCAATTTTTTTGAAATTGCTACGTTTTTGCGGGATCGAATTTCATTAGCTAGACTCTATAGGTACCATGCGATGTCGCTTCGGTGTTACGCAAATTTTCACACAGAGGCAGAGGTATGAGTTCGTTTGCTGTCACCAATAGTGACTCGCTATCGACTTACGTTGCGGACGCGATACATATTGTTCAACCCAATTTTATTATTATTTGTTGTGATAAATTTATTTATATAAAAGCATACAGTTTGATTCTAGTCACAATTTTCATTACTGATACTCACTTATCCACTATATTGTAGACGGATGATTTGTAACTTATGGTGAGAAAAATACGGCTGTCTTGATACGCAAGGATTATTAATCAAAAGCATTTGATATCAGAAAAATATGATTTTCTTCTTTGGTGGAACGTCGTCGATGTTTAAGTGATGCCTTCTATGTAGGTCACGTAAATGGAATTTGTTTTTAAGTAAACGAAAAATAGGTACCATTCTGTATATAGGTACAGTTAAATTTTATTTTAGATATAAATTTAACCCTTCATAATTTTTGAGTTGATACGGATTTCGGGGGGTCAGGTGCCTGTGTGGTGACGGGTTAAGAATTTCACCACCTCCTTTTTGCCCGTGGGTCTCGTAGAAGGCGACTATGGGATATGGGTTAAATTGTGGCGTAGGCGAGAGGCTGGCAACCTGTCACTTCAATGCCACAGTTTCGTTTTGCCAAGGGTGGCACTGAAGCTTTAGTAGTTTCATATGATCTGCCTACCCCTTTATGGGATGCAGGCGTGATTGTATGTATGTATGTATGTATGATATGGATTTAGTGATAATAACGTTTTGATTTCATGATAGCGCAGATTCTCTCATACATACAAACATGAAAGCTGAACACAATACTCTTTTTTCTTTGGGCAGTCCTGTAAGAAAATCAACTACTATAATTATCACTGTTAGTCAATGATATAAAAATGTAAATTGCCTATAAGGCTATAACCTTATAGGATTGTTTGAACGATAAGAATCTGAATGTACTTAGATTTATAAAACTAATTGATGTATATAAAAAAATTCTCTTGTGGCCGCTAATGACCTTGTTGTTAAAAAGCGACCTTAAATAAAAAAAAAATAAAAAAAAGGTGTTCCGGGATAATTTCGACTAGGGCACAATTTCAACTAATCGAAATACTATCCACGTTTAAAACTATTAACTAGATCGCCATAAATGGGACCAGTGGAAATTGTCCCGGTGGACTTCATTCTTCACTTTGACATACAACGATAATAGACGTAAAGTAGCTTTTTTAAACAGACAAAAATTATGTGAGGTATCCTGATTTGAAAAAGATACTACAAATCTTCGAATTTGTAGGACTTGCTTGAGAGTTGTAGGAGGTGGCGATCACAATAGATCTGGCCCCGTAGCCAAATAGATTTCTACGACGCGAAAAGAAAACGAAACGCCGCGAAAGGTAGTCTGGCTCTGTCGCGCCAATACGCAAGAGCGATAGAGATAGATATCTACAAGCGTTTCGTTTCGTGAGACTTTGTGCCATTCGGCTACGCACCCAGAAATGGTCGCAGTGATACAGGCGCTATGAAGCCTTAATTAACTAACAATGAAAAAGAAGAAGAAACAGACAAAACAGTTTTTTTGTGATTTATAACGAGCTTGAAATCGTTCACAGTAAATATAGTGATCAATAATCATACCTTAACAGGATGGGACAGGTAACTAGGACACTAAATTCAGTTATTCCATTGAATATCAGCATCAAATTCAATTCACATACCTAAATCCACTTTACAAGCGCGATGGATTATCAAAAACTCAAATTACGGAGTAATCCGAAGCTACAAAAACCGGCCAAGAGCGTGTCGGGCCACGCTCAGTGTAGGGTTCCGTAGTTTCCCGTATTTTGCTCAAAAACTACTCAAGCTATCAAGTTCAAAGTAATTTTCCTCTTTATAAAGTTCTACTTTTGTGATTTTTTCATATTTTTTAACACTTTCGAAACCGGGCTCTACGCGGCGCTACGACATTTTCGCTACATACGGGGAAACCCATGTAATCGGCTACGCTTCTACGAGCGGTGTGCCCGACAGTCGGGTTCTTGGTAGCGAAAGTGTTAAACATATGGTTCAAAAGTTAGAGGGGGGGGCACACTTTTTTTCCTCTATGAGCGATTATTTCCGAAAATATTAGTTTTATCAAAAAACCCCTGTTCATTTTTAAATACCTATCCAACAATATATCACACGTTGGAGTTGGAATAATTAAAAAAATCAGTCCCCACTAACAAAATATTTTTTTTCCACTTTTTATTTTTGCACTTTGTCGGCGTGATTGATATACATGTTGGTACCAAATTTCAGCTTTCTAGTGCTAACGGTCACTGAGGTTATCCGCGGACGGACGGACGGACGGACAGACATGGCGAAACTATAAAGGTTAGTTGACTACGGAACCCTAAAAACCGTATCAATAGTTCATTGGAGGATAAATACATTTTCCGGATGCAACTTTTTATTCCCAACATGTAGCGGGATAGCACTGTTATTGAAACATAATCTCATTTCCTTTTGAGTGGGAAATAAATTTTAGATACCCGATATCTGATACGTGCTGAATACAGAGCTCGTGTTTTTCTCAATGGCTTGTTTAAATGGGGGATGAAATAAAACGATTGGATAAATAAATATTATACGACTTTTTTACATTGATTGACTAAGATAAGAACCGCCGCGCCGCTTATAGAACAGAATGGAAATCCATGAAAGGGGCATAGGTTCAGCAGTGGACGCAAATATGCTGAGAAGCTGCGCCTAAAAAAGCGCTGGTGGTGTAACGGTAAGAGCGTGCGACTTTCAATCCGGAGGTAGAGGGTTCGATCCCCGGCTCGCACCAATTAATAGTTTTTCGGAATTCATGTGCGAAATGTCATTTGATATTTGCCAGTCGCTTTTCGGTAAAAGAAAACATCGTGAGGACACCGGACTAATCCCAATAAGGTCTAGTTTACCGTTCGGGTTGGAAGGTCAGATGGTCGCTTTCGTAAAACTAGTGCCTAAGCCAAATCTTGGGATTAGTTGTCAAAGCGGACTCCAGGCTCCCATGAGCCATTGCAACGGCCGGGATAACGCAAGAAGGATGATAATGACTAAGATAAGCTGCGAAGACTTGTGTTGTGAGTAGTCAGATAAAGAATAGGTACTTAATCTTAATTAAATAGAAAATATCTATGACTAAGAAACAAATGTTTTAAGCAAACAGGGTCACTGGTCTCTACACAAGGAGGATAGAAATTAGAAGCAAAATTATTGACGAGTGTGCCAACTGGTCAAGTACGGACATTGACGGACGAAGGACGCTGAAGTTCCTGGTTCGGTTCCGTAGATTTGGTCACTTTTTTGTTATTTCAATTCGAATATAATGCTATCGTTAAAGGTAAGTAGAAACAAAAATAGTTATGCGAACAAGTGAAAGGATTCTATAGTTGAACCACGAGCGAAGCGAGTGGTTCGAGAATAGAATCCTGAACTTGCGAGTTTTTTAACACACGAGAAGTGAAATACATTTGCACCCGAGTGTAACAAAACTTTTCCCCTCACTACAGCGAGGAAACTACAACGCAAAAAATGCGTTTATCACCGCTTCCAGTAGTTGCACAGGTAGTAAATCATCTTTATTACTCACCTACTTTTATAGATTTTAAAGCAATTAATTTGACTTTATTCAAGGTCAAATTACTTTACCCACTAGTGGATAAAATGCGTTTTTACCCGCTGGTATAAAAGGACAAAAGACGTGTTTGAAGGAGGCTGAAGTCCTGATTCGGTTCCCAGGTCACCAGTAGATTTGGTCACTTTTTTGTTATTTCAATTAGAATATAACGCTATCGTTAAAGGTAAGTAGAAAAAAAATAATAATAGGCAAAATTTCTTACAAGCATCTTAAAATTACACACACATCGATCATTTGTTGATCATAATAATAGTATGTTTACTGATCTCTTAACGCGGACAAACTATAAAGCAAATTGGCCCGTTTCCCGATCGGTTCCGTTTGCAGAAAGGTCAGGAAATCGTGTTTTTTCGGAAGACCCAAAACGGAACTACTTAAGGAAACCACTGGTCCCCTAGGACACGTAATAGAGATTCCCATACGCGCCTCTTAAACTGCGAGAAACAAGTTTGGCCGTAGATAAATAAGTAAGCATAAACACATAAGTTTTTTTGCCTTACTATTTTGTTGCATCAACAAGGGGACTTATCAGTAGGTAATATGGGGAACTTGACTGTACTTAGAATAAAATATTTTATACCATGCACGAAATAAACCATCAGATAAATATAAGAAAAACATGGATAGAAGTCGTTTTTAAATCCAATTTATATTTAATAAGTCAGGTAGAAAGATATAAAGTAACTGCATGAGTTGACCGTGACGTCAGTCAATTCGATTTCATACTAATTCCATATTAGCAAGACTGAAATTTATTTAGACAGTTCTTAAAAACAAGCTGATTTGACTAGGAGGTAAGTATAGAATAGAATAGAAAAGAATATTTTTATTCGAAAGCACACAGATAATAAACAATTTTACACTGACATAAAATAGTAATAAAGAGCCACGAAATGGCTTCACCTCAGCATATTGCTGGCGACTTCCAGCGCTGGTCTTCCGGTGAGACCATTAAGTGAGAAAAATCACGGAAGGTAACATAACATACAAAAGAAGAAACAAAAGGAACAAAAAAAGCATAAATTTAAAAATAAAAAACATAACAAGAATAAAAACATGGCTAGACGGACTTTACGTTTTGATAGCGACCGAACCTGAATCAGTCCGGTCGGATATAGCGTGGCGTGACATTAAACGCTCGTGTACTAGCCAACGGACGTTACATGAACTAAAGATGACAATTGACACAAGACAACAGATTTAACAACGTGACGTGATAATGAGCATGGATTACAAAACTGTACCAAATATAAACTAATTGAACAACTATCTTAATAAGGTTTGCAAGTTGTCGATTCCATTCCCAGGCCGACGGAATATAAACATTGTGGTGAGTATAGAGAGTATTAACTACAGGCAACTCGTGTCAAGTGCGCAGGTTTCTTGGTTAAGTTGGTGATCGAACAAATACTGTTTAAGCTTTCATTTGAAACTGTGAATACTTTGCAGGTTCCTCAAAGGGGGTGGGATTATATTCCAGCAACGAGAGGCAGAAAACCGGAAGCTACCTCGGAAAGCGGCAGTCGCATGACGCGGCGTCAACAATTGGATTGTGCACTTACGGCGTTCACGGAGTTTTACGCAAGATAGTTTATCGAAAAGATATCCAGGGGTTTTGAAGTTCAGCACACCAAAGAGCAAACACGCCAAATGAAGTTTACGCCGGTGTTGCATTTTAAGAATGTTATGGCTATTCAGATACGGGGTTACATGAGCTCTCAAAGGAATGTTGAAGCAGAAGCGAGCACATGCATTTTGAACACGTTGAATGAGTCTTTTAGTTTTAGCAAGAAGCCTTGGCCCAAACACGACATCCACGTAATTGAATTTTGACAGTATAAGCGACTCAACCAATTGAATGCGCAGGCTTTCACATAAATATGGACGAATTTTGTACAACACCTTAAGTCTGTAGAAGCAATTTCTAATAGTCTCTGCAATGTGTTTCTCGTATCGTAATCCACAGTCCATAAGGAGACCTAGGTTGCGCGCTTCATACACTCTATCAACTGGTACATTCATCAGCATGACATTCTCCGAAATATCAACATTAGACAGTTGATGCTTACTCCCAAACACAATGTACTTAGTTTTGCTGGGGTTAAGTACCAAGCAGTTTTCTGTGGCCCATGTTGATATTCTGGTAAGGTCCTGATTTAATTTCTGTATGGCACTATTGATATCTGATGGCTTACATGAAATGTATACTTGTATGTCATCTGCATAAATGTGGTATTTGCAGTGCATGATGCGAGATGTAACATCTGCTGAATATAATATAAATAGTTAGCTCGAGTTAACTCAGCTTTTTCTGATAGACTTGAGGAGCCATCATTGAGACGTACCTTTACAATTTGCGAGCGATTACACAGATAACTCGCAAACCACATAATAGTTTTGTGATCAAACCCGTAGTAAGACAATTTTGACAACAGCAGATTTATATTTAGCGAATCAAAAGCCGTCGAGAAATCAAGAAGCACTATTACAGTACCTAATCCATTTGACACCTACATTTCATGACTGTCGCGAGCCGCGATACATTTAGCGCCAGATGTGGGCGGGCCACCTTGAAAGGATGCCGAAAAATAGTACTCCAAAAATAATGACAAGGTAGACGCCACAACAAAAAAGACCGAGAGCCAGACCTAAGAAACGCTGGATAGATTGTGTAGAAGATCTGAGGAAGATGGGAAAGTTTACTAACAGAAAGAAGGTTGTATCTTGTCAACTGGAGGAAGATTGCGCAGGAGGCCAAGACCCACAAAATGGTTGTAGGGCCAACGGAAGAAGAAATGCCAGCCACATACCTATACCTACCTTACTTAGGTTACAAGACGGAGGTACTTAGTAAAAATATATTGCATGTATAAATCTACTGATTTACTAAGACCGTTGATAGGTTCAACGTTCAGTATGACCAGTTTCGAACTGATTAAATGATTAATCAGCTTCGTGTAGCTAATTTACATTATATTATATTTATTAGCAACTAAAATGTTACATTCAACATCGTAAGACAGGAAAAATGGAAAAAATTCACCATTTTTCCTTTAATTTAAAAATATGTAATATCGCTCGCAGACGTTTCTGCATGATAAAAAACAAAAATCGTAAGACAGATTTTTTTTTATTTCATTTATTTTCCTAACAACCGAAATGCAATACAAAATTTTATAAAATAAGGTTCGAATTGAAAATGAGAAAATTCACGGGTTTCCTATCTGCAGGTTGCAAATAACATAAAATAATTATGACAAATTGCTTAACATTATTAAGGTTTTTGAACGTGCTTGCATTAAGTTGGTGACATTGGTAAGACACGAAAGACCGAGTAAGTGCCGATTCGATCCCGATGATAGCCGAAGTCTTGAAATGGTGAAGTTTATGACATTTTTCGTTAGCTAATTGTAAAATAAATACGCAGCGTAAGCGGCAGTTTTCATATACATTTTCTATTCCTATATTTAGACAATAGATTTAAATAGTTTTCTATTACGATTCTTGCGTTGTATCCGAGAAACGTGGTCCAAAAGTTCTTAAAATTTATAAGGCGCCATCTCGTTTCTTCCCTCGTTTTTTATCCCTTTCTGGTTTAGTGGGTCTTATGAGGATAAACTAATTTTCGCCCAAAAAATTCCTTTTACTACAAAATCACTGATACGATTGGCGAAACTGTGACACCCGGTAGACAAGTAATCTTAATCACTGTCTTTTCTTCAGAAATAGGTACTAAGTATGATCAATGGGGTATTTTCAAAAATTGGGACGCAAAATTAGTGATATTTCTTAACAAAAAGTTAACTCGCTGTCAGTTTTATGACGACATTTTAGTAAACTTTTTTCACGTTCTAAATGTAAATTATCGCTTACAGTTTTTGTAATTAACACAAAAATATTGAAATTTTTTGCTTAATTGTCGTCACAAAACTGACAGCGAGTTAACTTTTTGGTAACAACTGTCACTAATTTTGGGTCCCAATTTTTGAAAATGCTTCAAAACTAAATGTTTATTTAAAAGCTATATAGACGAAAGTTATATAAATTACAAATAAATCTCAAATCGATAACAAAACCCACAATCGTAAATGCAGTTTAAAACTCCCGTTTTGGCCCTCCGAGTACCATCCACCACCGCCCGCGGTCGGGTTGACCTTTTTGAATCAATAATGAATCCAATTTCACACAACCCTTACTGCTAACCTAGCTGAAGAGACAATCTTCAACGCTACGTGGCGTTCACATCGCAGTCTAGCTCTGTCGCGCCACTCCGGAAGAGCGAGAGAGAGAGCTATTAGCTACGAAGCGTTAGCGATTGTGACGTTCGCTAGGCACCTTGGATTCGCAGTCTCATTTGGTTAGGGGTAAAAAACATTTACGTGAATCATGAAACAGTCGACCGGCTTCGTTAAACAGATTTAAGACCGATATTACAGGTCGAGTAGGCTTTAGAGAGACTTTGACACTGCTTTGGGATTGCAATACTCTCTGTGCTTATATTTAAAAGACTTTCAAAGATATATGCTTGACTGATATTACAGTATTATAAAGAGTATTATCGTACAGTATGGCCACTCCCGCTCCCCACTGAAAGTGCCGCCCACCCACCACCCCTCTTGGTTACCTCACAGTTACCATCTGTCAAAAACGCGACCAGTCGACCTGTTATATCTCTCTCATCCGAGCTTGGTGCGCGTTTACCTACACGAGCTTAGAATGTGTGCTAGGAACGCGCCTCTTTCATAGCCAGTGTCCGAGGTGTGCCGATATTAAAGTGTATATCGATAAAAGTTCAGAATCATATTACTCTCTGTCTATACTCACTCACCACCAACGTATCAGGAACCCAGATGCAAATTTTGTAATTTATATTCAGTGAAAACTTTGTAGAAAAGTAAACGTTTACATAATTTATGTACATACCTAATCTCACGCATGTTGTCTCAAAAGGGGTAAGCAGCGCACTGCACTGATCATTCAGTGCAACTCTTAGCAATTAGGTTGCTTTCCCATCGCCAACACCACAATATTCCTCAGCAGACTTCTACTATAAATATATTCGAAAGATAAGTTCCAAATTACCAATGAAATTCTCGTCCTAAGAAGAAAAAAAACATGGCAGGTATCTTATGAAGCCTAATAGCGTATTATCCTATTTCTTATTGCAAATAAGGAACAAAATATGATACCTACATTAATATATGCTAATATTATTGTTAATAACAAAGTTATAGGACGAAAAAGAAAATGAAAACGATAATAACAGTAAAATAAAACGATTCCAGCGCTCGTATCACGCGAGCGAGTCATTGCTGGCTTTTATGGTAAGGTCTAACGTTAATGTAAAACGTAATATTTAAGTATGTCGGACTTCTGACTTACACATATAGGCCTATCCGTACACAAGATATCTGAAAGATATCATTCAGTCATCGTGCGTCTCGCCCGCACCAATACAGCTTCAGGTAAGCATGAGCACGATACACGATATCCCAATGGCATTCTTCAAATGTTCTACTGATCAGTGTACCTACGTTAGAATTGACTTGTAAGATCATCTCCGTTTCTTATCACGTTCACAATTAAAAGATAATGGCAGTTTTTCTGCTTCATTCTGGTCGAAACTACACATTAAGTAAGTTACTACTTGCTGTTGGGGATGTGATGAATTCTTGTTGTTTTAGGTCAAGAAAATATTTACCAGTACATCTGAGTTAATATTTATGTTAAGTGTAAAGAAGTTACAGAGCTTTTGGCGTTGATTTTCGCGATATATTATGTTTGTATGGGACTGTTGATGTGTGAATGTTTTATTGTAAGCGGTTCGAATGAGGGACATGTACTCGTAATTCGATGAGAAATTATATTTGAAGAAACTTGTTTACGAACATATCTCGGTTTTAATTACCTAATGTTTTCTTTTATAACTGTCTAAAGAACTTAGTGAGCAGTAAGTAATACGTTAACTATTATAATTATCTACTTATTACATAAATGGCCACATTTCGTAAAGTTTAAATAAAACAATATCATACTATGAACTGTCATGTCACATCGCATACGGGATTTTGTCACTAAAATACCGGTTGAAAACGGTGAGTTGCTTATTATTTTCAGTGACAATTTTCTGAATTCGAACGCGTGAGACTCAAAAATCGGCCCGCTGATCTTTCATCCTTTAAATTCCGCAGCCTTTAAATTTATTTTGAAATTTAAAAAAGCAACGACTTAACACCGTACCTACTGACAAAATAAAAGAATTTATGGCAAGTACAATAAAACAATTTAAAATAAACGCACACTTTTTTGTCTCCACAGCGTAGTCGCTGGTAAACCTATAAAGAAACCATTTAGCCAAATAATCATCTGGCAGTTATAGCGCCAAGTTTATTCCGCCACGAAATATCGTCTCTTGTTTATCAGGTTTTCCTCGTGATTTATACACACCCTTCTTTTGTTTATTTTCGACAATAAACGGAAGTTAGTTCGGTAGAAGATAGCGGTGAATTTTACTGTTTTAAACACCAGTTGTTTTAAACAACATACCAATGTTGGAGAATTATTCAGGCTGTTTTTAATGTCGTTACGATAATTTCAAAGTTTATATTAATTCTGTCGTATTGAGCAACTCTTACTATTAGACAAACCCTGAGATAGCGAATAATGCTACTTATTTCATCATGTTTGGCCGTGTGACCTATACATTTTCAGCAAATTTGTTCTTTTTTGTGATTTCCGAGGTGGTCATTCACTTCCAAACAACGTTAAGTTGGCGGAAATAAAAATAACATTATGTCAGTAGGCGTCAGTAAAATCAACGAGAGAAACTTATAGCACAATACAAAAAATAATTGAAATACAATATACTTAAATACTTATTTACCTAAGATAAAATACATAAACTTATAGGTAAACCTACAAGAATTACCTGTATATACACCCAATTTTTTGCTCTTGGCTAATAATGCAAAGCATCTCCGGCTTGTCATCAACCATTGTGTCTATTTTGCTTAAAAAACAAGTTGACCAAATAAACAATCTGTGTGAAACATACACGTGTTGGTGCCAAAATGTAGCCTCATAAAGAAATTATTTATATGGTGCATTGGGGTAATTTCGAAAATCATATAAAAATCACCATTATTTCCATCAATATCGAGATTCCCCTTTCGAAATTACCTGTGCATTTCTGTTCTTCGAAATTACCCCAATGCACCCTAAATAGTACTTGACGTACCATACAAAGTTAAAGCAATTTAAAAAGTTTCGCAGCCACCGAGACCACTATCGCTATAAAGCGAGCACGTAATTGAGTAGGAAGTTCAAACCAAATTTGTTTGACCGAAAAATCTCGGTTGGGGAACGTGCTCATATAGGTTTAGTGGTTTTGTGGTCAATTCGTCGCTCCGTTTTGCCGTGAAAGACGGACAAACAACCAGACACACATAATTTCCCATTTATAATATTAGTACTTATGAATATAAAATAACTGCAGTAACAGTGCTGCAAAATATAAAAGGGAATAAAATAAATATAGGCCATTTAGTAAATTGTTCATTTTAGGTACAGTCGCCATCAGATATATAAGAGCGCCCGAGGTACTCAAAAATATCTGAACACGCCTCTAACGCCTAGGCAATAGAGGCGTGTTCAGATATTTTTGAGTACCTCGGGCGCTCTTATATATCTGATGGCGACTGTACCTATTGGATTTACAAAGTACAGACAATAATGTACATTTATTAGGTACATACTACTTATACTTAATTGATATACTTATTATATACGTACAAATCATTGTAAAATGGTAATTTAGTACTTGAAGAATGTCAATCTCTTGATTAACATTTATTATTTCATTTTATTTTTTTAGTTTGTAAGTAAAGTGTTAAGTTAGTTTTAGTTAAGATATTTTATTCTCATAAAATGTACATAATAAGTGTCCTTTTTTTTCTAAGGAAATATTTATTTTAATGTATGATTAGAAAGTATGATTAGAAAAACATACATGCATAGACAATTAGACATAAATGCCTGCATTTTCTAACGGGATTGGCAAAGCACACGAAACTGCTTAAGTTTCAGTGCCATTCTTGGCAATAAAGGGGTTAAAATAAAACCAAATTGTTACTAAGTATGAATTCATTTATCTTATTTGATTTGAGTTTTTGATGCTTTAATTAAAGTATCTCCTCTATTTTTTATTGCAGCCTGTATTCATATCTTGAACATAAAAAGCACATAATTATAAATAAAATTCTACAAATAAAGAGTCAAAACTAATTAATCTTGATTAACACTCAGGGTGTTTATATTTAAAACACGTTTGGAGTCCGTGCATCGAGTTAGTTCATTAGCAGTTGCGAATAAGTCGCGAAGTTTCGCTAAGTTGATTACGGCCGAGTCGAGAATTAGCGCATTTGCGAAACATCTGCTCGGCGGAGCCGCTCGCCTGGCGGGCTCCACTTTACTCCTCTCCCATATAATCTATTTATTCACAGATGTATACCATAGATCAAGCAAACGTATCTACTTAGCGCTTCAAATGAACAGTAAAATTCTCTGAGTTGTTCGTCTTTTTTCGCAGCTTGCAGCTTTCGGGCGTCCATTTTTAACCCCCGACGTAAAAACGACGGGGTATTATAAGTTTGACGTGTCTGTTTGTTTGTGTGTAGCTCCCGAACGGATGAACCAATTTGGATTTAGTTTTTTTGTCTGAAAGCTGAGTAAGTCGGGAGTGTTCTTAGCCATGTTTCATGAAAATCGGTCTACTACGTCGCGGTCGGCGGTTTTTTTTTCAAAATTTTAATTTTTTGTGTGTCATAAAATGTGTCTCGTTACGTGATATTCAATTGCAACAACATGAAAATTATGAACGTTCAAGGGCCTGAGACATATATAAAATCACATTGAAGTAACAATTTCTGTACAAAATGTGACACGCTCGGCGCCTATACAAATAGATATAATTGACAACATTTCATATTTTTGAGTATTACTTTTTATTGTTTGGTTTAAAAGAACTCAATACTAAAAGATACACGTATATTTTTATTTTTCCAAAAACTGCTATTTTAATGAGAAAATCCCTTCTTATTACTACTTCGAGCAGAAAGAGCGTAAGTTACAAACGTCAAGACACAGCTTCGTGACGTCACATGTGTTGTTTCATACACCTAAAAAAATGACAAAATCATTTCTAAAAAAAAGTTTTAACAGTCAGCTCAAACAGTCCGGTATGTCTGACTGTCAAGTGTCACTGTCAACCAATGGTGAATGACTACGAACCATAGACTAAGCCATGAAATTTTTAATATCTTTGCTACGAACTGTGATAAGTGCCACTGTCAAACTCAAGTGACATCCCAACTGGAAGATTTTTTTGGTATAGTGGCAGCTCTAAATCAGCTATTTGACGTCACTTCCCCTTTAAACTATTTTTAAGATTATTTATACTAAAAATACGGAAAAAAAATAAAAAAAATTTATGTGATCTACAAGCGTATATCTCGAAATGGTTTTCGATTTAGGGACATTGAATATTTTGAAACGTTGTCAATTGTTTCTTCTACATACTATTATCTTAATCAAGTACTAACTAGGTTTATTAAATAAGAAAAACTATTCTACAAAGAAAAGAAAACGAGGTTTTGTGACTTTTGTAGAGCGCTGGGGGGCGATTTTTGAATCTCGCATACAGGATTTTGTCACTAAAATACCGGTTGAAAACGGTGACTTGCTTATTATTTTCAGTGACAATTTTCTGAATTCGAACGCGTGAGACTCAAAAATCGGCCCCCTGGTGTAACAACCCAGATGCTGTGAGATCAAATATTGTGCAAGGCAGTACTGGCAGTAGTAGTTATTATTCCGAACTTAATAGCATCGGTTGAAGACGCGTTTACTGGTAAAAAAAGTGTGCGAGCTGCAAACGAGCGAGCGAAACTTGCGAGAAGAATCACACTATTTCTTATTTTGTTTTTGCATGAAGTATTCTAAAAACAACACTTATTTTCACACAAAAATGTTAGTGAATAGAAATAATAAAAATAAATTGAATATAGGTATATCTAATATCTACGCAAATATGCGTAAAACATTTGGAAACAATACTAAAGTTGAAAAATCCAGACGTTTTTGTTACTTAGATACCAGCGGCCCGATTTTTGAGTCTCATGCTTTCGAATTCAGAAAATTGTCACTGAAAATAATAAGCAGGTCACCGTTTTCTACCGGTATTATAGTGACAAAATCCCGTATGCGAGATTCAAAAATCGCCTACCAGGTTCAGTTTTGATTGACGCGTTAGAAATGTTTCATTACACCGGGTATACGTAGCCGAATGGCACAAACGCTCACGAAGCGAAACGCTAGTAGATATTTATCTCTATCGCTCTTGCGTATTGGCGCGACAGAGCCAGACTACATTTCGCGGCGTTTCGTTTTCGTTTCGCGTCGCAGAAATGCCATTCGGCTACGGCACCTGGGTACCGCCCACGTCACAATTGATTTTTACTTCGTAAGCGTATCGTAACCACCGTCCTCTCCCTATCACTATTCTGTAGTGGCGTGACTGAGCCAGACTGCGTTTCGTTCGCCACGTAGCGCCAATTGTCACTTGTCACTTCGGCTAGGCCGACTGTTACATAAGTTTTTACTGCACATTTGTTTTGAAATCTGTTCTGTTTTCTAACCAAATATCAAAAATCCAAATGGATCAAATTTGGATTTTACACAGCATGTACCTATGCAAAACAGCGTGGTAATAAACAGCGTGGTACACTCACGCACACAGACACACACACGCACACATACACACGTGCGCGCGCGCGCACACACACACACACACACACACACACACACACACACACACACACACACACACACACACACACACACACACACACACACACACACACACACACACACACACACACACACACACATTCACATACACACACACACACACACACACACACACTCTCACTGCATGTAGAAACTATAATGTTGTAGTGTAAGAATGTCCTATAATATTTATTATTATTATTATATTATTATAGTGTAAATAGCTTACTTTAAGTTCTTCTCTTTATTCTATTCTTTATCATTAGCCTAAATTTGTTAAATCTACAACTTATTGCTATGGAGGAGCGGAGCCTCCTGATACAGGTATATTATACTTAAAAGGAAGCTCCAACCTATAACTAAAAATGTAAACATTTATTATCGAAATAAATATTTTTCATTTTTTTTTTCAATAAAACGAATTTAATTTTATAAAATCTTTTTTTTATATCAATATTTTGGTGGGAATTATTTTTGGTGATGTATATTTTATTTAGATTATATTCGTATAAAGGTACAAACAAGCAAACTCGTCCTTCTGGAAAGCCATACATCCCTTGATTTAGACATTGCATTGATAAATTTAACAGTTTTTTCATTTATACAGTTTTACACTCAACCAGGTTCAAATAAAACGTTTTCTCACTTACAGATGCTCTTGCTAAAAGAGGTTATTGCATTTCCCAGTTGTAAAGCGATACTTACTCTTTGCACGAAATACTGGCCAGCCCTCTGATCACCCGATTACTCGAACTTTAAATAGAAAAAAACATCGAAATTCCGTAACGTGCTTCATTCAGCTGAGAAGTTGTAATGTAAGAACTTCGCTTCGGTCGTTGTAATATTTTTCGGATAGGCTTCTGTGTCAGAAAACATGCGGAGGTTGGAATGGAAACACTTCAAGTTAGTGGCAAGTAGAACAAGCCCTTTACAACTCTCTATTTTCGGGTGCCTGTATTTCAAATTACTACGTCTTATTTGTTAACTTAATTAACACTATTCTTGCGTGGCAACGCACACGTGACAGTCCTTGAGTTGCAGGCGTTCATAGGTTACGGTGACCGCTTTCCATCAGGCGGACCGTATGCTTGTTTGCCACCGACTTAGTATAAAAAAACTATGATCTATCTATCTAACTATAGTAGCCTTTAAAGCGCCCGTCTTCGGACATAGGCCTCCTCTCTATTTCCTCCACGCTTGTCGGACGTCGGTCCATTGCCATCCGCATCCAGTTATCGCCAGCTAGTTGGCAGATGTCATCTCTCCATCTAATAAGGGGCGGCTTGCCACGACCGCACAAATAAAAATGATGGTGAACATTTAAAAAATCAGAATAATATATATAGTTAGGTAACGTTTAAACAGGTATCCGAATAATTTGACAAATAAAGTATTTACTACGTTATATTTACAAACTTCCTAATTTTTTGCAAGTTAAAAATTGTTTGACGAATTTTATTAATGAGGCATAAAAAATACGTCGCTGAGAGACCGTAAAACAAGGAAAAGATGAAATTAGGCCAATAAAATGTTCAAAACTCTGAATAATATATAAAGCATTAAAATAATTATTGTGCTTAATAATCGTAATAACCAGAACAAAATATAATTATTTAATTTGGTAAACTGGAACTAGAAGGAGAATCGAATGAGGAGAGAATAACTTCTGAGTATTTTTTTTTTCTAAGTAGCTAATTAGTTAGTAAGGTACATTAAGGTAATTTCGAAAGTCGTCTAATTTTGAAAGTCGTATGAAAACCACCATGATTACCCTTTCGAAATTAGCCGAGCATTTCTGTGATTCGAACTAATGAAGGGTGCATGGTAGTTTTTCTACTGATTTCTGTCATTTCCATTCCATTCCAGTCCATTTTATTTTAAAAATAATATAATTACAATAGTCATTGTCCTATTAGTCGTTTCAGAGAATGGTCTGGTAGTACAAGTCAATTTTTAGGGTTCCGTAGTCAACTAGGAACCCTTATAGTTTCGCCATGTCTGTCTGTCCGTCCGTCCGTCCGTCCGTCCGTCCGCGGATAATCTCAGTAACCGTTAGCACTAGAAAACTGAAATTTGGTACCAATATGTATATCAATCAAGCCAACAAAGTGCAAAAATAAAAAATGGAAAAAAATGTTTTATTAGGGTACCCCCCCTACATGTAAAGTGGGGGCTGATATTTTTTTTCATTCCAACCCCAACGTGTGATATATTGTTGGATAGGTATTAAAAAATGAATAAGGGTTTACTAAGACCGTTTTTTCATAATATTAATATTTTCGTAAATAATCGCTCCTAAAGGAAAAAAAAGTGCGTCCCTTTTTTAAACATATTTAAAAAATATGAAAAAAATCACAAAAGTAGAACTTTATAAAGACTTTCTAGGAAAATTCTTTTGAACTTCATTGGTTTAGTAGTTTTTGAGAAAAATACGGAAAACTACGGAACCCTACACTGAGCGTGGCCCGACACGCTCTTGGCCGGTTTTTAGTTGTATTGTAAAGTTGCTTTCAGTATGATCTAATAAGCAATTAAGCATTAAGTAATTTATTTAATTGTATATTTTATATTTTTAACCCCCGACGTGTCTGTCTGTCTGTCTGTGCGTGTGTCTGTCTGTGGCATCGTAGCTCTCGAACGGTAGCGGTTTTTTTTTTTTCAATTTTTTTAATTTTGTGGTTTGGTTATATAAAAGTGTGACTGCCATTTAAAATTGGAAATGTTAGTTCCAATTTTTGCCACTACTCTTTTCTTTCCGACTCTATATTATGTCAAAGACATAATATGTAACTCCGTATAGACAGATAAAGTCTAAAAAAAAACGTACCTCAGGACCATACAGAAAATGGGTACGGTGGCCTAAATGGTGTTACACCTTTGGGGGAAGCTCGCGCTCGGCTAGATGGCGCTAATATTAATATTTGACATTTTAACAAATTGTCAAAGCTGAGGTTCAAAAGTTTCAAGTCTGTGTCAAGAGATGGCAGTCTATGCACTGTGATTACACATTTCACTTTGACAGTAACTCTCCATAATACTCGTTCCTCTTTGATTATGTGGATATCGTATTATGCAAGGCTAAAATTATTTTGAGTAGGAAGCATGCAAAAGACGTATTTTCATTGATTTTTTCCAGATATGAAAGGGTATTATGCAAAATTACAGTAATATGTTTAGGGTTCCGTACCAAATAGTACAAAAAGAAGCCTTAGTGCGTTTTCACATTATCCGATCCGATATCGGATGTAGGACCGATATCCCATACATTTAAGCCGCCATCTTTGATTTTTACTATTGAAATCCTTCCGACATCCGATATCGGATCGGATAATGTGAAAACGCACTTAGGCTGCGACTGTCCGTCTATCCGTCTGTTTTTTTAAATTAATTATATGGTACGTTCATGATAATTAGTTTACAATTCATCTAAAAGAATATTGAAATAGTCACAATGTTTCCTTAGTTTTAAGTCAACAGTTTTAGTAACAGAACTTAGTAACCAACTGGTTATAAAAAAAATACTGTTGTGTGCATCAGGTCTCTTTACGGCGCGATACTTTAAACCAACTGGCTTTAAGTACCGCTGCTAAAACTGCAACAGCTGCTACATTTTTTCAAACTATCTCTATACAAGGTGCTCGCAAGGAACCCGCATAACTTGAACCACGCGTTTCTGAGGCAAAAAGAAAGAAAAAATGTTATATGAATTTTAAAATTTTTCGCCAAAAAAAAATTTTTTTTTGTTTTTTTTTTACTTTTTGGACGTATTTTCACATAAAAAAAATTTTTATCCATAAAGTTGGCAATTAAAATGAGTTCCTTCATTTATTTTTCTAAAAACCAAATTATTTGGAAGTTTTTCTTATGGCATTTTGACATCTATCAATGACTACTGTGAGACTATGCTCCACAATTGCGCATCAGCGCCGTTAAGAAACCTTTTCTACTGAGTAACAATACGGAAATGTTTTTTTTAAATTGGCAATAACTCTGAAACTAGACGAAATCTAGAAAAGTTTATATGACATTTTAGTCTTAAAATGTCACCAAGAATGTGCCGTTAAAGTTATATGGGTTCCTCGCGAGCACCTTGTATATTTTTACTTTTATAAACATTGACAAAGTAACGCAAAGATAATTTCACTGCAATCTGCCTCAGTCAAACTATTTCGGCGTCGGCTATCATTCACTGTAGTTAGGGGTAGGTTGCGATCATTGGACCAGCGCTTTGATTGGGCCACTTAAATATTTCTAAATCTAATCGTTCTAGATGAAATCCAGTAAGGTACAAGGTGACCTTAGGCCTCACCTTGGGCCACCCCGTAACCTCAGTCGCGCCTCGCTTCCCGGAAAAGAGTGACGCGTCCAAGTGTGTTTCGAGCGCTCTTGAAGTTAAATTACGCGCAGGAATAAAATCGCGAAAGTATAAATACATTGACAATTGAATTTGTGTGTTGACTTATAATGCTTAAATATGTATTAATGAGCAAATTTAAAACAACAGTTTCCAGGAATTAGTTTTCTCTATTTTTTAATATTTTTATTTATGATGTGATACCTAGTTGCTATCAATGGACCACCTGTGGGTTCTATCATCGGACCGGGCCGATCATGGCAACTTTTTTTTTAGTATTATTCACCCGTGCGCAAATAGACAATATGTAAGAAAAAACTAGTACATAAGAAAATAATATATTTCATTAAATAAATGTTTTTGTCGATTTCCATAAGTTTCCTTGATTGGACCATTGGTCTAAATTTCCTAAGTCCATTGGTGGCGACTTTGTGGTCCAATGAAGGCGACTCTGGTCCAAAGAAGGCAACAGCTTATGAAAATCTTTTCTCGAATTTTCTCTAATTTTTTTTTTTTATTGTGAGTAAGGTAATTCATAAGTAGATGTCAAGAATTAAAACTTCTCAAAGTAGTTTTATTTTTTGACATGAAATCTATGAATTATAGAGCAGCGAAGTTAAGTGGTCCAATGATAGCAACCTTCCCCATGGGAGTGGGTTAATCCGCGGCAAGAGTAACGTGAGTTCCATTTATTCACGACGCAAGTTTAAGTGATAATCTAGCTCTAAATAAGTATTACTTTCCCGGTATATGCATAGATCCTTTAATTTGCAGCTGCAGTTCAAATAAACACGCAATCAAGTCGTGACTCACGTTACTTTTACGTTGATAAACCCGAGTGATGTTTTAAATTCGAGCGCTTTCGTCCATGTCGTCACTCAAAAACTTGTGGTAGAAAACAGCGAAATGCTATTTTATAAAATACGAAGGATACAAATTGAGATACAAGTGGTATTGAGAACTCGTTTTCAATTCTGTAAGTAGAATTTTAATGCTGAGTTGTAGGCTCACGATTGAAGGGTATCATTTTAGGTAATCAAGGTGTACCTAATTTTGAGGATAGGATGTTCGTTAGCTCAAATAGCTCAAACCAACGAAGTTCAAATAAATAGCTTAGGTAAGTACTGGTTTTTGTTCGCACCTCATAACAATTTATAACGTAATGTACGTTTCTGAAAACTTCTTGGCGACATTCAAAGAAACAGTCGTGTCGATAAGACAAATTGCGAAATATGCTTTTAAAAATGTAGGTAACAGGTATCGCGCATGACGTTTATTTCTTACTAGCAAGCAATACAAAGAATCCAGACAAACAAGATCTGCCGCTTCGGTACTAACAACGGAGTTACAAGGAGCTATAGAAGTCGGAATGGGATCAACAGGGATGAAGTAACAATGGTTGGTTTCGCATTGCGTCTGTTGATAAGATCGTTTTGTACTATCGCAGCCTTTGCGGGTGCTGTCTCGGCTTTCAACTGGCTTCCTTTTATGAAAGGCACGTAAACAATTCAGGATGTGACGTGTTTAAAATCTATTTAATTTAGAGATGAATAGTAGAAGTAGTTTGTTCAATTTTGAAAAGGTTCTTTTAGCGATCTCACACCGTCATTGAATTACATTTTTAATATCAGCACATGTTCTGAGGCTAGTTGCGCAGGGCGCAATTTAATCGAGTTCCAGGTATTTTTTACTAAGGGCCCATTACACGTCGCAAGAAGTCGCAAGCGAGTTTCATTAAGTACATTGCGGTATTTGATTGGTTTGCTCAATCAATTTGCAATGCACATTGTAAGCTTTAAAATCGCATGCGAAAACGCGAGCCGTTGAAATGCGTCCTACTTCTGCTATCAATTGTTTGATAGGTACTTCTTGGAGAAAGGAACAGAGCTAATAGTATTCATTTTCAAATGTGAAATCTTTACAAATAGATTCCATGGTTTGGTATTTAAAATAATCATTACGAAAAATAAATGATTAAGCGACAGTTTGTTAAATGATACACTGATTTTACAAGTAAGTAAAAAAACCTAATTCGTAATTACCTACTGTATTTAGGACGCATTTCAACGGTTCGCGTTTTCGCATGCGATTTTAGATTACAATGTGCATTGCAAATTGATTGAGGAAACCAATCAAATATCGCAATGTACCTAATGAAACTCGATTGCGACTTCTTGCAACGTGTAATGGGCCCTTAACAGGAGCGGCTCACTCCGCATTTCTTCCGCGCAATAGAACTCAATGTCGCATGCAGTCCGGTGACAGGTTGTTGACAGTGAGCCTTCTGTACTTGTACTTTTATATAATATATTCTGTGCCCTTAGTAAAAATACCTGTAACTAGATAAAATTGCGCCCTGCGCAACTAAGTAGCCTCAGATGCCATTTAGTTCATTCAGAATCATTTAAGATTAGTGTATCAAGAAGCGTTAGTGCACCATGTTTTTAACCGTTCCTACTTTGGGTCCCCCCACATCTAGCGTCTCGCGAACGTCGCGTTGCGCCAACTGTATGGAAAAAGACGCCGCGTCGACGCGACGTCGACGCGGCGTCAGGCTTTGCCCATACAGTTGGCCCGACGCGACGCTCGCGAGACGCTAGATGTGGGGGGACCCAAAGTAGGAACGGTTAAAAACATGGTGCACTAACGCTTCTTGATACACTAATCTTAAATGATTCTGAATGAACTAAATGGCATTTCGTGATATACCAGTGCTTATGCTTAAGATGGCCCATCGTCATTTTTATTTTTCTAATGTATAATATATAATTATTATGAGCCTATTAATTGTGTCCCACTGCTGGGCAAAGGCCTCCCCCTTCTTTCTCCATTCTTCTCGATCTTGAGCTAAAACTGGCCTGGCTGGTATAATATAAACTTGCAGTTTTGTTTTTGGTGCTAACGAACATGGAAAAATAATAAATTTCACGATCACAAAAGTATGAAATTTCGAACGAGCGAAACTTAAGAACCGGGCCATAGCAGGCGAGTCACGCGCCAATACCTTAGAGGATTCCAATATCAGGTAGGAATACAGGCACTTATAACGACATTGTGTAATAAAATATTATACTAAGATTACTAAGTAAACATACTAATGCTGTACTAAAATACATACTGTTTTAAGTGGTAGAGAATGCCTCGGTATTAAGCTCGCCTTTTGAACATTAAGCTTTTCTTTTTCGCAATGATGTACAAACAAATAAATATACTGCATTTTGGGTATCTAGTGAGTGAAATGAAATTCGTTTTTTAAACAAACTTTTAAGTCATCAATTCTTTACCGCTAGTCACACGCTCGACATCAGTCAGTCAACCAATTGGAACCCTAGGCCACTCTACAACCATGTCAAAATGACAAGCAGTAAGATTTCTTTCAATCTGATTTGGTACAGAGCCTAGGGTTCCAATAATTTTATTCATTACCAGAATACGGGGGGCCCTCGCCCCTGGACCTGGCAGTGTCCCGGGTAGAGCACGGCGGTGACCTCGGCCGCGGGGAACTGGCTGCTGTCTACGTGCCGGAGCCCGAATTGTCTTATATTACTGTGTTTTGTGTCAAAACAGTGCTCATTCTTAAATTTATGCCCGAAGGGCATATAATGACAAAGTAGGCACTGGCGGAACTATAGCTGTCCAAGTCACTCTTATGCGCGAAGCGCATATAAGAACTGAGAGCGCTAGCGCCATTATCACTGCCTCGGGAGCGCTATCGTCACTTTTGCTGTCTCATTCATGCGGTATCACTAATGTTTGTTGTATAGTAAAACGCTCCACTAACATTCTCACTTTATTCACTACCAGAATACGGAGGGCCCCCTTTAGCCCTCGCCCCCTGGACCTGGCAGTGTCCCGGGTAGAGTACGGCGTTGACCTCGGCCGCGGGGAACGGGCTGCTGTCTCCGTGCCGGAGCCCGAGCATGTGCAGCGTCACGTGGGCGATCTCGTGCGGCTCCTTGCACCCTGGAGATATTAGCACCACCTGGATCGAGATCACGAAATGAATGTATGTACCCTAGAAATTCTGTAACTCTCCTCTATCCGAACATACTTTATTACTGACTGTAAGTATTGGTTGTAAAAGTCAATAATTCGGGTAGTGGTATCGAACATATTTGCAGCAACAATGCACTCGGCAGTAAGTAGTCTGCAGTCTGCAGTAATGGTGGTGTGTTACCCTTATTCATGCAGCGTTGTAGTAAAACTAATAAAAATCTGAAATAGGTAGAAACGGCAATGGAATCTATATTTATTTCACATTGGCATGAACTAGGTATGTCTTGATGCGAGCCATAGCTACTGTTTATTCCCTTGATAACATTGACGTATAGAACTAACACAGCTGAGATGAGATTGGAGCAAATTCTGCTACAACTGCTACAAGGTGCGACTGCATAGCTTCTAATTTTTAATGCAACGACATTTATCAACTGAATCCAAAAAAATACCCATAAACGTACCCGCCGACCAAACCGAACATCAATGGGCGCGTAGCAGCAGTCTTCCAGAGCATTCGAGTAGGTGTAGTAGAGGTAGTGGAAACTATTCCGACTTTGCGCCATCGCGATAGGGTTACGCTCGTTGAAGACCAGACAAGATTGGTTTTGGATGAGCTCGTGGCCTTGACGGATGATTTTGAGGAGACGGTTGGAGTCTGAAAAAGGACTTTTTGTCATTATAATGAAGCAGTATCCTACAAGGCGTTCATGTTGGTGTAGTATTAATAAAAGCTATCCCGGGTGCTGGTTTGCTCTTTGCTCGTGGCCTTGACGGATGATTTTGAGGAGACGATTTGGGTCTGAAAAAAGACTTCAGGTCATGACAACGAAGCGGCCTCTTCCGTTCGAGTTGGTGTAGTAGAGAATGAGCTCGTGGCTTTGATGGGTGATTTTTAAGAGACAATAAAATTAGAGTCAGAGTTTGAGATTCAATTCAAGTGAGTCTTTATGGAAAGTTAGTCTACTTCTTTCATTTGTTGTATAAAATAGTATTAAGTTATTGTTTTTTCGGCAGATTAAATAGCAAAATATTGGCTGACCTATTTATGTAAGTATCTATGTAATTATTGGTTTATTTGAGTAAAACATAGATTTTGATATAAGTAGGTATAATATTTATAAACGTTTTTGAAACAGCCAAATAAAAAGTTCTTCATTCACCAATATTTTTTAACAGAGCAATATTTATTTTAGAATTTTAATCCTATTAAAATACTCCGGAATATCGACGCTGTCAATAACTTAGATTGAATGATGATGGATGATCATTATGTTCAGGGGTACTTACTTATGGCGTAAAAATCGAAAACGAAGGGAATTATGCCGTCCAGCCACTGGCAAGGAAAATATTGAAGTAAAATATTTGTTTCTGGAAATCCAAAGAAAAAATCGTGTCAGGAGTTATACTTGTTTATATGAACTAACTAACTATGTACTTGGCACATACGAAGGAAAGTTTCATTTTGATGATTCGTCATATTTGAATTACGTCAATTCATTACTAATTTTAGAGCCTCTGCCACACATAAAGCGTTTTGAAAGCGTAGCGGAACGCGCGCTGAATACGCGCGCATTCCGCTCGCAATTCGCGCTCGTTAGTTCCCGCCGGCGTCCGCCGCTGGGCGCATCGCCAGCGTTCGTCCGGCGCACCGCTATCAATGCGCTCCGCTAACGCTCTCAAAACGCGCATATATGGCCGAATTTTAATAAGTTCGACTTTCCGATTTAGTTCGACGTAGTCTTCCAACTCTCACTTTATCATCGAAATGCGGACAAACTATACTTTGCATACGATAACTTTACTCTAAGAATCCTACAAGCAACGCTAAAAATATGTAGGTAAAATAAGGGCAACTTACTATTGCGATCTCTACTTCCCAAGCAAGCAATTGAGCTTGTCCAGCAAGCAGCAAATAAGACAAAAAATATAAAATATACTTTTTCAGAATACATGGACTACTAGGCGGTAACTAAAAGTCACGAAACTTCTTAATAAAAGTCAAGGTCCGTGAATTGAGTTTTACTGGTAACAACGGCCCGATAAGTGGAAAAAACGGTTCACAATCGGTCGACCTAGAACAAAAGTTTTCTTTTTAAATTCGCTTGAAGGACAATGCTTTTACGCCTTGTGAGAATGCGCCAACTTCTGTAGTGAGTTGTGGGACAATGAGATGTCTGATAAATATATCAGAGCTAGTTTTGAATTATATTTCCCCATCCTATAATTTCAAAGCAAAAATGTAGGCATGCTCCTACATTTTCTGAAACAAAAGGAAATAGTTTTGTAGCAAATACACACGCAAGAGAAATTTTATAGCAACGTGTTACTTTCAATGTATCCATTTTATTTTTAGTAACAAAATCTATTGCTCTTTTACCAGTCTTCGCCAAATAAAACATTGATATAACAATCAAATGGGATGTACAGTCAACCGATCAGAATCCTAGGCCACTCTAGAACCCTATCGTATTGACACCGTGCTTTATTTACTATAGAAGTCAGTTTAACTTTTACTGTGAAAGGGTTCTACAGTGGCCTAGGATTCCGATTGGTTGACTGTACAAACCTGACTGTCTATGTTAGTGTTTCAAAATAATAGCGCAACATTTTCGATTCAATTTTTACCACCACAATAACAAATATTAAAACTGACGTGCTCACATCGAAAACCAATTTTCCCCTACCAAAGTAACGATCGAATTTTACAACCGTTCAAAATCTCTCTAAAATATTTGCAATAATTGAAATCGTAATTTTATTATTTCGGAACGAAAACCTGTAGGCAAGAATCCATTGTTCGCAATTTGCAATCTGCCGCTTGCTTTATTATATCTCCTGCTTATTTTTAAATACTCTTATCTTGTATCCGTGAGACAGGATGATGATAGACTTACGCCCTACGGAATAATGTCAAAAGTTGAGAGAAGAATAAGGAAAGACACGTTCGTAATGAAGGAATTCTTTGAGATCCATTCGGAACAATTTTACATTGATTGGTTATAACAGAAACGCGACGGTAAAAAGAAGGTATTTCATTTTGGAAATTGTAATATTGTACACGGTGTATTGAATGTTGAGTGATATTTTTTATGAATATAAGCTATTGTTCAAATGTTTCAACGTATTTCAATTGTTTGCTTTATTATCTGAAACAAGACTGACATTTTTTGTTTCACTAACGAATCGCAGTAGGTACATTTGTTGCGATATTTTTTTAATGGAATCTGGGAACAGTAATAATTTATGATAGACTTATGACAAAATTAATAATAATATCCCGTGTGGTGACGGGTTAAGAATTTCACCACCCCCTTTCTTCCCGTGGGTGTCGTAGAAGGCGACTGTGGGATATGGGTTAAATAGTGACGTAGGCGAGAGGCTGGCAACCTGTCACTGCAATGTCACATTTTCGATTTCTTTCAACCCCTTTTTGCCAAGAGTGGCACTGAAACTTGAGTAGTTTCATGTGCTCTGCTTACCCCTTCATGGGATACAGGCGTGATAGTATGTATGTATGTATGTATGTAATAATAATAATAAATAAATATTGGGGACACCTTGCACAGATCAACTTAGCCCCAAACTAAGCAAAGCTTGTGCTAAGCGACGATATACATACATAAATATATAAATACAAACATATACGAGTACATAGAAAACATCCATGACTCAGGAACAAATATCTGTGCTCATCACACAAATAAATGCCCTTACCGGGATTCGAACCCAGGAGCGCGGCTTAGCAGGCAGGGTCACTACCGACTGAGCCAGCGGCAAATTATATCTTAAATAAAACTATGCATGCGGATTATATAGAATTATAATGAATGTATACTACATCTCGATGCTTCGAACCCTTTGCAGCGTGCCTGGTCAACGGGTAGGTAATTGAGATAAAATCACAATGTGCAAGAAACTACCTACATACCCATTTAAAAAAACAGTGCGTGCAGTCCCTCCGCGCGTAAGAAGTAAAACTTCGTAACATAACCAACAAATTAACAAATCAATTGACCATCACGTTCTTGCGTTTAGTTACCTACGTCCATCTTTTTACTGTTTTAAATATTTTACACTGTTATTTGCTCAAATTATTGAAAAAAAAAAACTCATTTTGCACTCGACCAAATATAAAACTCACACATTCCAACCAAACATTCCACCATTCAAAACCATTCTGTCACTGACTGAGTTAATAAGTGAATGAATGGGATCAGTGAGCCGCGTTGAGCGCAACGACTCTGACAGAATGTTACGCGCTGAGTGAGCGGCATTTCACGCAACGTAACACTGACTGAGTGTTACGCGCTGTCAGTTGGATGTCGCATTAGAAGTTTCACTTCTATAATTGTTATATTTCTAAATTAAGTAAAAAATATTGTGCTTATTATCAGATGTCTTGTCTTATAGCGTTATTCATGGACGCTTTATAAACCTGAATTAGATTAGATAGGAATTGTATATCATTATCTGTCATATTGTCTTATGTGTGTTTATGGTTATACACTGAGAGAAAAAAACAACCAATTTTCATGTTCGTTCAACAAGTTTTTTGGTTGAAATATCGCCTACGTGCTCTTTGGTTCAAACAACAGTGTTGTTAAGTGTAACTAGTACATTCTACAAATTACTCGTCATTTGAATCAACAATATATTTGAATCAACAAGTCGATTTTTTAAAAGCATTATGGCACATAATAATATTGTTTTAAACATATGTTTGGCTGATTCAACCAAATATATTTTAACAAGTTTGACCTTGTTGTTCGAACAAATTCGACTTGTATCATCAATATTGTGATTTATTCCGCTTACGGACTTCAAACAGATAAATCCCCAACAAGTCGAACTTGTTAAAGTCACAATGCAAATTTCTCTCAGTGTACTTATTTAAGTATGTTCTGATTACCAACTCCAATTCCCAAAGGTTGTCTGGAGGAGATCGCTCTTAAGCGATAAGATCGCTCGTTGGTAACCTCTGTTTAATTGTTTTTTCAGTAGAGATGGTGTTTTTTTACGCACTAGTGCGAGAAGTGGTTCATTATAATTATGTCAGGTCGAAACTTCGGAGGGCCATTCTGTACTGAAAAACGTCGAACGATACACGTGCAAAAAGGAAATTCGTAACTCGTGTAGATTTAAAACACTCCCTTCGGTCGTGTTTTAATTTATCGCCACTAGTTTCGAACTTCCTTTTTTTCGCACTTGTATCGTAATGTACTATTTTGTTTCTTGTACATTACTTGTAAACTACGCGAGGTGTGTAATAAAGAGTATTGTATTGTATTGTATTGTTGTTTTATTTATTCGTGAGGAAGGAAAAACACCTTTAACTAATCAGTTCTGTGATTTTTTTTATGAACAAGGGCTTACTCTGTTAGAATAGTTATTTGTTATTACAAGGGTGCAAAGTTGTATTTTAACGCCGAGTGTGGAATTGGAAAACGAGCAAGTGAAAGGATGCTATAGTTGGACCACGAGCGAAGCGAGTGGTTCGAGAATAGAATCCTGAACTTGCGAGTTTTTTAACACACGAGAAGTAAAATACATTTGCACCCGAGTGTAACGCAAAACTTTTCCCCTCACTATAGCGAGGAAAGTACAACGCAAAAAACGCGTTTATCACTACTTCCAGTAGTTCCACAGGTGGTAAATCATCGTCATCACTAGATTAGATTAGATTTTGATTTTTTTTGATATTTTGATTTTGATTAACTCACTTTTATCAATTTTAAAGCAGACAAAATGACTGTATTCAAGGTCAAATTACTTTATCCACTAGTGGATAAAATGCGTTTTTACCCGCTGATATTAAAGGACAAAACACGTGTTTCCGAGCTAGTGAAGGGAAAAATATATTAATACCTACATATCTTGACAATATCAAAACACCACTCTAGTTTTTTTATACTTATTTATTCTTTATTCAAATCAAAACTTAATATTAATGACACTCAAGTTAATAAAAACTGAATATAATTTTGTGGCTTAAACATTTAGATATCATTTTAATATAGTTTTAGCCGCCGCCATTGCAAGTCTACGATTAACCGGGGAATATTTGAATATTATAATTCGAGAATCCATTTCATACAAATATCAAAATGTTCACTGCAAAGTCCATTACTATATCCTTGTCTAATATATAAAGAGTGAGTGAAACAGAACTACCAGTAAAGTCGATTTGAGATATTTAGTAAAAGCGGCTACATATAACGGCGGCATTCTGCCAACGCGACGCTGGTACTCGTACTAAAGCCACAGAAAGTATTAAAGTACGGAGTAAGACTCTGAACTAGGTACTCTGAAGGTACCAACACCTACGAGCTGCATTTCTAACTGCACTGCTGAAACAGCACGACTGCAATCTTTTGTTGTCAACTCCCTTCAAGTAGTAAGTCAAAAATCTTCAAATTCAGTATGTTTTCAGAAGAACCACATAGACCGACAATTAATCATCAGAGTAAAAGTTCCAAAACACTACTGTACCGGTTTAAATTTCTCTAGTTGCAAATCAACTTTACATTAATACAATCTATACTAACAAGTTCTATGGATTTTTAATTGGTCCGAAATAAACAATTTTTTTTAAATAATGCAATTATTAGATTAATGTAAATTTGTAAACGCGTCATAAATGGGATTAACAGACAATGTATTTAATTCACATTCAATCCCATTAAATTTTTCATTTTTCGAATTTTCTAAATTCAATGTGTTTCGAAAAGGGAATAGTATTTCTTCTCCGGTATCAAAGTGACACCTTTTTTCGCTTTTAAGAGGAAACTTCTAAAACACGATTTGTTTTGCACATTTTTTAGGATGAATAATACTTTGGAATATAATAATTTCACTATATTTGACGTAAAAAGCAGTATTATATTTAAGAATCCTTTGCGTTGTTCAGGATTCAATTACATATACTTTTGCTCTCTTGTGACACAACCGGTACACTACCCCCTTATTCATAAAACGTTCACTAAAGTTATTAAGGCGATATAGTTCGTTTGTTCCTTTCGATTACACCAACACGTCAGAAAGAGATAAACGAACTTTCTCGGCTTGATAACTTTAGTGAACGTTTACGAATAAGGGGGTTAGTATATTACATTTTTGTCTGGCTACTGCAACGTCACAATGTCTGTGCCAAACCCGTCTTTATTACATACATTTACAAATTCGCGCCTCTGCCAATGTCACAATTTTGAACAGCTGTCACACATATTCTCGTTACTGGCTTTTTAGCTAGTTCTGTGAAATTAGTCACGGTAGGTTTTTTATGGGTTTTGCACGTTACGGGTTTTAGCGTAGATGTGTTTTTGCTTTCGGTCATTTTTAGGGTTCCGTAGTCAATTTTCGAGTTTCGCCATGTCTGTCTGTCTGTCCGTCCGTCCGTCCGTCCGTCCGTCCGTCCGTCCGTCCGCGGATAATCTCAGTCACCGTTAGCACTAGAAAGCTGAAATTTTGTACTAATATGTATATCAATCACGCCGACAAAGTGGTAAAATAAAAAGTGGAAAAAAATGTATTTTTAGGGTAACCCTACATGTAAAATGGGGGCTGATATTTTTTTTTCATTCCAACCCCAACGTGTGATAAATTGTTGGATAGGTATTTAAAAATGAAGAAGGGTTTACTAAAATCGTTTTTTGATAATATTAATATTTTCTGAAATAATCGCTCCTAAAGGAAAAAAGAGTGCGTCCCCCCCCTCTAACTTTTGAACCATATGTTTAAAAAATATGAAAAAATTCACAAAAGTAGAACTTTATAAAGACTTTCTAGGAAATACACTGAGCGTGGCCCGACAAGCTCTTGGCCGGGTTTTTATGGATTTTGCACGCTACAGGTTTTAGCGTAGATGTGTTTTTGTTTTCGATCATTTTTAGGGTTCCGTAGTCAACTATAGCTTCGCCATGTCTGTCTGTCCGTCCGTCCATCCGCGGATAATCTCAGTGACCGTTAGCACTAGAAAGCTGACATTTGGTACTAATATGTATATCAATCACGCCGACAAAGTGGTAAAATAAAAAGTGAAAAAAAAAATGTTTTTTTAGGGTAAATCAGAGACGGTAATTACAAACAATTGGTTGCCAGGTAATTCGATGTTGATACAACGGTGAACGACACTATTAACATTAATTTTAACCTGAATAATGATATTCTTGATGAAAATGATGACTCATAGAAAAAGTATTGCATACAATAGTGATATAATTAAGCTTTTCACTCTCGTACCGTCCTATTAGGCCACTCAGCAATCTTCGTGGCCTAAACACGGTACTCCACTGAAAACGACTCACGATTGTATAAAATACTATTACTACTTTTTCCACACGCTACGTTATGATAATCTATTGCTCATTTTCTATATACATATTTATACTTTTTACAAAACTCAAGCTTGGCTTTCAGGCGCTTTCAGTAAATCATTGAGCAAGTAATTTATACGCTGTATTTCGTCTCATAACAACTATAATGTACATAACTTAGAATATAATAATATAGCTTAATATCAGTCCTCCTGAATACACACATAATGTGTGTGTAAAGTTAGTTGGTTGGAGTAAAATGCTACTCTATTTATATATGTACTTAGATGAGTTAATTAACGAAGGTGTGGAACGGAATCTAATGAATTTACATACATACATACAATCACGCCTGTTTCCCAGAGGGGTAGGCAGAGATCACGGATTTCCATTTACTACGATCCTCACAAACCACTTTCGCTTTACACACTTTCATAACGTTTCTCATACACGCTCGTCGGTTTCGAGTACTTCTAATCTGACCTGGCCTTTTTGCAATATTTCCCCGATTTGATCAAGAAAAGTTCGTCTAGGTCTTCCACTTTCGAATGACCCTTCCATTCTTTTTTCATATACTTTTTTCGTTAATCTCCTCTCATCCATCCTCTCTTCATGCCCGAACCACTTTAACATACCCATCTCAATCTTTGTCACCACATCTACATCCACGCCACACTTCTCTCTTATCACGCTATTTCTGATCCTATCACTCAACTTCACACCAGCCATGAATTTATTACCAAATAGTCTTATAATAAAATTAGACAGCGTGTGGAGATGGGTTAAGAATTTAACCACCTCCTTTCTTCCCGTGGGTGCCGTAGAAGTCGACTGTCACTGCAATGTCACAATTTGTTTTTTTTTAAATCCTTTATTTGCCAAGAGTGGCACTAAAACTTGAGTAGTTCATGTGCTCTGCCTAGGCCTTTATGGTATACAGGCGTGATTGTATGTATGCATGTGTATGATAAATTGATAACGTATACGCATACGGTAACGAGGAGGCACATTGACATTTTATCCCGCCAGGCGGCGCCTGTGCAAGTGTCTAGACATATCACTGTCATTCATATGTGTGAGAGAGAAAAAAACATATCATCTTCTCGCTCTTATGTATGAACTAATAACCATTAGCGCCATCTGTCATAACCTTTAGTGTGCCTCCTCATTAGAGATGGGTAGTGAGTAAATACTCAAGAGTAAATATCGAGTAAATACTCAGTATTTACTCAAAATACCCATATTTACTCGTTTTTACTCAAATTGGTGGATATAAACTATTTCGCGTGCTGAAATGGAAATACAAATTAGAAATATTGGTGTATTTTGTTATCGGCTACTAAGTTAAGTAATCAAATTTATATTAATTTTATTTTAAAGACGTGCTCTCCATACATGTGACTATTTTTCACAAAAATAAAATTCAGAAATTACCAGTGTGTTATACATCATCTGATAGGTCTTTAAAAATTAATTGAATGTTTCTAAAAAAGTTTTTTAATAATATGAACAGTTTTGGAATGAAACGATAATTAAGGCCGAAATAATGTTTATACCTTTATAACTTTCGAATTCGTTGTTGGAAAAATATCCAGAAACCGTCAAATTATTGGCCATATAATACAAAACACAAAACTATTACTTTAAACGTCACCAGCTGAGCCATTTTTGAGTTTTCTTTAGAAAACCCTTAATAAAAGGTCGTAAGTGCCACATTAACAATCACTTCCGAACGTCATGTCGTTATCTAGAATATCAATTTCATTTAAGTCTCATACTTTTACTGTAAATACCTGCTTTTTTAAAACAAAACTGCTAACTAAAAATTATCACTATTTTTTTCTCACAATGATTACCTCTTTTTCGACAAACTAAGACTCCCATAAGCTTCTAATAATATAAATCTCATTTAAACATGTCCACACAATTAAAAGAAACACAACTAAGTACTTAAATCTCATTTTTTAAATTATTTTTAGGTAACAGTTTCTACTCACCCAAATGAGTAAATACGAGTATTTACTCGGTGCTTTGAGTAAATTACGGGTAAATACTCAGTATTTACTCACCCCTACCCATCTCTACTCCTCATTGTGCTTTATAACTTTATAAGTCGCTATCGTTTTGTAATTAAAATTTGAAAAAAATATATAAAAAAATTGTATACTGTCGTTCATTAATTGCGTATTACAGATATTTAACACAATCGCAGACCGTTGAACTTTCAGTGAAATGGAAACATTTTGCTAACACACATGGGTTTTATGCCACTATCAGATAAATCATTGCGTGCACGGTTCTCCGGAATCGGTAAACAATGTAAACGGTTTTTCGATTTAGTTGTTTTTCACTAGTTTTCACATTGGTACATATAAGCCACTTGACCAGAGCTAGTTTGATTATTTAAAATTGTGTGTATTTGTTTTTACCCGACTACAGCAACTCAAAATAAATAAATAAACAAAATTATTGGGCATTCTTAGTATTCGTAGTCCCACGTTAGTGCGTTTTCACATTATCCGATCCGATATCGGATGTCGGAAGGATTTCAAAGGCAAAAATCAAAGATGGTGGCTTAAATATGTGCATTCCCATTGAGGGTCCACGTTAGAATTTCGAGTTTTTGAATGTGTTCTCAAACGATTGTAAATTCAACCAATAATTAGTAAAAGTAGGCACTCAAAAGTTAAATTCGGTTAAAGGTGGACCCTCAGTCGTGCATGTCAGGTATCCATATTTCATAATCCACTTCAAATTTACAACTTCTGTAAATGTCTTCTCTTAGTAAAAGATTTGTACAACTAATTTCATTAATTGTGAATGTATGGGATATCGGTCCTACATCCGATATCGGATCTGATAATGTGAAAACGCACTTAAGCTCAAGGTGGCTTGTGTTACAGGTACTCAGACAATGATACATAATATAATATACCAATACTTATTTATACTCGTATACATAGAAAACATCCACGACTCAGGAACAAACATCTGTGCTCATCACACAAATAAATGCCCTTACCGGTTTTCGAACCCGGGACCGCGGCGTAGTAGCAGGCACTACGCGCTAGGCCAGACCGGTCGAAATTAAATGAGGTGATATGTTTTTGTATTGCTTTATGAAATAATTTTAAAGGAAATAAAAAAGACTCCTGTCTGCTGTATAATATGTATAAATGTGTTTTTTTTAACCTGGCATAATAATAATATAATATGTAGAAAAGGAAGAAATTATTTACTTCTACTTTTTCATGAATCGTGATGCACCACCTAACTAGACTCATTTCAGATATTCCCTATGTTTGACTGGTAGAGAATGCCAAGAGGCCTGATTAACGTGTTTAGGCGTAAGTGCGATTTCACATTATCCGACACTTATATTATTAAATTAAAACGGGACTTAATCGCGTAAAACTTACGTTTTATATTTAACCCGACGTTTCGGACATGACATTACGTCCGTGGTCACGGGTAGACTGGCTGGGAGTTGTATCAACATCTTCTAGCTGTACGAGTTTTTCGAACTACCCGCACTTGATTGTCATCAGTCACTTTTACGCTAGGGTTGCCACTCTGCCTACATACAACACTCACGACATCCGATGGTATGGGACGGGAAGTTTTCTCACGTTTACACTTGCTAATCACTGGATTCCACGAAGATGAAATCCCTTGCCCTTCATTTTGATTGAAATTACGATGTTTCCTGATTTCAATCGCTTCACGTACTTTCCTGCTATAGTAAAGACGTTCAATTGAAAGGACTTTGGGATTATGCAGTTCAATCCAGTGGTTCGGTCCTGACTCTAGCAAAGTCCCGTTTTAATTTAATAATATGAGTGAAGATCGTGTTAGTTTAAATCAATATATCCGACACTTAAGCCGCCATCTTTGATTTTTGCCTTTGAATCCTTCCGACATCCGATATCGGATCGGATAATGTGAAAACGCACTAAACAGCGTAGCGTAGGTGTACCTTTTCGGAACACAGGTGTGAATTTGTGTGTATGTGTATTGTGTACTTATGTTTAATACCTAACTTCATTCCTTCTAAAGCGCTGTTGACTTCAATATCCACATGAAACACCAGAGTATTTTCTACACAGATACTAAACTTGCTTAAAAGTACAATTCTCTTGTTTGAAACCAGACTTTGTAGAAAATTTCCCCTCCACACGTTATTTTTAAAGTAATAGGCGCTCATCAATCGTAGACGCAATTTGAGTGCGCACGAGTCTTCGCAAATGAGCGTAAGTGCCGCCTTTTAGGGTAAAATTAATGACCAACATACATGTCGTGTTTAAGTAGGTACTTTTGGATTCTCAAAGTGTAAGTGGTTACTGTCAGGTCATTTATTTGGGATACTGGTTACGACTTAATATGTACAAGAAACGCACCGCACGGTTATGTATCTTTCAAATTTTGAATACGTAGTTGTTAAAATGAAAAGTTTTATAAAAATTAAAAGATTTATTATTATAATAATGAAATTATTATTGTCATATTGACTTCTTTTAACTTATGTCCTTATTACAATAAATATTTATTATACATTATATCACAAACATATTTACACGATCTTTTTATAAAATATTTTGTTTATATTCCCCAGGAGATTTACATGTCATTATACAAATTAAATTTAACAGCCTAACAAGCGACTAAAGAATATATTCAACATTATAAAGAAGGGACACAGAACGTGAAGGACCCTCAATGTGGAAAATCACTGGCCATGGAATTCCGGGCTTGTGAAGAATCGAGGGTACTCCTGACATCCAAGAGGGTGTCCCTAATGGGAAGAGTACTACACAGGCTCTGCGAAAAAAAGTCACATGTGCATAGGAACTGTTTGAAAATACGCTGTTCTACCCCAGCGCTTGAATACAGTTGTCGAGTCAAACAGAGTGGCGTAAGCGACACGATTCTAAACTTGAAACTTGTCTTTTCATGAAGCGGGACAGATAGCCCAGGAGACTGTCCACTCCTGGATATCTTAATCGGGTCGCCGATCCTGAGAGAAACCAGTTTATACTTTTGAAGAGTTCTTCAACTTAATTACTCTTGATAACGCCATAATTTTTAATGATGAGGCTTGAAATTGATTTTTCAAACAAGTCGAAGCTTTCGTACACCGTCGACTGATAGCCAAATTTAGCTTAAATACTTGTATAACATCGAGATCCGTCGTCGCATCATGGTGCAAGACGTGGGTTTCGTTATTACTAAACTAAAGTGGAGTTGGGCGGGACATGTTGCTACGCAGAGTGATGGCAGGTGGACTAAACGGTGTGGTGGCCGCTTACAAATGTAAGGAATTCTTGGCATCCGTTGGCTCGTTGGGTCGATGACATCCGGAAAATAGCCGATCTCAACTGGATGAGACTAGCCCAGGACCGGGAAAAGTGGCGTACTAGAAGAGAGGCCTATGCTCAGCAGTGGGCGATAAAGGGCTAATATGATGATGATAATGATGATAAAATTATATTCAAATTTGCGTTATTTTATTAATTAATATTAGGTACAATGCTTTTCTGAAGAACTCAATACAGTTTTTGGGCCTCTAGGAACTCTTTATGGTACCTAATACTAAATGAACTGCAATGCAATGATTTATACATCGCATCTATGTAAGTAATACGTTGCATCTATAAACGTACACTCAGATAAATATGTATAGAAAGTTGGAAAGTCTATCGATAACTCAGAACAAGTATTTATTCACCACAAAATATAACCGACATCATCGGCAACGAAATCCAGAGTGTTTATAGCTAAGTAGGAAGTTATCCGACTTAATATATATTATTGGCTATGTGCACGGCAATTACGCCATCTACCATGTGAACTTCGAGTGGCAGTTGTCAAAAAATGACTTGTAAACAAATATATTTTCTAAAACATGCAATGAAATATTGTCTTTACGTTCCTTAAAATGGGCTGGGAAGTATCGTTTTTTGGGCGCAACAACTCGAGAGGACTGTAAAGGGATTTCATATTATTTTTCAGGCCTAGGCCTGCAAAGTAACTTTTTTTAATAAAATATTGTCCTTTAGGGCATTTTTTTTTATTTCATTGTATGTTTGAGAAAAGCACTATACATGCCTCGGCGTGAAAACGGATTCCCGGCCTCGTATCCCTATCCGGCCTCGCTCGCACGCTCGCTCGGCCGTATATACCCACTTGGCCGGAAATCCTCATTTTCCCGGCCTCTGATGTAATGTACTATTTTTCGATTTTTCGATAATTTTAAATAAATCGAATAACAAGAGCTACTAATTCAAGACAGGTAGATAAATTATAAAGACATAGATATAATAACAAAAAATCAGTTTTCAAAGCATTACTCACGGTATAAACTTCCAACCCCAGACCACAGAAAGAGGCAATAAATTGGTGCTGGCAGGGCATATAATGGAATCTTGAAGAATATAGGAGTAATGGTGAAGTTCTACGAGTGAGTGATATGGTATTCGCTAAATCTCTGTCCCGTTAATGCCATATAAAACAAATCTAAACGTAAGTACCTAGTCATGTCCGCGGCCGCAGAAATTTTTGACACGGGCCTATTCCTAGGCCAGGCCTGAATCTTTAAGCATAATCTTTTACGGTAGGAAAAATACTAACAGCGTATGAACACATATTAGGTAAACAAAGCTTAAATATAATTTATTATAATATTTTGTTTTGACATATCACTTTCGTTTTTTTTTTCACGGCAGCTATCCATTTATTTCTTTGATCCAATTTCCAGTGTGCTCTAGGAAACGCATAGAACGTGCAACGACTATTTATGCCATTTTTTACAATTAACAACTAAACAATACAATACAAATACTCTTTATTACACACTTTGATAAAATACAACAATACAAAACAAGGAAGCCAAACGAACAAAGGTAAACAACAGGCGGTCTTATCGCTAAAGAGCGATTTCTTCCAGACAACCTTAAGGTAGCGGAAATTGATAAATTATTGATAAACAACATTGGTGCCCCATTTCAAACATTACACATCGTATTATATTGTTATGAGTTTTGATAAGATAAAGATAAAAGACATTTATTCATGACGCTCACAAACACGTACGTACATGTACACACAAGAATAGGACAAAGAACAGAGAACAGAACATTAAGTAAGTGCGCATCACGAAATGGACCCAACTCAGCATAATGCTAGCTGGAAGCCAGCGCTGGGGCCCGTTTCTCGAAAGGTACAAGCCTTGTATTACAAGTGCGCGAACTGTCAAATGGGTTGTCATGGAAACACACTTGTAATACAAGGCTTGTACCTTTCGAGAAACGGGCCCCTGGTTCTCCGTAGGGCCCATTCGGTGATGCCACGACAGATAACAAACACACAACAATAAAAAAAAAGAAAAAGAAAATGACGAAAAGAGACAGAAAAAATAAAACTATTTACATAAAAAAAGCAAGAATACACATAAATCACAAAACGGGAAAAAAAGGAAAACATAACAGAACACAAATAAAACATTATCAATTACATTACATTGAACGCGACCACATCAGCTGTCAGCTCTGCCTGCCGCATCTAGCGCCACCCAGCCCGGTGGCAACAAACGTAACTAACGTGTTATTGGACTATTGGTATATTGGTTATTGCAATTCGCAGCGAAAAAGGCTACAAAGCACAAGCAAATATAATTGTTTTACTGATGTGGTCGCCTCATGTAACAAAAATCCTTAAGACTATTATATCGGTGTATATGCGGTTGCGGTAATGTTACAGCCTCAAGTAAAATGGGCATTCCGCGACACAGAAAGCAGCGTGGTCTAACCTAAAAAACATACATAAATTAACAAGCTGGAGTGATATGGCAATGCAAATGGGACAAAAACGACTGGTACGGATATATTATATGTTTAGATCATATGCAACTAGTGTCATGACTCAAAGTTTCCTGCGTTCTTTGATGTTGAAGCATGAAATCTTTTAGTTTACATCTAAAACTATATACATTTTGCAGGTTCCTTATAGGCGGGGGAATGTTATTCCAGATCTTCGTACTGGCGTATCTGAAGGAACCACGGAATGCTGATGAGGTGTGCCGGGGCGTCACCAGCTGTACAGCACACTGCCGGCGTTCACGCGCCCTGATGATCGAGAGCTTGTCGTACAGATATTTTGGGGCATTGAACTTCAAGACACCATAGAGAAGACAGGCTAAATGCAGTTTGCGTCGATGTTGCAATTGATAGATGACAAGCCATTTTTAGTGTCGATTTTGACCACCGCAAGCACTGCGATTTGCTTACCCCCTTCATGCACTTCGCACGAAGCCAATACCTAAAAAAAAAACAGATGACACTTTGTCTACGTTTTACAGATGACATTTTGTCTACGTAAATACCGTTGAAATTATTACAATCCCTTCGGGTTTCTTTTTTTAATGTGGTAACAAAGAATATTAATTTTATTGAAATCACAATGCCTTTAGGTTGGTATTTAGTACTTATAGGTAAGAACAAAGTTATAACACAGGTTTCTACTTAGTGAATTAAAAAAATATTGAATTCAAGGAAAACGAATAAAAATATTCTTTAAAAAACAATTTTCATAAACTAAGTATGATAGAGTGTTCTTGGAAATCTCAATCCTCTTAACGTCACAATGCGAATTATATAAAAAGTCAAAATTGGCAACTTAAAAAAACAACACAGGTACCTACTTAACCGAACAGCTGGCAGCTTCCTAGGACAAAGTAAATATTATTCATATATATTTTATGTTAGCAAACATACTTATTACACAGATCAAACCTGACCAGGGGTACCAACTTCTATAGGCGCACGGAACCATATTATTTAGATAGAATAAATATAAAAGTTAACTTCTTACTTAGCCGTGATAGAAAACGTATCTGGTTCTTGATTGTTATTTTTTTGTTTTTGTGTTTTTGCACTTTGGCACTTTTGCACTGTTAAGCATCTTATAATATGGAAGTACAACGATGATGTCAACGCAACGGAGCCACGCTGTGACGTCATCGCCTAAATGAATTGATTTTATTTTTCTTGTTCTCTTTTTTGTCTTTTCCTCTCTTTGTTTTTGTTATCTAAGTTTCGTGACGCATTGGTTATACTGTAAGGTCATGCAAACATGTTATTAATAAATAGCTAAGTCATAAGTAAATCATGTCATTTATTCATAATTTAAGTGGTTTTATTTTATAAATGAATAAGTACATATTATAAATTGAAATAGATATCATACACGTAAGAAAAAACGACAAGGCCCACTGGTGGCCGAGCTGGAAATCGTTTTTTCTTTCGTGTATGATATCTATTTCAATTTATAATTTATATATAGTAGTGTGACTACTTGAAAAAAGAACAAATCAAAAAATATTCAATAAAATAATTTCATTTGTTCCCTAGTTGCACATATTATATTTTTTTCTTTTCCATCACGGAACAATGGTGTTCCGGACCTTTGGGAGGCGTGCGCGGGGCCGAAGCCAACGCGTAGAGCCCCTTTTGACACTTTAATGAAAAGTAAGGTGTACACCGAGCGGATGCTGCCCTTGCCCGTATCATGGTACACACGCAGAGGCAGCACCCGCCAGGGTGTAAGGACTATTTGAGAGTTAATGGAATCTAAAATGAACTGGGCTATTTTGATGAAAGTGATGGACTAAATACTGGGCTATGGATAAAAAACCGGACGCCTGCCTAATAAAATGGTATCCAATTTTATTTCCGGCAGACGGTGACTCGTCCCCACAAGATGGGCCCCCACAAAAAGCGACATTCAAGATGACTCAAGGGCAACACCGGTGTGAGAACTCAAGGGTGTTGAGAGGTGTGCTTTCTGCCCAGTGGCTGTCAAGCCACTGTACCAACTCGCGTCTTATGCAAATTTTCACTTCCACCCCTGGACAACATAGCCCTAACGACTCCACTCTGGACGGCCAGCCAAGGCAAGCCAGAGGTAGAGAGTACTGTCCCACCCACCCGCCTTACGGGTAACAGAACTCCCCAGGAGCACTCGGGTACGTGGGGTCGCTGTTCCCCAACAGCTCGCCACAAGCTGCCCTGCGTTGACTGATTGCACTGGTTAAACCAATGGGCGATGGGGTCGTCACATCCCTACGCTATTTCGTCACATCCCTACGCCATTTCACATCCCTACGCCATTATATTTTTATTATTAAAGTACATACACACGAATACATACAACATTGTACACAGATATTTGATTCTCAGTTTAAATAGAATATTCTCTGAAAGTCGTGTTTTAGACTTACACTACTACACTTACACTTAGATAATTTTCTAAGATATTTTAAGTTTATGTTCTTGCGTATGTATTTACATGACCAGAAATTGCAATATTATATAATATTCGACGCACTATTTGGCATCCATTGAGGCGTACATAACGCTCAATTGTGTGCATGCGAGTGGGTACATTAAGTAGGTAAACACACGACTGATGGCATTATGATGGCGTGGTATAATATTGGCCAATGTTAAGCTCTGTTTACACTTACTGGTCAACGGTAACGGTAAATCATCTAATTTATTATAAGCTTCCTCATCCAATTTATTATAAGTAATACGTTATCGTATAGGACTTTACTTGTTATTTAATGTATATATACAGTCATAAATCACCTTATATCACATCGTGGACAGAGCATGTAAAACTGCATACGTTTCATTGGCATTAAGGGGTTGAAGACGCAATAGTAACTGAGGTTTCTAGCCCTTCGCCCACGGAACCTATGACGTCATGCTCCCCGGCAGAACCACATCGTCTTTCGTAAACATTAATATATCAGTAAATATCTATTATTAAATTCTATATGCCTAGTTTTTGTGTAAATCTAATGTAAAAGTGGTTCTGCGACAGAGCTTCCTCCCAGCAGAACCACCAAGATATTCTTTTAACTACATATGCTATTTACACGCATACCCCATCAAATAATTCTACATTAATTCTATATTTATCTAATTTACTAAATCACTCTGTTTATTCCGAATACACGAATTTACGATATGTCAAACTAAATAGACTGAACAACGCCTTGATGCAAAGCTTTGCAAAGATAAAGTTCTCATTATTTGCTACGATGATTTGTGCAGGCGCTTGATACATAGTAGTTTGACATGTTACAAATTTGTGTACTCAGAATAAAAAGAGTTATATAGTAATCTGGATAAATATAGCATTAATATAGAATAATTTGATGTGGTATACGTGTAAATAGCATGTGTAGTTTAAACAATATCTTGGTGGTTCTGCTGGGAGGAAGCTCTGTCGCAGAACCACTTTTACATTAGATTTACACAAAAACTAGGCATATAGAATTTTTCCAAATGGTCCTAGAATTTTATAGATATCTTATAGATATTTTCTGATATGTTTATGTTTCCGAAGGACAGTGTGGTTCTGCCGGGGAGCAGTTCTGCCGCTAGTGAAGGCGTTTTAGCCGCGTAAGCTGAAGACCCGGGTTCGATTCCCGGCTCGGCCACCAGTGCGCCTTGTCGTTTTTTCTTTCGTGTATGATATCTATTTAAATTTATATATAGTAGTGTGACTACTTGAGAAAAGAACAAATCAAAAAATATTCAATAAAATAATTTGATTTGTTCCCTAGTTGTACATAATTATAACTTAACATGTTAACTAAACAGGGTGCGTAGCCGAATGGCACAAACGCTCACGAAACGCTCACGAAACGAAACGCTAGTAGATATCTATCTCTCTCACTCTTGCGTATTGGCGCGACAAAGCGAGACTACCTTTCACGGCGTTTCGTTTTCGTTTCGCGTGGGGGAAATGCCATTCGGCTACGGGGCCAGACCACCGATAGACATGACGGATAATATTATAAATAGTAGGCATTTGTGTATTTGGATGTTGGATACGTAAGTACCCTGTGTCGCCTGTCTCAGTCACAACATTGGATATCTCCTACTCACTTATCAATTGCTAGCAATTCACATACCATTGCCGCGTTTGCTCCATAGAGAGAGTTTTGAACAAACGCGGCAATTGTCTGGCAATTGTGTTGCCCAGTGTAACATTACATCACCGTTACACATACATAAGGTAGGTAAAAAATATATTAGGTAGGTACGAAACTACAGAACTGGTTAATGAGTACTTAAGTAAGCTGTATGTACAAGCCACATTAGTCTAAGTACTCTAAAACGAAGAAAAGCAAAGAGCGCTCGAATACATTTTAAATAATCCAACTTAAATTCTGTGTGCTAACTACAGACTGAGCTGAAAGTACCTTTTTGTTGCACGGGAAGGTAATACAAAGAACATTAGAGAGTTAGGCTATAAATACAACTCGCGCGCCGTTACCCAAGTAAACCACTTAAGGCTAAAGCAAAATTAATCCGAAGATGCTGCAGTATCAAGGAGTTTCCAACAATAAGTACCTCCTGTCGTTAGGCAAATGCCCACGCTTTATTAATTTATTAGCTGACCCTAATTACTTTGCGTGTTGTCAGTTTTGATGTAGGGTATTTGGGTAGTATCATATAGTAAATACCTACGTACACAAAGGACACTTGAGACACTTCCTATAAGTACAAAACTGGATTTTATAGCCGTTGCGAATTAGGTTGTCCTTTCTCTTTCCACTATTAAGGGTTGTCAAAAATCAATAAATTATCTTTACTGTGGTAGCGTGAGCAAAGGGACGTCAAGTTATATCAACCCCAGAATGCAAATGAATTAGCAATGCGAACCGATCGGAGCCGAAATCGCCCGATTGGAACAGTTTCCAACTACAACTAGTATGAAACGCATAGTTTTCATTGTTTTAATTTTTTGCGTTATAAAATAGGAATTTACCTCTCCCATCGTGCAAATAAAATAGTTAACCTACAGCGTCCCAGCTTACACCTAGATTTACCTAGCGTTTTTATTAGAAAAGACGTTTCCTTAAGTCCTTTACAAAACCACTCCGCAAATGGGTTCAATCCGTTTGCTTTATTTATTGGCCCGGTAAGTGTTTGCCCCACAGACTACAGACACCGCATTATTGAAGCATTTATAAAGAGAACGTGGTGAATTGGTCATCAGACATAATATGTTCAATTTTACTGGTAAGATACCATGACTTGAAGAGCTCAATTGAATAACATCTTACACCATTACAAACATAGTATTACAGTCCAGGGGACGTAGCCGAATGGCATTTCTGCGACGCGAAACACCACCGAATCGCCGCAGAAATGTAGTCTGGCTCTGTCGCGCGAATACGCAAGAGCGATAGAGATAGATAGAGATATTACATATTATCGTAAGCGTTTCGTGAGCTTTTGTACATTCGACTACACCGATTCAACCCTTAAACTTGTTTTTATTACAAAAACCAAATTACTACGGGAAAAATAAATGTGCTTTGACTTTGAACTCAAAGCCAGCCAACTGGTTTGAATTTTTGGCTTGTCTTGACATATTCCGGTCAGTATGTCTATTTGGCTTGAATGTTCCGTCTAGTTCAGGTGATCTGTGGTTTACTCTCACCGGCCATTGCTGACACAGCGAAATAGAATGTCGAAGGATTAAATTTATATGGAAAATACGTGGGATTTATAATAATACGGATTCTCTTGAGCTTCTGTGTTTTTATTGCGTAACACTAAGCCGGTCATGTTAAAAATGTTTTTGACTTAATTAAAACACTGCTGATTTTCCTTTTTATTTTCGCCATGTCTGTCTGTCTGTCCGTCCGTCCGTCCGTCCGTCCGTCCGTCCGTCCGTCCGTCCGTCCGTCCGTCCGTCCGTCCGTCCGTCCGTCCGCGGATAATCTCAGTAACCGTTAGCACTAGAAAGCTGAAATTTGGTAGCAATATGTATATCAATCACGCCAACAAAGTGCAAAATTAAAAAATGGAAATAAATGTTTTATTAGGGTACCCCCCCCCCCCCCCTATATGTAAAATGGGGGCTGATATTTTTTTTCATTCCAACCCCAACGTGTGATATATTGTTGGATAGGTATTTAAAAATGAATAGGGGTTTACTGAGATAGTTTTTTGATAATATTAATATTTTCGGAAATAATCGCTCCTAAAGGAAAAAAAAGTGCGTCCCCCCCCTCTAACTTTTGAACCATATGTTTAAAAAATATGAAAAAAATCACAAAAGTAGAACATTATAAAGACTTTCTAGGAAAATTGTTTTGAACTTGATAGGTTTAGTAGTTTTTGAGAAAAACACGGAAAACTACGGAACCCTACACTGAGCGTGGCCCAACACGCTCTTGGCCGGTTTTTTTATAATGGGATTCTCATATAAATATATATTGACCCCCTTATTCATAAAGTAAACGTTCACTAAAGTTATCAAGCCGATAAAGTTCGTTTGTCCCTTTCGGACGTACGAGTATATTGGTGTGATAGAAATGAATAGTAAATACCTACAGTACACCTAATATAAAGTCATGTTCAATTGCATTGCATTGGCTTTTATGCTTATAAAATTTGAGTTCAGATAGGTATTTTTGTTTGAGTAACTATATACTGTACAGTTACTAGTATTCATGACCTGGATTATATATTATATTGGGTTGGTAAGAAAGTAATGAGCGATCGATTGAATTCCACATAAAATTTTTGAGAGAGTTCTAGAATCTTCTATGGTCGAAAGTATATAAAGGGCGGGCACAGTTTCTCGTCAGTCATTCACTAGCTGTCGCCGAGCTAATATAATGAAGAAAATGGACGAATTAAAAGTGCATGTAAGGCATTGCTTACTATATGAATTTAAGTCTGGCCATTCAGCCGCCGAAGCAGTGCGTAATATATGTCAGCGTGTTGCTCCTGAAGTTGTGTCTGAGGCCACGGCGAAACGATGGTTCCAGCGGTTTCGTAGTGGCGACTTTTCATTATCAGATCAACCTAAGTCTGGTCGACCGGTGAAGATTGATGTAGCCAAATTAAAAACCTTAATTGAAGGAGATCCGAGGCTAACGAGTCGTACTCTTGCTACCGAGTTAGGCTGCTCTCATGTCACCATAGAAACACATTTACACGAGTTGGGAAAAAACTACAAATACAGTGTTTGGATACCGCACGAACTTGATAGACATCAACTAAACCGCCGTGCCGATATCTGCATACAACTTCTGTCTTTTCGCCGCACATTCAACTGGTTGGACCATTTTATCACTGGAGATGAAAAATGGGTCTTATATAGAGAGGGCGCCACTGAGCGATAGAGCAGTTTGAATTTGAAAGCTCCTCAGAATTTTATTTATTTTCACGAATTAAACTATTATTTTATATATAAATTTGATACCAAATTAATCATTGTGCTATTGACAAACTAAGTTACGATATTTTCTTTAAATAAATGGCACCAACGATGGCAAAACAAGCGACAAAAGCAGCGGCCGTTACAAGGTTAGTGGAAGAGGTCTCGAACCTTAAAAATCAGATATCAGAAATGAAAAACGAGATTATGCAGTGTAATAGTGTAATAAGTCAACAAAATAGACTACTTACATATCAAAGCAGGTGCATACATAAAATCTTGAGCAATATCACTAACACTGAACTCCCACTGACAAATTCAAATGGCGAACACGAAATGCTTAATGAATCTGGCCCCGAAGGACTCATTTTTGTTGATAATGACGTACTGCTAGACACCAGCCGCCAAGATCACATACTGACACCAGTAACACCTGCGAATCAGTCAGTAGTTACCGTTGACGTAACCCAGGAGACCAAGAGCCCCGTGTTGCCGACCCCGGCGTCAGGACAGTCCACCCCGGTACAGCCCGGCACTACTGAGCTGCCTGAGGCGCGCCGACTCCGACCTCGGCGAGGCCCTGCTGCGTCAGAAGAGGGTAAGCCCAGCACGAAAAGGCAAGCTGACATCGCTCCAACTGCCCTCCTCCCCAGCGCGGCCCCTGCAGCAAATCCTGGGCCATCGACATCAGCTCCAGCACAGCACACTGTTCCAGCTCCACTGACGTCCAGCACCTGCAGCCTGCGTGCGGCAGGACCCCGCGTGGTCAGCCTTCACGTATACAATCTCAGCGAGGCTACCACCACAGAGGATGTCGTCCGCCACGTCCAGGATCAGATGGGCATTGCGTCACCGGTTTGCCAACAGCTAGTGGTCACTCGTGGCAATTACACGTCGTTCCGTCTAGACGTGCCAGCCAACAAGGTGAAAGCTGCTAGGGATAATGCCAATTGGCCGACGGGGGTTGGCATACGGTATTTTAATATCGTACAGCCAAAAAACGCCAATGTCCAACGCGCCAGTACTGTGATGCGGTAACTACACAATTTACTGTTATTCACCAAAATGTTCGATCGATTTGTAGTAAAACATCGTTACTAGAACTATTATGTTATGACAGGGGCGGCTCACTCCGCGATTCTATCGCCGCGCTCCAAGTACATGCCGGCGGCCGCGAGTTCGCGGCCTAATCAGGGGTGGCGCGCGTTCTCACGGAACGCACGTTCGCACTTTCTATTGTTACTTTACGTCGCGAGTTTTTTTTTAGGTTCATATGTGATGTCCGCGTGTGAATGGCAAATAATGTTTAATTAAATAGACATCATGAATAAAATAGGACAATCTTACACAGATCTAATATTGATTAAGTCCCACGGAAAAGTTTAACTAGGCTTGTGATGTTGGGACTTAAACAAAAATATATAAATACTGTATGGATATATATATGTATACCTAGAAAGTACCTAAGACTTGAATATAATAGTATAACATTTTATATGAGTATTAATTCGTTTTAATCCATAGGCAACCCTATCGTCCGACGCTGCGCACGTGCGGCTCGTTTCTTTGTTAGAATGTTGTAGGTATTTAAAAGGCGGCATTTTGTGAACATCAAAGCAGTGGGCCTTCTGTACTTGTACTATTATATATTCTGTGGTTATGATCAAAACCCAGACGTACTTGGATTAAGTGAAATTTGGTGCCGTAATAATGATTTAAAATGTGTTACGATAAGTGGGTACACGCTCGCAAACAGCTACTGCCGCGCTCGCGCAGACGCGCACGGCGGGGTAGCTCTTTTCTTACGCGACGATGTTCACTTTGTACCTCGCAACGACCTTCATAGTATTTGTGTCGAGTACCATATAGAATTTACTGCTGTTGAAATACCTTGTTACCATTTGATTATTATTGTATTATATAGGACATGTAATGGTGACTTTGACATTTATTTAGAAAAGCTCGAAATTTTATTAAATAAACTAATTGACGAAAATAAAAAGTTCCTCATAGTCGGAGATCAAAATGTGGATTATTTATCTGACAACAGTTCGAGACGGCAGGTTGACGATATACTTGGTTGTTTTGGATGTTTGAATACTGTAACATTTCCTACTCGCGTAACAGAAGATAGCGCGTCATCCATTGATTGTGGATTAGCGAACTACGCGCGCGACTGCCTAACTGTATCGCCAGTGGACACTGCTATCAGCGATCACAACGCGCAGCTGTTTGTGTT